>NC_053496.1:8567898-8930398 GCF_905171775.1 Rana temporaria
TTCTAGCCCCCCCCCCCCCCCAAAAAATATTGAAAAATAAATTGTATAAAATAAATAAATAGTAAAGAAATGTAAAGTTTTTTTTGTTGCAAGTGCGCTAATACGGCTCCATCCACCCCAAGCATGTTGTAAATCCAAGAGGGTTAAAGCAGAGAGACAGGCCAGGCCAGATCACGGAATTCTCCAGAGACCAATCTATCAGACGTGTTGGATGTATTAGTGAGATTACTATCGGCTGCCCCCCCCCCCCCAGAAATAAGCGTGATGGTGGTTTGTAGTGTAACTCCCATCCCCCATAGTTGTTGCTATGCAAACCATGATGATTGGGGGGGGGGGGGGGGTCTTCAGCATTTGGAACATTTCACCAACATCTGAGATCTGTATGGTTATTGTTGTTTTTTCTTTTTACAAATTTTTATAGATTAGAACTATAGTCTTTGCCTCTTGGGTTACATTTATAAATAATGATGTAAAGACAAATGAAACTGGTCTAAACCAGAGTGATTTTATCAAAGAAAGTCCACAAGTGATGTCATAGTGGGTCTTGAATGTTCCTAGTGATGATCTTCACCATCCACCACCTTAACCACTTGCCGACGGATGGCCGTCATATGACATCCTGGGCTTTGTGGGGGGATATCTGAATGATGGGTGCTGCTACAGGCATCATTCAGATATCGTCTTTTAGAGCCGGCGATTTCTCACACCGTAGGAATGGTCATAGTGGCTGGTCAGCCGCTTGATCGTTCTTACGGGAGGCAAGAGGGGACGTCCCCACACCCCCCCCCCCCCACCCGATGCCCTCCGGTGCTTCTACTGACTCACCTCTGCGATCAGTGAGTCGGAGAATTGGATCCGCCGGCCCCCGAATGTTTGCGATAGAGATTTCCGGAATCTCTATGATCGTCAGAGGCCAGGCGCAATGTTATAACATCACGCCCGGCCTCTGCATTAAAAAAAACAGTGGCACCTCGGCTGGAAAGTCGAGATCTTCTTTTTTTTAGGATTCCCAGCCTAGAGGTGAGATGTGAGGTCTGATTGACCTCATATATCACAGTAAAGAGGACCTGTCATGCCATATTCCTATTACATATACGTTGATGTGCCCAGCCGTGCCATTCTGCCGACGTGAAGGGGTCCTTAAGTGGTTAAGGTGGTGAATGGTGAAGAGTTGACAAGGGAGCTAGAGAGCAGGGGGTCTTGAGGGTAGTGAAGAGGATGATTTGGTTGGTATTTTGAGACCAGGTTAGAGATGTAGCTGGGGGGCCAGGTTGTGGATGGCATTGTAAATTACTGTTAGGATCTTGAATTTAATTTGTTGGTTGAGTGGCAGCCAAGGGAGGGATTGGCAGAGAGGGTTAGCAGACTCAGAGCGGTTTGTAAGGAGGATGAATCTAACAGTAGCGTTCATGATGGACTGAAGGGGCGATAGCCTATTTAAAGGTAAGCCAATGAGGAGGGAGTTGCAGTAGTCGAGGCGAGAGATGACCAGGGAGTGGATTAGAAGCTTTGTGGTGTCATTGGTTAGGAAGGGACGTATCGTGGAGATGTTTACGAGGGTTGAGACGGGAAGCTTTGAAGAGCGACTGGCAGTGGGACCGAAATGAAAAGTTTAGAGTCCAGGATTACACCTAGGACCTCGGAATGAGGGGACGGGTTGATATAGTTGAGCCATTGATTTTGACTGAGAAATATGGGGAAGTGGCATGTGGGGGAAGAAATATCATGAGCTCGGTTTTGGATAGGTTGAGTTTGAGGAAGCGATGTGACATCCAGGCTGATATGTCTGTTAATAAATTGGTGATGAGTGAGTTGGGGGGTGGGGTTGAGAGGTAGGTTTGGGTGTTGTCTGCATAGAGATGGTATTGAAAATATAGGAGAAATTGTCCTTTGTTTTATTCTCCTTCTTATTGGGTAGTATTTTCTCTTTCTCTTGTCAAAATGGGGAAATATGTCTTTTGATTTTTTATTTCCCCTCTTATTATATAGGAATTTTTTTTTCTCTCTCTCTCTCTCTCTCTCTCTCTCTCTCTCTCTCTCTCTCTCTCTCTCTCTCTCTCTCTCTCTCTCTCTCTCTCTCTCTCTCTCTCTCTCTCTCTCTCTCTCTCTCTCTCTCTCTCTCTCTCTCTCTCTTCCCCCCCCCCCCCTCCCTCCCTCCCTCCCTCCCTCCCTCCTATAAGTAGTGTAGCCCTATCCCTAGGTATCTCCCATAGAGAATAGATAGGGAAAGACCGGCTCGGGGGCAGAATGGGATGGAGAAATTCAGGAGTAGTACGCAGTATTGGCAGAAGATCTAGCTTTTATACTCTTTTAATGTAAGGGGTACATATTGAGACCATATATGTTAGTCTGTATATTGATTTTATGTTGTACTTACTGTATTGTTTTGTAAAAAATGAATAAAAGATTTTTGGAAAAAAAAGAGATGGTATTGAAAACCATGGGAGGCCATCAACATACCCAAGGAGGAGGTGTAGATGGAGAATATGAGAGGTCCAAGAACAGAACCTTGGGGGACCTCGACGGAGAAAGGAAGAGGAGAGGAAGATGTTGAGCTGGGATTGGTAGGATGAGAACCAGTGAAGAGTACAGTCACGGAGACCAAAGGAGTGCAGCTTTTTGAGGAGGAGAGGGTGCTCCACAGTGTCAAAGGTAGCAGCGAGGTCCAGGAGGAGTAGTACACAATCGTGTCTGTTGGTTTTAGCCATTAGTAGTTTGTTGGTAAGTTTAAGGAGAGCAGTTTCGGTGGAGTGTTGAGGCCGAAATCCGGACTGAAGGGGATCAAGAAGATTGTTCTTAGTCAGATGGTTGATCAGTCGGTTGTAGAATAGTCTTTCAAGGAGATTGGAGGAGAAGGGGGGGTAAGGAGATGGGGCATAGGATGCTAAGATTGTTGGGGTCCAGTAAGGTTTTTTTTAGGATAGGGGTGACTAGCGCATGTTTTAGAGAGTTGGGGAAGATGCCAGAAGAGAGGGAGAGATTGGAAATGTGAGTGTAGAATAGAGTCAGAGGGGGAGCGTAGCATTTACAAGGGAGCAGGATCCAGAGGGCGGGTCAACTGCTTAGAAGAACCCATGGTGCTGATTGTTGGGGCAAGGTCAGATGAGTCTGGGCATTTAAAACCTTTGAGATTGACATCACCTGGTCTTCCCAGATGATGATTGAGAACAATCCATGACACTGGCAGGTCTCAGCTTTGCAAAGGGGGCAGTGCATGCTAGAAATTCTGCAGGGTGCCCAAAACTTTTTCAGACGCCGTTTTTTTGTTTTCTGTAATTTTGAAAGTCTAAATGATGGAAATAAAATGTAACTTTTTTCGACATATTATAAGAATGTCTAATCTGTAATTTGATGCCTTTTGGAGATTTTTCCATCTTTCCTTGGCTTCGCTATGCACATTAATACACATTTTTACCTGGGGTGCCCAAACTTTCGATCCCCACTGTATGTCATTTTCATGTCCTTGCAGATGTCCCCACCATATATCGTACTCCTGTCCCCACCATACTCGTACCATATGTCCTCCTTATGTCCCTGCTGATGTCCCCACTATACTCGTACCATATGTCCTCCTCATGTCCCTGCTGATGTCCCCGCCATACTAACCCAGACCTCAATCGTTTTTTTTTTCTTTACTTTTACTGAAAACTGGATCAGGTAATGTTTATTCATGTGAACATGAGGAGGACGTAGCAAACTATTCCCTCTGTCAGTTACAACCTGAGAGGGTGCTCCACAGTGTCAAAGGTAGCAGCGAGGTCCAGGAGGAGTAGTACACAATCGTGTCTGTTGGTTTTAGCCATTAGTAGTTTGTTGGTAAGTTTAAGGAGAGCAGTTTCGGTGGAGTGTTGAGGCCGAAATCCGGACTGAAGGGGATCAAGAAGATTGTTCTTAGTCAGATGGTTGATCAGTCGGTTGTAGAATAGTCTTTCAAGGAGATTGGAGGAGAAGGGGGGTAAGGAGATGGGGCATAGGTTGCTAAGATTGTTGGGGTCCAGTAAGGTTTTTTTTAGGATAGGGGTGACTAGCGCATGTTTTAGAGAGTTGGGGAAGATGCCAGAAGAGAGGGAGAGATTGGAAATGTGAGTGTAGAATAGAGTCAGAGGGGGAGCGTAGCATTTACAAGGGAGCAGGATCCAGAGGGCGGGTCAACTGCTTAGAAGAACCCATGGTGCTGATTGTTGGGGCAAGGTCAGATGAGTCTGGGCATTTAAAACCTTTGAGATTGACATCACCTGGTCTTCCCAGATGATGATTGAGAACAATCCATGACACTGGCAGGTCTCAGCTTTGCAAAGGGGGCAGTGCATGCTAGAAATTCTGCAGGGTGCCCAAAACTTTTTCAGACGCCGTTTTTTTTGTTTTCTGTAATTTTGAAAGTCTAAATGATGGAAATAAAATGTAACTTTTTTCGACATATTATAAGAATGTCTAATCTGTAATTTGATGCCTTTTGGAGATTTTTCCATCTTTCCTTGGCTTCGCTATGCACATTAATACACATTTTTACCTGGGGTGCCCAAACTTTCGATCCCCACTGTATGTCATTTTCATGTCCTTGCAGATGTCCCCACCATATATCGTACTCCTGTCCCCACCATACTCGTACCATATGTCCTCCTTATGTCCCTGCTGATGTCCCCACTATACTCGTACCATATGTCCTCCTCATGTCCCTGCTGATGTCCCCGCCATACTAACCCAGACCTCAATCGTTTTTTTTTTCTTTACTTTTACTGAAAACTGGATCAGGTAATGTTTATTCATGTGAACATGAGGAGGACGTAGCAAACTATTCCCTCTCTGTCAGTTACAACCTGAGCAGCGCAGGATGAAAGCGCGGAGTACAATTTGAAGTGCTCGTCCTGTTTGTCATCTATGTGGTGATTATCCATTTCTAAAGCTGCAGCTTATTTTTTCCTGCTGTGAGCTGGATAGAGATGTCGGTAATCCGGTAATATTCTCTATGGTAAGAGAGGTAATTTGAGTGGTCGGGTGGGGGGATGGGTGGTACCCCCCCTATAGAACAAGAGCTACTCAGTAGCTCTACTTTATGAAGCTAAATTTAGATATGTGGAACTGATGGAAATATACAGGCAGTCCCCGAGTTACGAACGGGGCTAGGGACTGTAGGTTTGTTCTTGTAACCGCTCTGGTGAACGGGAGTGAACCACAACTGCGGTTAGCAAGGATTTCAATGCGATTCTCTATGTGAGAATTTAGTATTGGACCCCAGGCGTCACTTCAAACAGAACAGGCGTTTGGGGGTTCTCTACATCATCTCTCTCTCACATAAAGGAATGCGTTGAGCTACTAGGGGTGGACGTATTACAACATGCGACCAACCCCTAGTGTTGAAAGAATACAATAAATGTGAAGATTCCAATGCACCTCTGTATGCAAGTGATTAGAAGTACCGGGCCCCAGGCCTCACTCCACACAGAACAGGAGTTTGGGGGTTCTCTACATCATATCACGTAAACATAAATAAGTGCATTAGGCCACTAAGGGAGTAGGTATTAAATACCTTCAGCCCTTAGCATAGGAAAGTTAAGGTGAACATGTTCAGTAACTTAGGGCATGGGCCCATAAACGAGTGACAACTTATGTCAAGCACGTAATAGTTAAAGAAGATGTAGGCAACTAATAGTTGCTTAAGAGAGGTAAATATAGCTCAGGGTATTTGAGAGTGTATGTCCCTTTTTAAGATACTCCACAGTAAGCAGCCCAGAACACAACAGACAATCTCAAGCAGTATGTTAATGCTTAGTAAGCCTGAGTTGATTACAGCAATTGATTAGATGCAATGGCCCGGATTCAGATACGACGGCGTATTTCCGGATACGCCGTCATATCTCTGAGTGTGCGGGCCGTCGTATCTATGCGCCTGATTCATAGAATCAGTTACGCATAGATTTCCCTAAGATCCGACTGGCGTAAGTGTCTTACACCGTCGTATCTTAGGCTGCATATTTACGCTGGCCGCTAGGTGGCGCTTCCGTATAGTTACGCAAGGAATATGCTAATTGGGTATTTACGCCGATTCAAAGACGTCCGGCCAGCGCATTTGTTTTACGTAATTTACATTAGGCTTTCTCCGGCGTAAAGTTACCCCTGCTATATGAGGCGTAGCTAATGTTATGTATGGACGTCGTTCCCGCGCCGAGTTTTGAAAATGTTACGTCGTGATTTCCTGCACTGCATGAGAGATGGTGAGGCTGCAGATAGGCATCAGGCTGCATTGGATGGGTGCAGATCAGGCTGCAGATGGGCACAGTGGCTGCAATGAGGCTGCAGATGGGCATCAGGCTGCATTGAATGGGCGCAGATCAGGCTACAGATGGGCACAGTGGCTGCAATGAGGCTGCAGATGGGCATCAGGCTGCATTGGATGGGCGCAGATGGGCACAGAGGCTGCATTAAGGCTGCAGATGGGCATCAGGCTGCATTGGATTGGCGCAGATCAGGCTGCAGATGGGCAAAGAGGCTGCATTGAGGCTGCAGATGGGCATCAGGCTGCATTGGATGGGCGCAGATCAGGCTGCAGATGGGCACAGAGGCTGCATTGAGGCTGCAGATGCGCATCAGGCTGCATTGGATGGGCGCAGATCAGGCTGCAGATGGGCACAGTGGCTGCAATGAGGCTGCAGATGGGCATCAGGCTGCATTGGATGGGCGCAGATCAGGCTGCAGATGGGCACAGAGGCTGCATTGAGGCTGCAGATGGGCACTAATCAGGCTGCATTGATTTGCGCTTTTTTCAATTGGGGTGCGTGTTATACGCCGATAAATATGGTGTATATCTCTAGAACAGAAAGCCGCTTGGAAATTGAAGACCTAAATAGTAATAATAAATGGCTACAGGCGGGATATATATATAAAAACGGTATGATATAAATCCAGATGCGGATAGCTGAAAGGAATCGGTGAAAAGCTTCATTTCAAATCGTTCTTTCCTCGGTGACGGGTCCCCATTTAAGCCCAGTGCATGTTTACAGAGATCCCGAGCTTAGAGTAGTGTTCTCATACATGATGGGTAATGTTGAAGCCGTTGCCTTGAGCAGAAGAACAGTAATATCTCTTTCTGTCAGATGTTGTTTATCTACGGGGATTCATATTGCATCCATTTCGCGTTCTCGTGCCTCCGGGAATACAAACAGCATGTGCATGGAGGAGATTAGGGAAATCTTACACTCGCTCGGCACAGAGTCTTCCAGGAGGCATCACCACCAACATATTGGTTGCGTCCATTGGCTGTCACGGTCCAATCGATTGGATATCGCTGGTTGAGCAATGGCCACTTCTATGGCAAGTCATACAGTCAGATAGGACATTATTTATTTACCTTTTACAGGTACTTGTATAGCCTATACAGAGAGGACATTATTTTATTTTTTTTATATTTTCTTATTACTTTTTTTAAAGTGGAGTTCCACCTTAATTTAATTTTTTTTCCCAAAATTAAAAAAAAAATTGAATTTTTTTTTATACTCACCGGAAAGGGCTGTTACTATGTGGAACTAGCCCTTCTATCTCTTCCTTCGCCCGCGGTCGTCTTCTTCCTCGTCCTCTGTCGCTGTGTCTTTTGGCGCTGCCTTCTGGGAACTGTGTGTATCTTAGGATGCAGCCGCCCATTCACAGCCGTAAGGCTTCACTGCCTGTTTCCCTTAGTCCAGGGTGGAGGCGCCAGGACCGAGCGATCGCCGTTGGGGGCCCATCATCGTGGGCGCCTAGGACAGGTAAGTGTCCTTATTAAAAGTCAGCAGCTACACTGTTAGTAGCTGCTGACTTTAAAAAAAAAATTGTGGGTGGAATCCCACTTTAAGTACTTATATGGCTCCATCAATTTTCACACTTGCCGACCAGGCTTTTTTGGCACTTTTTGATTACAAGTTTTAAATCAATTTTTTTTTTTTGCTAGAAAATTACTTGGAACCCCTGATAAAGATGAAACCCCTGAGGCCTAGTACACACGAGAGGATTTATCCGCGGATACGGTCCACCGTTTCCGCGGATAAATCCTCTCGAGGATTTTGATCCGATGGAGTGTACTCACCATCGGATCGAAATCCGCGCCGAAATCCCATCGCGATGACGTGTCGCGCCGTTGCCGCGATGATGACGCGGCGACGTGCGCAACGCTGTCATATAAGGAATTCTACGCATGCGTCGAATCATTACGACGCATGCGGGGGATTGATTCGGACAGATTGATCCGGTGAGTCTGTACAGACCAGCGGATCAATCCGTTGGGATGGATTCAAGCGGATAGATTTGAAAGCATGTCTTCAAATTTTTATCCGCTGGAAATCCATCCCAGGGGATAAAAATCCGCGGAAACAGATCCGCTGGATTGTACACACCAGGGGATCTATCCGCTGGAGCCGGTCCGCGGATCAATTCCAGCGGATGGATCCTCTCGTGTGTACTAGGCCTGACACAATTTCTCAGAAATCCATTTCTGCCGTTTGATCCAAATCTTGGGAGCATGCAGAGAACTGAGAGAAAGCTCTGTTCCCCTTCGGTGTCCAGCTAGAGAGAGAGACCGAACCCACTTTATCGGTCCTTTTAAAAACAACATGACATCACACACACAAGCACATTTGATTGGTTCAGTCTATACATTTCAGTCCCTTATTACACGCCCCCTGTGACGTCTGATCTTGGCATGGAGCCCTCATAGGTCAGTTCATATAAGGATAGTTTCTTCTTGGAAGTCCATTTTTGGGCATGCTGCACACATCCTTCTTCTTGCCATGTGGCATAAAAGTCCTCTCGTGTCAAACAGGGATTCCCATTGAAGCCCACAGGGGCAACATTCTCTTCAAACCCATATAAGCTCATACGGAGAGAGAGAAGGAGGGGGGGGGGGGGTTTGGAGTGAAGCTGTTTAGGAGCGGGGGGGGGGGGCTACGGCAGCTGAATAGCTCTTTGTCTTCCATTTCAATGCTGAGTTGTACTGTATCTTTAAAACATTATCTGTTTCTTCATGTAAGGATAATAACAGTATTGTGATATATATATATATATATTTTTCACACATGCATATATAGATAATGAATATGAAACCAATATAAGAAAATAAAAGAAATTAAAAGAATATAAGAAGAGAAAACTTTTCAGTGGTTCTAATAAATGAATTAGCTTAACATAAAATAGCATAGAATAAAATATTCATTTTATTTCACTTCCATCACAACACACATATATATATATATATATATATAATTTTGGGAATAAATGCGAAAGATGATGTTACGCCGAGTAAATAGATACCTAACATGTCATTCCGAGTTAAACTTGGAATGGCAACAAACTACGGTACTTAAGAATCCCCATAGGCGACGCTTAAACACCTTTTGCAGGATAGCTGTTTAGAGTTACAAAGTTGGTCTAGCACTAGAATTATTGCTCTCGCACCTAAGGTTCAAGGCGGTACCTCACCAGTGTGGTGCGCAGGGCTGTGGAGTCGGTAGATAAATGTTCCGACTCCGACTCCTCTGTATTAATATGCGAATGTATTTTATACATTCCTTGAGGGAAAGAAACGCAACCTACCACAGGACTACTGGCTGGGAATCCAACAGTCTACTGTATTGCACAGTTTAAGCAAAAGACAAACACAATGAAAACAATCAAGTGACTGGATAGTAGCAGCAGGCATAAACATCAGGAACAGGATTTTTACCAGTTCAAAAATACAAACCACATTATTTGGTTGTTTTAGAACAAAAACAAAGCTTATCTATAATGAACCAAAAACAAAATCTGTAAAACCTAGAAATGGTTTATATTAATCTTGAAATGTAGTTATAGGCTTAGCAAATGCAAATCAATTCAATGTAGAGTTCTAAGGAAGAGAATTGCCTCTGCCAGATCCTCTTTCATAGAAGCTCTTAAGTCAGACTGAGCCTAGGTTCACACTGCTGCGAATTCAAAATTGCGGTAAAATGCGTGATTTTACCGCGATTTCGCGGCTACGATTTTGCCGCGATTTCGGCCACAATTTAATGTAAATCGCAAAAAGTAGTACAGGAACTACTTTTTGAAATCGCAGATGCGGCGTCACACTGATTAGGACAGTGCCATTGCCGACAATTGCCGCCGATTTGAGATGCGATTTGACATGTCAAATCGCATCTCAAATCGTTCCAAATCGTACCCAGTGTGAACCAGGGCTTTATTATTTTTAGGGCTGAAAATAATCTTTCGACACTGACTTGGGTGGGTGGCATTGCAGTAACTATTCTGGCCACATCACTAACGATCTCTGGATAAACAAGGATGGCTTCTTCAACAGTAAGTTTTGATGAGCGATCATACTTTCCAACTTCTTTTAGTGCTTTATAAAACTCCTGTTGGAATTTTTTTATTTGGACACTTACTGGTTCTCTAACATGCGTTCCCTGTAAAAGCAGAACACATCACTATGAAAAGTATAAGTATTGCAGCTCCTAATTGTGCGTTGCGTGCCATATAGTGAAGCACATGAAAAGCATGCTTCTTCACGGTCACTTAACGTGTTCGTTTTGCGGTTACGTGAGGCACTGCATGCATTGGTCTTTATTCTTACAGTAGAGAAGTCATTAATTATAACTTTTTGTGAATTGGGACATTTAAACTTGCTTTTTTTTTATTTTTTATTCCAATCTAAATTTAGTAGGAGTCGGAGTCGGTGCATTGTTTGCCGACTCCGACTCCAGGTACCCAAAATTTCCCCCGACTCCGACTCCTCGACTCCGACTCCGAACGTTGTTTACATGCGTGTGCGACTTGTGTATGCATTTGCTTCTGCACGCAAGCATAGAGAGATGGGGGCACTTTACATTTTTTTTTTTTTTTGTTTATTTAACTTTTTTTTTACACTGTTCCTTTATTTATTTATTTGTATCTCTCTTTTTTTTCTTCCTATTACAGGGAATACACACATCCCTTGTAGTATAAATAAGGATGACAGGTTCTCTTTATGGAGAGATTTGTGGTCAAAAAGAGGGATGGGGTGCTTTTAAAAAAAAAAAATATTTTCTTATTTACTTAACTTTTTATTTTTACACCGTCCTTTTTATTTATTTATTATCACTTTTTCTTCCTATTACAAGGAATCCACACATCCCTTGTAGTAGAAATAAGGACGACAGGTCCTCTTTTATGGAGAGATTTGTGGTCAAAAAGAGGGATGGGGCGCTTTTAACATTTTTATTTTTTTTCTTATTTATTTAACTTTTTATTTTTACACCGTCCTTCTTTTTATTTATTTATTTATTTATTTATTTATTATCACTTTTTCTTCCTATTACAAGGAATCCACACATCCCTTGTAGTAGAAATAAGGATGACAGGTTCTCTTTATGGAGAGATTTGTGGTCAAAAAGAGGGATTTATTTAAAGTGGAGGTTCACCCGAAAAGTACATTTTTAACATTAGATTGAGGCTTATTTTGTCAAGCGGAATCGGGTAGTTTTTTTAAAATCGAAGCAGTACTTACCGTTTTAGAGAGCGAGCTTCTCTGCCGCTTCCGGGTATGGTCTTCGGGACTGGGCGTTCCTATTTGATTGACAGGCTTCCGACGGTCGCATACATCGCGTCACGAGTAGCCGAAAGAAGACGAACGTCGGTGCGGCTCTATACGGCGCCTGCGCACCGTCGTTCGGCTACATTCGGAAAATCGTGACGCGCTGTATGCGACCGTCGGAAGCCTGTCAATCAAATAGGAACGCCCAGTCCCGAAGACCATACCCGGAAGCGGCGGAGAAGATCGCTCTCTAAAACGGTAAGTATAGCTTCGATTTAAAAAAAACTCCCCGATTCCCCTAGACAAAATGAGCCTCAATCTAATGTTAAAAAAAAAATTTCGGGTGAACCTCCGCTTTAACTTTTTATTTTTACACTGTCCCTTTTTTATTTATTTTTCATTACTTTTTCTTCCTATTACAAGGAATGCACACATCCCTTGTATTACGGATGACGGGTCCTCTTTATGGAGAGATTTGAGGTCAGAAAGACCCAAATGTCTTCTTTGCCCTTTTTAAAAGCAAAAGATAAAAAAAATATTTTATCTTTTGCTTTAAAATAATAATAAAAAACATGTACTTCTGGCCTGGACAGGAAGTGACATCATGACGTTTCTCCGGTCCTCCAAAGCCATAGAGGCGATCAAAGAGGATCTACTCTTTGATCGTCTATGGGAGCAACCGGCCGTACTGTTGGATCATTTCTCTGGCAAACCGGCGGAAGCGGTAAGCCAGAGAAACACCGGCGAGCGATGGAACCGGAATGACTGGCAAGCGACGGAATGACTCGGAACGCTTTCAAGAGAAAGCCAGCTAAAAAAAAAGATACTGGGGGTTGTGTCTGATATTTTTATCCATAATCCTGGTAAACCACTTTCAACCCGCAGCGTATACCGTATTTATCGGCGTATACCGCGCACTATTTTGCCCTGAATATCAGGGCAAAATCGTGGGTGCACGGTATACGCCGATACCCGCTTTCCCGCGCTGAATTTGAATACTGCATATACCGAGCGCAGTACACTCGTGTATCTTCGGGCAGTTTCGGCGCCTCTCGCGCTGACGTCCTGGACGTACAGGCGCGCATTCTCTTACGTCGTCGCTAGTCGGCTTTTCACGTCGCAAAGTTACGGCTGCTATTTAGGCGGTGTAACAATAGACAGCCCATGTTAAAGTATGGCCGTCGTTCCCGCGTCGAATTTCAATTTTTTTTTTTTTTTGCGTAAGTCGTCCGGGAATACGAAAGTACGTTGCGCACGTCGCCGTTCAAAACATTATGTCGGGGCGACGTCATTTCGCGCAAAAGCACTGCGGGAAATTTCAAAACTGAGCATGCGCAGTACGTCCGGCGCTGGAACGCGCCTAATTTAAATGGTCCCCGCCCCATTTGAATTAGGCGGGCTTGCGCCGGACGGCTTTACGCTACGCCGCCGCAAGTTTACACGCAAGTGCTTTGTGAATCAAGCACTTACGATGAAAACTTGCGGCGGAGTAACGTAAAGGACATACGTTACGCCGCCGTAATTTTTCGTGAATCTGGCCCTATATGTATTGCGGAGAGCAAGTGGTGAAGACACAAGATCTGATCTAATTTCCATTTATTGGCATTCATAATGTGAATCTTTTATTTATTTTTATTTTTTTCTTTCAGAGCATTTAACAGCAAGTCAGCAATCGCAATGAAGTGGGTGAGTGGAGTGAGAATAGATCTATTTCGGGGGGAGGAGTGGGAGGAAACCTTCTAAATGTATCTCCGAATTTTACATTGTGAGCGGCGCAGAGGACCTCGCGCCTCTCTCCCGTGACTCACGCGCTCCTTCGGGAAGCTTTGACGTGTTAACAAGACCTCATTAGAATTATTAGCGGCTCCTTCAGACTCGCTGAATGGTGGATCCAGCAGCTGAATTACAGGGTTGGCATGCTAGTTGATTGGGGGGGGGGGGGGAATAACTGAATGTATTTATTGTAGCTGATCTCTGGATGTACGGGGGAGGGGGGACCTGGAGATTTGAGACTCGCCAGTTCTTATGGAGAAATAGGTTTCCCCTTCCGACACATGAGCATAGAAATAAGGACATGGGGCCAGATTCACGTAGAATTGCGGGGGCGTAACGTATCATAGATACGTTACACCGCCGCAAGTTTTCATCGCAAGTGCCTGATTCACAAAGCACTTGCGATGAAAACTACGCCCGTGCCATTTAAATTAGGCGCGCTCCCGCGCCGGACCTACTGCGCATGCTCCGGTTCCTAACTCCCGCCATGCTTTGCGCACCGTGACGTAATTTTTTCGAACGGCGACGCGCGTAGCGTACGTCCGTATTCCCAGACAGCTTACGCAAACGACGTTAAATTTTAAATTTCGACGCAGGAACGACGGCCATACTTTAGACAGCAATACGTTTGCTGACTAAAGTTAAGGCAACTAAAACGACGACTAACTTTGCGACGGGAAACTAGACTAGCGGCGACGTAGCGAACGCGAAAATCCGTCGGGGATCCACCGTAACTCCTAATTTGCATACCCGACGCTGGTTTACGACGCAAACTCCCCCCAGCGGCGGCCGCAGTACTGCATCTTAAGATCCGACAGTGTAAAACAATTACACCTGTCGGATCTTAGGGATATCTATGCGTAACTGATTCTATGAACCAGCCGCATAGATAGAAACAGAGATACGACGGAATATCAGGAGAAACGCCGTCGTATCTCATTTGTGAATCTGGCCCATGGACCCAAGTATAAAAAAAAAAAATGGTGCCAATATACATCATAAAAATTGCAAATATACACTTTATTGTCAAAAGTATTGGGACACACATGTACTTTAACCACTTAAAGCGGGAGTTCACCTGAAATTTTTTTTTTTTAACATTAGATTGAGGCTCATTTTGTGAAGGAGAATCGAGTAATTTTTTTTTAAATCGAAGCCGTACTTACCGTTTTAGAGAGAGATCTTCTCCGTCGCTTCCGGGTATGGGTCTTCGGGAGCGGGCGTTCCTATTTGATTGACAGGCTTCCGACGGTCGCATCCATCGCGTCACGATTTTCCGAAAGTAGCCGAACGTCGGTGCGCAGGCGCCGTATAGAGCCGCACCGACGTTCGGCTTCTTTCGGCTACTCGTGACGCGATGTATGCGACTGTCGGAAGCCTGTCAATCAAATAGGAACGCCCAGTCCCGAAGACCCATACCCGGAAGCGGCGGAGAAGATCGCTCTCTAAAACGGTAAGTACGGCTTCGATTTAAAAAAAAATTACTCGATTCCCCTTCACAAAATGAGCCTCAATCTAAGGGTAAAAATTTACTTTTCGGATGAACCTCCACTTTAAGCCCCGGACCATTATGCAGGTAAAGGACCCGGCACCTTTTTGCGATTCGACACTGCGTCGCTTTAACTGACAATTGCGCGGTTGTGCGACGTGGCTCCCAAACAAAATTTCCCACAAATAGAGCTTTCTTTTTGTGGTATTTGATCACCTCTGCAGTTTTTATTTTTTTGCGCTATAAACAAAAAAAAAGAGCGACAATTTAGAAAAAAAATCCAATATTTGTTTTATTTTTTGCTATAATAAATATCCCCCAAAAAAGATATAAACAATTTTTTTTTTCCTCAGTTCAGTTTAGTCCGATATGTATTCTACTTATTTTTAGTAAAAAAAAATAAGAGTTTATTGATTGGTTTGCGCAAAAGTTATAGCGTCTACAAAATAGGAGATAGTTTTATGGCATTTTTATTAAAAAACATTTTTTTACTAGTATTGGCGGTGATCAGCTTTTTTTTTTTTTTTTCATGACTGCGACATTGTGGCGGACACATCTGACACTTTTGACACTATTTTGGGACCATTGTAATTTTTACAGCAAACAGTGCTGTAAAAATGACACTGGCAGTGGAGGGTTAACCAGGAGGGGGCGCTGTAGGGGGTAAGTGTTCCCTAAGAGAGTGTTCTTACTGTGGGGGGGGGGGGGGGCGTGGCTGTGCGTGTGACATCACTCATCGTCGTTCCCTAAGAGTCGGTTCACACTGCAGCGGCACGACTTCGGGGGCGACTCGGCAAGGCGTCCTGAGGACGACTTCAGAGGCGACTTGCAAAACGACTTCTGTATAGAAGTCAATGCAGGTCGCCCCGAGCCGCCCCCGAAGTCGTACAGGAACCTTTT
The DNA here is from genome assembly GCF_905171775.1 of Rana temporaria. Taxonomy (NCBI): domain Eukaryota; kingdom Metazoa; phylum Chordata; class Amphibia; order Anura; family Ranidae; genus Rana; species Rana temporaria. The sequence continues at coordinate 8,583,573 of NC_053496.1, forward strand.
TCTAAGTCGGAGCGACTTGCGTCGCTCCTATTAGAACGGTTCCATTGCATTCAATGGGACGCGACTCGTCAGGCGGTTGAGCCGCCTGACGTGTCGCCCCAGTGTGAACCGGGTCTAACACAGGGAACAGACGATCAGTGATAGCCACACTAGGAAGCATGGGGAGAGGTTTGTTTACACTTACCTCTCCCTGTTCTTCCTCTCTGTTACCCCGATCGCGGGACACCGGCGGCGATCGGGTCCACTGTTGCCAGCCATTTTGTCAACGTATATCGTTGTGCGGCGGTCCTCAAGTGGTTAACAACCACATTTAGACAGCGATCACTGGGGTAGTATTGGTTTCGACGTGAAAGTAAATTACGTCCAGCCCTATTCGCGAATGACTTGCGCAAACAACGTAAAAAATTCAAATTTCGAAGCGGGAAAGACGTCCATACTTAACATTGCATGCGCCGCCTAATAGCAGGAGTAACCTTACGCCGAAAAAGCCTAACGTAAACAACGTAAATAAATTGCGCCGGGCGTACGTACGTTTGTGAATCGGCGTATCTAGTTAATTTGCATAATCTACGCCGACAACAACGGAAGTGCCCCTAGTGGCCAGCGTGAGAATGCACCCTAAGATACGACGGCGTAAGAGACTTATGCTAGTCGGATCTTAGGCTATTGTCGGCATATCTAGCTTTCTGAATACAGAAAGTAGATACGCCGGCGCAGCTTTGGAATTACGCGGCGTATCTATGGATACGCCGGCGTAATTCTTTCCTGAATCTACTTACTGTGTAAATGACACTGGCAGGGAAGGGGTTAGACACTAGGGGGCGAGGAAGGGGTTAAGTGTGTCCTAGGGAGTGATTCTAACTGTGAGGGGGCTGGGCTATAAGTGACACGACACTGATCACTGCTCCCAAGGATAGGGAGCAGTAGATGACTGTCCTGTCACTAGGCATTACAGGGAAATGCCTTGTTTACATAGGCATCTCCCCGCTCTGCCGCTCCATGACACGATCACGGCGGACACCGAGTGCACGGATCCCACGGGCACGTTCACGGAGCTCACGGCTTTTCGCAGCCGTGCCATTCTGCCGACGTATAGACGGTCAGCAAGTGGTTAAGATATACATTATACTTCCAAAAGTATTGGGACGCCGGCCTTTACACGCACATGAACTTTGATGGCATCCCAGTCTTAGTCCGGAGGGTTCAATATTGAGTTGGCCCCGCCCTTTGCAGCTATAACAGCTACAACTCTTCTGGGAAGGCCGTCCACAAGGTTTAGAAGGGTGGGGCCGTTGTTGGACTATCGCGGTACTGGTAATAATAAGGTGTACAAACACAGATATAACATTTATAGGAAACATTTTTATTAGATACAACATCAGTAAAAACACAACAAGGGGTGGAGAATAAAATGACAATCCATCATGACTAGTTTCTCGGCTATAGCCGCTTCATCAGAAGCATGTCTAGAAAAACCCACAAGCGTGCTCGTTTTGCTCGTCGAGTTCCTTGTGAAGCCGGCGAGGATCTCGGCGAGCCAAGTTTCCCCATTGACTAACGAGGAAATAGAGAACATGTTCTCTATTTGGCCAGACGAGATCCTCGCCGGTTTCCTCGGCCAAAAGTGTACACACGGCCGAGTTTCTCGGCAGAATCCAGCTCCGATCAAGTTTCTGGCTGAATTCTGCTGAGAAACTCGGTCGTCGTGTGTACGGAGCCTTAGAGATGATGTCATCTCGCTTCCACCCGCCACACTTCCAATGTCCTCTCTGCTCGTTCTGCCCGCTCGCTTCTCTCATCCGCCTGCCCGGCTCTCCCGTGCAGCCCACCCATTTGCCGCGCTCGACTTCAAAAAGGCCACAGCCCCCTGTGGTAAGAGACTCTGGGCCCCAGATTCGGGGCTATAGCCCCAATAGCCACCCCCTAGAGACGCCACTGGCCGTAATACTCTCCTCCTTTCTGGCATTGTACCCTGTGGGCTCATTGAAGTTGATGTACTGAAACTGTAGAGTGCAAATTCTGGCGCAGATATGTATGGTAGCCAATTAGCTTCTAACTTCATCTTGTTCAATTAAGCTTTGACAAAAATCCTGGAAGCTGATTGGCTACTATGCACAGCTGCACTGGATTTCGCCCCTTTTCCAGTTTTAGTAAATCAACCTCAATGTGCATCTATTGGAGTGAATAGAATATCAGACACATAGCCATTCTAGTCATTAGGGTTGTCCCGATACCGATACTAGTATCGGTATCGGGACCGATTCCGAGTATTTGCGGGAGCACTTGTACTCCCGCAAATGCCCCTGATGCCTCATCCGATACTTACCCCCCCCGCCGCCGCATCCCCGCTGCCGCCGCCGCTTGGTTAATACGGGCGGGGAACATTACAGCTTTCATTTGAATAGCTGTAGTGTTTCCCGCCGCGCCGCGTATAGACACTCCCCCTTGCTCGGGTGAACTGTCCAATCCCGAGCAAGGGGGAGTGTCTATACGCAGCGCGGCGCGAAACACTACAGCTATTCAAATGAAAGCTGTAATGTTCCCCGCCTGTATTAACCAAGCGGCGGCACCGCAGCATGTACGGTGGGGGGGACATGGCTGCATATATGGGGGGGACATGGCTGCATATATGGGGGGGGACATGGCTGCATATATGGGGGGGGACATGGCTGCATATGGGGGGGGACATGGCTGCATATGGGGGGGACATGGCTGCATATGGGGGACATGGCTGGATATAGGGGGGATATGGGGGGGGACATGGCTGCATATGGGGGGACATGGCTGAATATGGGGGGGACATGGCTGGATATGGGGGGGACATGGCTGGATATGGGGGGGGGACATGGCTGGATATGGGGGGGACATGGCTGGATATGGGGGGGGACATGGCTGGATATGGGGGGGGACATGGCTGGATATGGGGGGGGACATGGCTGCATATGTGGGGGACATGGCTGCATTTGTGGGGGGACATGGCTGCATTTGGGGACACATTTAAAAAAAAGTATCGGTATTCGGTATCGGCGAGTACTTATACTATCTGTACTTGTACTCAGTCCTAAAAAAGTGGTATCGGGACAACCCTACTAGTCATACTAGACTCCAAGGTGTGGAAGTCTAACGCAGGGGTCTCCAAACTTTCGAAACAAAGGGCCAGTTTATGGCCCTTCAGACATAAGGTGGGCCGGACTTTGGTCATTGGGTGTAGAAAAGGTCTCAATGTCAGTGGAAAAAGGGGGAAGAATTGTGCCCCATCGTTGGGTGTTGTGGGGAAGAATTGTGCCCCATCGTTGGGTGTTGTGGGGAAGAATTGTGCCACATCATTGGTATTGTTGGGAAGGAATTCTGCCCTATCGTTGGCATCATTGGGAGAGTTTGTGCCCCTTCATTGGTGTCAGTGGGGGGAATATATCAGTGGATGAAATAGAGCCCCAAGGGCCAGATAAAAGCAAGCAAAAGGGCCACATTTGGCCCCCGGGCCGCAGTTTGGAGACCACTGGTCTAACGTAACAGACAAAAAGATCGACCAATGGTAAATAATGGGCTCTGATAAAGTCCCGCCTCTACATTTTACTCATGATCTATACTGTTACAATGCTACTAATTGCTCACTTCATCCTCGCCCGTTTTCCAGGATCCTCTCCAGTCTGCCCATGTGCTCACTTTGTCAGATTTGGCATTGGTAATCTCTGTGCTGCTCAACACAAGTTCCTAATTAGCGGCTCTGTCTGGGGAGTTCTGGCAAAAACACGGGGTTCTGAATAGAAGGAACGTGCCATTGCCACCGCATCGGGGAGGATGATATCAGGAACCCCCTACATTGTCTTTTCTGAGTCATGGCCACTTCCATCCTATTAAAGTTGGCTTTAGTAATGGCGGCCTACGAACACTGGGCCGGATTCAGCAAGAATTTACGCCGGCGTATCTATAGATACGCCGCGTAAATTCAAAGCTGCTCCAGCGTATCTTCTTTCTGTATTCAGAAAGCAAGATACGCCGATACGCCGAAATTAGGCTAAGATCCGACTGGCGTAAGTCTCTTACGCCGTCGTATCTTAGGGTGCATATTTACGCTGGCCGCTAGGTGGCGCTTCCGTCTTTTTTGGCGTAGAATATGCAAATGGCCTAGATACTCCGATTCACAAACGTACGTGCGCCCGGCGGATTTTTTTTACGTCGTTTCCGTAAGGCTTTTCCGGCGTAACGTTGCTCCTGCTTCTATGAGGCGCACGCAATGTTAAGTATTGACGTCGTTCCCGCTTCGATTTTTGAATTTTTTACGTCGTTTGCGTAAGGCTTTTCTGGCCTAACGTTGCTCCTGCTTCTATGAGGCGTACGCAATGTTAAGTATGGACGTCGTTCCCGCGTCTAATTTTGAATTTTTTACGTTGTTTGCGTAAGTCGTCCATGAATGGGGCTGGACGTAATTTACGTTCATGTCGAAACCAATACGTCCTTGCGGCGTACTTTGGAGCAATGCACACTGGGATATGTACACGGACGGCGAATGCGCCGTTCGTAATAAACGTCAATCACGTCGGGTCACCATTCATTTACATAAAACACGCCCCCTCATCCTCGTTTGAATTAGGCGCGCTTACGCAGGCCCCATTTACGCTACGCCTCCGTAACTTAGGAGGCAAGTGCTTTGTGAATACAGCACTTGCCTCTCTACGGCAGCGTAAATACGATACGCTACGCCGCCGTAACAATGCGCCCGGCTTCCTGAATCTAGCCCACTGATTACAGGAGCCTACAAAGCTCAAGGCAAGACTACAGGGAATTTTTTTTCTTTTTCTTTTTCTTTTTTATAATTTTTTTTTTTTATTATTATTATTATTATTATTATTATAACATAGGATTTCTATAGTGCTAACAGTTTGTAAAGTGCAATTACAATTTAATTTAATACAGGAGGAATCAGGAATAAATGTACAGTTGTTGGGTGGAGGCAGGGTAGACTTCTCTGAAGAAGATTGCCCAAGCCAATTTTCAGCTTTCAGCGCTGTCGCTGTATAAATGACAATTGCGCGGTCGTGCTACACTGTACTCAAACAGAATTTTTATCATTTTGTTCCCACAAATAGAGCTTTCTTATGGTGGTATTTGATAACCTCTGCGGTTTTTATTTTTTGCTAAACAAATTAAAAAAAGACAGAATTTGTCTTCTTCTTTTGTTTCCATTATAACATTTTGTAAATTAAGTTTTCTCCTTCACTGATGGGCACTGATAAGGCAGCACCAATGAGGTGGAACTGACGATGGGCACTGATGTGCAGCACTGATGGGCATTGATAGGCGGCACTGATGGGCACTCAGGGGTGGCACTGGTGGGCACTGGTAGACAGCGCTGATATGCAGCACCGATGGGCATTGATAGGTGGCACTGATGGGCACTCAGGGGTGGCACTGGTGGGCACTGATAGGCGACACTGATGCGAGTGAGGAAAAACCGATCAACGGCCCTTACTGTTTACATCGTGATCAGCCGTGATTGGACACAGCTGTTCACGTGGTAAAGGGCCTCTCTTTACCGAGATCGGTGTATCGGTGTGTCAGACTGACACGCCGCACGGATAACTAAACCACCACCTGGCCGTCATTCTGCTATAGGCCGTAGGCCCCCTGGACCCCACTCTTCTTCTACAAGTGTGCAAACTTTGTTGTCCGGGGGACCTGCGGCTAGGCATGTGCATTTCGTTTCGTTCCGAATCGAAATTCGGACAAATTTTTCATTATTCGGACATTCGGATGCATACGAATTCCCGAATTGCAATATTAATGAATTTACCGAATCCGAACGAACGTTTTCGATTCGGAATCGAAAACCTGTGGACGAAATTCGATCGGAATTCAAATTTTTTTAATTTTTTTTTTTTGGAATTGCGATCGAATTTCGTCCGCGGGTTTTCGATTTGGAATTCGAAATTTTTTTTTTTTTTTTGGAATTCCGATCGAATTTCGTCCGCGGGTTTTCGATTTGGAATTCGAAATTTTTTTTTTTTTTGGGAATTCCGATCGAATTTCGTCCGCGGGTTTTCGATTTGGAATTCGAAATTTTTTTTTTTTTTTGGAATTCCGATCGAATTTCGTCCGCGGGTTTTCGATTTGGAATTCGAATTTTTTTTTTTTTTTTTTTTTTCGAATTCCGATCGAATTTCGAAATTATATTCGAAGAGAGAATTTTCGAATTCGACCGGATTTTTTGAAATTCGGTCGAAAACGAACGAGTTCCGAAAACGAACCTAACTTATGAAATTAATTAAATAACGAATTAAAACGAAACAAAATTTTCCCTTTAGCACATGCCTACCTGCGGCCGGGGAGCACCGAATTTTCGAAGCCAGGCACCCCTTCCATAGACTCCCATGTTAAACGGTAATTTCTCCGGTGATTTTGGGTACTCGGTACCGGCCGGTTGTAGGTCCCCTGGACCCGGAACTTGGTACACATATAGCCCCATTTTCCTCTACAAGTGTACAAAGTTTGTTGTCCGGGGGACCTACGGCCGGGGAGCACCGATTTTTCAAACCCGGGCACCCCTTCCATAGACTCCCATGTTAAACGTCAGTCTAGTCATGGGCACAGTGAGGCATGGGCACAGTGAGGCATGCACATGGACACAGTGAGGCATGGGCACAGTGAGGCATGGGAACAGAGAGGCATGCACATCGACACAGTGAGGCATGCAGATGGACACCCTAAGCTTATACTCGAGTCAATATGTTTTCCCATTTTTTTTTGTGGTAAAATTAGGTGCCTCGGCTTATATTCGAGTATATACGGACCGGATATCGGTAGGTTTTGCTACTTTTAGCAAATTGTTTCCACCTGGAAAATCCAATTAAGTGAAGCCCTCTACAGTCTCAGGCCTCATACACACGATAGGTTAACCAGAGGACAGCGGTCTGATGGACCGTTTTCATCGGTCAAAACCGATCGTGTGTGGGCACCATAGGTTATTTAACCATCAGTTAAAAAAAAGCCAACTTGCTTTAAATTTAACCTATGGATTCCTAACCGATAGGTCAAAACCGATCGTTAGTAGACACGACCATCGGTTAAAAATCCACGCATGCTCAGAATCAAGTCAACGCATGCTTGGAAACATTGAACTTCGTTTTTTTTTAGCACGTCGTTGTGTTTTACGTCACCGCGTTCTGACACAATCGTTTTTTTATCCGATGGTGTGTGGGTGCGACGGACCATCAGTCAGCTTCATCGGTTAACCCATGACAACGGTCCTTCAGACCGTTCTCATCGGATGGACTGACCGTGTGTACGAGGCTTCAGTAGCTCCAAGATGGCTTGAATCTCAGCCAGCCCCTGCTGAACCGCCCACGATTTGAACCATCTATGGCTGGCCTTCACCACAATGCTGGTAAAGCAACAACCGGATATCGGCAAATTTTGCTACTTCTATCAAATTGTTTCCCCCTGGAAAATCCAATTGGGTGAAGCCCTAGACCAGTGATGGGGAACCTTGGCACCCCAGATGTTTTGGAACTACATTTCCCATGATGCTCTTGCACTCTGCAGTGTAGTGGAGTATCATGGGAAATGTAATTCCAAAACATCTGGGGTGCCAAGGTTCGCCATCACTGCCCTAGACAGTCTTAGGGCCAGATTCTGGTACATCCGCGCAATTTTGTGCGGGCGTAACGTATCCGATTTATGTTACGCCTCCGCAACTTAGACGGGCAAGTGCTGTATTCTTAACCACTTCCCGCCCGGCCTATGGCCGATTTACATCCGGGAAGTGGTTATGAAATCCTGACAGGACGTTCTAGAACGTCCTGCAGGATTTCATGCCGCGCGCGCCCGTGGGGGCGCGCATCGCGGCGATCGGTGATGCGGGGTGTCAGTCTGACACCCTGCATCTCCGATCTCGGTAAAGAGCCTCCGGCGGAGACTCTTTACCACGTGATCAGCCGTGTCCAACCACGGCTGATCACGATGTAAACAGGAAGAGCCGCCGATGGCTCTTCCTCACTCGCGTCTGACAGACGCGAGTAGAGGATAGCCGATCGGCGGCTCTCCTGTCAGGGGGGGTTCACGCTGATTGTTTATCAGCGCAGCCCCCCCTCGGATCGCCACACTGGACCACCAGGGATGCCCACCCTGGAGCACCAGGGTGGGCAAAAAAAAAAAAAAAAGCCAAAAAAAAAAAAGTCTAAAAAAATAAATAAAAAAAAAAACATAAAGAAAAAAGATGCCAGTCAGTGCCCACAAATGGGCACTGACTGGCAACAATCAGTGCTGCCACCCCAGTGTCCATCAGCGCCACCCCAGTGTCCATCAGCGCCACCCCAGTGTCCATCAGCGCCACCCCAGTGTCCATCAGCGCCACCCCAGTGTCCATCAGCGCCACCCCAGTGTCCATCAGTGCCACCCCACAGTGCCCATCCATGCCCAGTGCCCACCTAGCAGTGCCCATCTGTGCCACCCATAAGTATCCATCAGTGCCGCCCATGAGTGCCCATCTGTGCCGCCTATGAGTGCCCATCTGTGCCGCCCATGAGTGCCCATCAGTGCCGCCCATGAGTGCCCATCAGTGCCGCCTATGTGTGCCCATCAGTGCCGCCTATGTGTGCCCATCAGTGCCGCCTATGTGTGCCCATCAGTGCCGCCTATGTGTGCCCATCAGTGTCGCATACCAGCGCCGCCAATCAGTGCCACCTCATCTGTGCCCGTCAGTACTACCTCATCGATGTCCATCAGTGCCATCTCATCGGTGCCCATTAGTGCCGCCATATCAGTGCCCGTAATTGAAAGAGAAAACTTATTTACAAAAAAATTAACAGAAAAAAATAAAAACGTAATTTTTTTTCCAAATTTTCAGCCTTTTTTTAGTTGTTGCGCAAAAAAAAAAAAATCGCAGAGGTGATCAAATACCACCAAAAGAAAGCTCTATTTGTGGGGAAAAAAGGACGCCAATTTTGTTTGGGTACAGTGTAGCATGACCGCGCAATTGCCATTCAAAGTGCGACAGTGCTGAAAGCTGAAAATTGGCTTGGGCGGGAAGCTGCGTAAGTACCTGGTATGGAAGTGGTTAAAGCACTTGCTCCGTAAGTTGCGGCGGCGTAGCGTAAATCGGCCGGTCGTAAGCCCGCCTAATTCAAATTTGGATCAGGGGGGGGGCGTGTTTTATGTAAATCTACCGTGACCCGACGTGATTGACGTTTTTCCGTGATTGACGCATGCGCCGTTCGTAGGAATTTCCCAGTGTGCATTGCTCCAAAGTACGCCGAAAGGACGTCATTGGTTTCGACGTGAACGTAAAATGATGTCCAGCCCCATTCTCGGACGACTTACGCAAACGACGTAACTTTTTCCAAATTGCGACGCGGGAACGACGGCCATACTTAACATTGATGCGCCGCACTTGCGCCACCATATAGCGGGGGCAACTATACGCCGGGAAAAGCCTAACGTAAACGTCGTAACTTTACTGCGTCGGCCGCGCGTACGTTCGAGAATTCGCGTATCTAGCTAATTTGCATACTCGACGCGGAATTCAACGTAAGCGCCAAAAAAAAAAATGCAGTTTAGATCCGACGGCGTAAGAGACTTAACGCCTGTCGGATCTAATGGATATCTGTGCGTAACTGATTCTAAGAATCGGTCGCATAGATACGACGGGTCGGATTAGGACGTACGACGGCGTACATGGCGCTGCGCCGTCGTAAGTCCTTTGAGAATCTGGGCCCTCCCCAGTGTCTCCGATGCCCCCCCCTTGTTTCAGGACGCATCCATTTAATAGCGTTTCCTTGTTGGAGCCGATGGGATGCCGAAGACGCGGAGGCGTGACCTGAATATATAAATCATAAGTACTATGTAAGTAACATTAAAAAATGCAATCTTTTAATTCTCATCTATCGGCGCCGCTGGCTGTTTTTTTTATTTTTTTATTTTTTTTTAAATCTAATTAAATTAAGGAAGAATGAAAAAAGATGAGATCTGAATAACGCCGGAGACAGGCGACTTGTTTCTAAACCAGCGGGTATCCAGATATCAACAGGAGGCCATTTAATTGCTCGTTGTGTATTATTTATACAGAAATGGGTTATAGTTACTGTATTTTACCGCCTTTTATCAGCCGGGCACCCGGCCCTCGTAATTCGCCCTTCTCTGCCCGCTGAGATCTTCACTCTCTTCCTTCGTAGACGGTGGTTTCAGGATTTAGGAAGGCGCCTTCACTCCGGCATGCCAAGTTCTGTTGTCTGCTTATCCCCTTCACACCGTATCGTGCGCAAATTTGCGCTCATGGCTTGAAGGGGTTATACCGGGGATGATGTGCAGCTGCGGGCATCACCCCGGTACTGGGCAGTCGGCTCTTTAATAACAACCAGTGGCGGCTGGTGCTCAAAATTTTTAGGGGGCGCAAACAAACTGAAAAAAAAAGAAATTAAAAAAAAAATCGAAAGCCACTGTGCCCGTCAAACGCAGCTATTGTGCCCATCTAACACAGCCAAGGTGCCATCAAACACAGCCACTGTACCAATCAATTGCCGCCAGTGTGCCCCATCCGATGCTGCCAGTGTGCCCATCAATTGCTGCTACTGTGCCCCATCAGATGCTGCCAGTGTGCCCATCAATTGCTGCTACTGTGCCCCATCAGATGCTGCCAGTGTGCCTATCAATTGCCACTACTGTGCCCCATCAGATGCGGCCAGTGTGCCCATCAATTGCCGCTACTGTGCCCGATCAGATCCTGCCAGTGTGCCCATCAATTGCCGCTACTGTGCCCCATCAGACGCTGCCAGTGCGCCCATCAATTGCCGCTACTGTGCCCCATCAGATGCTGCCAGTGTGCCCAATCAATTGTTGCTCCTGTGCCCCATCAGATGCTGCCAGTGTGCCCATCAGTTGTAGCTACTGTACCCCATCAGATGCTGCCAGTATGCCAATCAATTGCTGCTACTGTCCCCCATCAGATGCTGCTACTGTGCCGACCAATTGCTGCCTTTGTGCCACATCAATTGCTGCTATTGTGCCCCATCAGATGCTGCCAGTGTGCCCAGCAATTGCTGCTATTGTGCCCTATCAGATGCTGCCAGTGTGCCCCATCAATTGCCGCTACTGTGCCCCATCAATTGCTGCCAGTGTGCCCATCAATTGCTGCTACTGTGCCCCATCAACTGCTGCCAGTGTGCATCGCCTGGCACTTACCTGTCTCACAGCGGGTCAACGGTGGTCTCCTGCACATCCTCCTGCAAATTCCTTCGCTTTGCTAACACACAGCTGAGTGAACAACGAGCGCCCAGCATGGCGCCAGCTGTTCACTGTTTTGGACGCCTATCAGAGCCTACGGCTCTAATCAGGTGCTTCCAAAAAACACCCCCGCCGCTGTAATTCAGGTGCCTTGCGCCCGAAAAGGGGCCGGACACCTGAATAGGGGGCGGCAGCGGCGACTATAGATAGATTCATGCAATACGGTAGGGCAAAGCATGAGAGAGGGGGGCGGCGCTCCGGCGCCTTTTATGGACGCACCGCCATTTCAAAGCGTGACACGTTGGGTATCTATTTACTCGGCGTAGCATCATCGTTCACATTATACAGAAGCATTGGGCTGACTTTACTGTTTGTTTTTGGTGTCGTCCTGAAAATCTGACTGTTTTTTGTGTTCTTTTTCTTTTCCAGATGCATAACCTCCAGGAGATGAGGAGAAGCGCCTCCCTGGCCTCCAAGGTCTATGTGCAGAGGGATTATAGTGAAGGGACCATGTGCCAGTTCCAGACCAAGTTCCCACCAGAGCTGGACAGTCGGGTATGAGCTTCTCTATCATTTTTCTGAGTCATACTGCTAACTGCCACTGCCGTCTCCGGGTCATGCTGCTAACTGCCACTGTCGTCTCCGGGTCATACTGCTAACTGCCACTGCCGTCTCCGGGTCATACTGCTAACTGCCGCTGTTGTCTCCGGGTCATACTGCTAACTGCCACTGCCGTCTCCGGGTCATACTGCTAACTGCCGCTGTTGTCTCCGGGTCATACTGCATACTGCTGTCTCCGGGTCATATTGCTAACTGCCACTGCCGTCTCCGGGTCATGCTGATAACTGCCACTGCCGTCTCCGGGTCATGCTGCTAACTGCCACTGCCGTCTCCGGGTCATGCTGCTAACTGCCACTGCCGTCTCCGGGTCATGCTGCTAACTGCCACTGCCGTCTCCGGGTCATGCTGCTAACTGCCACTGCCGTCTCCGGGTCATACTGCTAACTGCCACTGCCGTCTCCGGGTCATATTGCTAACTGCCACTGCCGTCTCCGGGTCATATTGCTAACTGCCACTGCCGTCCCTGGGTCATACTGCTAACTGCCGCTGCCGTCTCTGGGTCATACTGCTAACTGCCACTGTCGTCTCCGGGTCATACTGCTAACTGCCACTGTCGTCCCTGGGTCATACTGCTAACTGCCACTGCTGTCTCCGAGTCATGCTACTAACTGCCACTGCCGTCTCCGTGTCATGCTGCTAACTGCCACTGCCGTCTCCGTGTCATGCTGCTAACTGCCACTGCCGTCTCCGTGTCATGCGTCGCTGCGCTTTATAAGTTTTTCATTCATTCATTCATTCATTCATGCTGCTAACTGCCACTGCCGTCTCCGGGTCATGCTGCTAACTGCCACTGTCGTCTCCGTGTCATACTGCTAACTGCCACTGCCGTCTCCGGGTCATGCTGCTAACTGCCACTGTCGTCTCCGTGTCATACTGCTAACTGCCACTGCCGTCTCCGGGTCATGCTGCTAACTGCCACTGTCGTCTCCGTGTCATACTGCTAACTGCCACTGCCGTCTCCGGGTCATGCTGCTAATTGCCACTGCTGTCTCCGGGTTATACTGCTAACTGCCACTGTCGTCCCTGGGTCATGCTGCTAACTGCCACTGCTGTCTCCGGGTCATGCTGCTAACTGCCACTGCCGTCTCCGGGTCATACTGCTAACTGCCACTGCCGTCTCCGGGTCATGCTGCTAACTGCCACTGCCGTCTCCGGGTCATGCTGCTAACTGCCACTGCCGTCTCCGGGTCATGCTGATAACTGCCACTGCCGTCTCCGGGTCATGCTGCTAACTGCCACTGCCGTCTCCGGGTCATGCTGCTAACTGCCACTGCCGTCTCCGGGTCATGCTGCTAACTGCCACTGCCGTCCCTGGGTCATACTGCTAACTGCCACTGCCGTCCCTGGGTCATACTGCTAACTGCCGCTGCCGTCTCTGGGTCATACTGCTAACTGCCACTGCCGTCTCCGGGTCATACTGCTAACTGCCACTGTCGTCCCTGGGTCATACTGCTAACTGCCACTGCTGTCTCCGTGTCATGCTGCTAACTGCCACTGCCGTCTCCGTGTCATGCTGCTAACTGCCACTGCCGTCTCCGTGTCATGCTGCTAACTGCCACTGCCGTCTCCGTGTCATGCGTCGCCGCGCTTTATAAGTTTTTCATTCATTCATTCATTCATTCATGCTGCTAACTGCCACTGCCGTCTCCGGGTCATGCTGCTAATTGCCACTGCTGTCTCCGGGTTATACTGCTAACTGCCACTGTCGTCCCTGGGTCATGCTGCTAACTGCCACTGCTGTCTCCGGGTCATGCTGCTAACTGCCACTGCCGTCTCCGGGTCATACTGCTAACTGCCACTGCCGTCTCCGGGTCATGCTGCTAACTGCCACTGCTGTCTCCGGGTCATGCTGCTAACTGCCACTGCCGTCTCCGGGTCATACTGCTAACTGCCACTGCCGTCTCTGGGTCATGCTGCTAACTGCCACTGCCGTCTCTGGGTCATACTGCTAACTGCCACTGCCGTCTCTGGGTCATACTGCTAATTGCCACTGCTGTCCCTGGGTCATACTGCTAACTGCCACTGCCGTCTCTGGGTCATACTGCTAACTGCCACTGCCGTCTCCGGGTCATGCTGCTAATTGCCACTGCTGTCCCTGGGTCATACTGCTAACTGCCACTGCCGTCTCTGGGTCATACTGCTAACTGCCACTGCCGTCTCCGGGTCATGCTGCTAACTGCCACTGCCATCTCTTGTCTCAGATTAAAGTGGTTGTAAACCCTCACATATACCCAGTAAAGTGACTGGCCTCAGGTGATACACAGAGAATAAACAAATCCTCCTACATAAGTTGCACCTGTTTATCTGCATCCCTCTGTCCTCTACGTCTGTTCAAAGTGAAGAATTTTTATACAGCTTGTCTGACCTTTCAGAAAGCTGGGGGCAGGGAGCTGAAGTTACACTCTGCATAGCTCAGTGAGGTGAGCTCTGAGAGCTGATTGGAGGGAAGGGACCCCTCCACACAGCACTGTCAGTCAGCTGGAAGTCCCTCCCGTGTCACCATTTTTCCCTTGGTGTCAGGAAAACTCTTTAGAAGTGACTCATGCTGATAGCATGCATTTTAGTGTAAATATGAGATGTGACGTCTTTTTGACCCCCAGATCTCATATATAAGAGGACCTGTCATGCTTTTTTCTATTTCAAGGGATGTTTACATTCCTTGTAATAGGAATAAAAGTGACACCATTTTTTTTTCAAAACAGTGTAAAAATAAATAAAATCGAGTAAAATAAATAAAAAAATAATATATTTTAAAGCGTCCCGACGAGCTCGCGCACAGAAGCGAACGCATACGTGAGCAGCGCCTGCATGTGAAAACGGTGTTCAAACCACACATGTGAGGTATCGCCGCGATCGTCAGAGCGAGAGCAATAATTCTAGCCCTAGACCTCCTCTGTAACTCAAAACATGCAACCTATAGAATTTTTTTAACGTCGCCTATGGAGATTTTTAAGGGTAAAAGTTTGACGCCATTCCACGAGCGGGGCGCAATTTTGAAGCGCGACATGTTGGGTATCAATTTACTCGGCGTAACATTATCTTTCGCAATATAAAAAAAAAAGTTGGGCTAACTTTACTGTTACTTTTACTTAAATTTTTTCTAAAAAAAAAAGTGCGCTTGTAAGACCGCTGCGCAAATACGGTGTGACAAAAAGTATTGCAATGACCGCCATTTTATTCTCTAGAGCAGGGGTGTCCAAACTTTCTAAACAAAAGGCCGGATTACTGTCCTCCAGACTCTAAGAAGGCCGGACTGTGGCCATCAGGAGTACAAAATCCCCCATCATTGGTGTCATTGGGAAGAATTCTGCCCCATCACTGGGTGGAATTCTGCCCCGTCACTGGGAGGAATTCTGCCCCGTCACTGGGAGGAATTCTGCCCCGTCACTGGGAGGAATTCTGCCCCGTCACTGGGAGGAATTCTGCCCCGTCACTGGGAGGAATTCTGCCCCGTCATTGGGAGGAATTCTGCCCCGTCACTGGGAGGAATTCTGCCCCGTCATTGGGAGGACTTCTGCCCCATCATTGGTGTCATTGGGAAGAATTCTGCCCCATCACTGGGTGGAATTCTGCCCCATCACTGGGTGGAATTCTGCCCCGTCACTGGGAGGAATTCTGCCCCGTCATTGGGAGGAATTCTGCCCCGTCACTGGGAGGAATTCTGCCCCGTCATTGGGAGGACTTCTGCCCCATCATTGGTGTCATTGGGAAGAATTCTGCCCCATCACTGGGAGGAATTCTGCCCCGTCACTGGGAGGAATTCTGCCCCGTCACTGGGAGGAATTCTGCCCCGTCACTGGGAGGAATTCTGCCCCGTCATTGGGAGGAATTCTGCCCCGTCACTGGGAGGAATTCTGCCCCGTCATTGGGAAGAATTCTGCCCTGTCATTGGGAGGACTTCTGCCCCATCATTGGTGTCATTGGGAGGAATTCTGCCCCATCATTGGTGTCATTGGGAAGAATTCTGCCCCGTCGCTGGGAGGAATTCTGCCCCTTCATTGGATTGGAATAAATGCTTATAGAGCGCCGAATGCGAGTTTTGAAACTCGCCTAAGCGCTTACCAACAAGCTGGTAGGCTGGTGCCAATGAATAAAAAAGTACCCCAAGGGCCGGAAAAAAAATTTAAGAAAGGGGCCGCAGTTTGGAGACCACTGCTCTAGGCTGTAGAATGTTTGGGGGTTCTAAGTCACTTTCTAGCAAAAAAACTTGTTTTAAACAACAAATCTGAAAAACAGGCTCGGGGCTTAAGTGGTTAAATAGGATTGGTCCCAGCACAGAACCCCCTGTGTTGGGGGAGGGGAGGGGGGGTGTAGGCATTTTGGCACCACAGTGTAGGATGAAATGTCCGTGCCATTAATGCCCCCCCCCCCCCCCCGTCCTCCTATGTGTAGCGTCGGCATGCGTGGCCACGCTCTGTGCCAAGAGCCGCCATATGGATGTTTTCTCTATCGGCCATGATACAAGTTGCTGCATCTGTTCCGTGCAGGGTCTGCGCCGCGGATCGCACGCAGGGAATGTGTTAATCGCTGTGCGAACGCCGAGAGATTGTCACACTTCTTGTCCTCTTGTTGATTCACACATTTACTATTCTGGGATTTCATGCCAGGCTGCCAAGCGTCGGGGGCCCTTTAACTGTCAGATGGAAGATGAGTCATTCATCAATAGAGCCGAGGGGGGCGGGGCGAGGGGGAGATCGCCATGGGGGGCCGCGGAGAGACATCCAATTCCGAAATTGTTTTTTTTTTTGCTCTAATTACTGCAATGAACTCGGACACAGAGGAGGAAATTCGCCTTCCAACATTAAACATTTCCTTCGCTGTCTTCTTTGTGACGATGAGACGGACGCAATGCGAGCGGAACAAGAACATCGCACAGAATCGGAGGCTTCGAAATGAGGCCGCCGCAAAGGAGGGGAGTCGTTTTTTATATAGTCCGGGGCTCTTCCTTTAACCACTTCAATACCAGGGACTTTTACCCCCCCCCTTCCTGCCCAGGACGCTTTTCAGCTTTCAGCCCTGTTGCGCTTTGAATAACAATTGCGCGGTCGTGTTACAATGTACCCATAGGAAATGTTTATCGTGTTTTTCCCCACAAATAGTGCTTTCTTTTGGTGGAATTTTTTGCTAAACAAACTTGTGTATTCCTTCACGAATGTGTGCTGCTGATTCAGCGCTGATGGGCACTGACGAGCAGGGCCGTTTGAAGGAATTTGGGGGCCCCAAGCAAAATGGGGGGGCCCCCACCCCCCCCTCCAAGCGCGCGGGCAAAGCCTACGTTAGTGATACACTAATATTTTACACCCCTGTTCTTACTCCCCCCCCCCTCCCCCCCTATTTCCTATGGTTTTCTATTCTCACCTCCCCTTCTTCGCTGTAGGCTGCCGCTGTAGCATGGCCGAGCTCCTCTTCCTCCTGTCAGTCTGACGTTCTATCATTATGGGTCCCCAGTAGGGGTGCAACGGATCACCCCGTTCGGATCGGAACACACTGTGATCCGCGGATTGCCACGGCTCCGGAGCTAGGCCGAAGCCGCAGCCTTTCCTAATGTTATGGCCGCGGCTTCGGCCTACCTCCGGAGCCGCGACCATAGCGCTAGGAAAGGCCGCGGCTTCGGCCTAGCTCTGGAGCCGCGGCCATCTTGGTACACCCAGCGGCGGCACTCCTCTGTTTACACCCACAGAGGAGGAGCCCGCACTCGTGGGACACACCGCTCGGGGAGTGTCTGTCGGTACTAGCTGGGGGGGTCACTGTCCTGAGAAAAGGGGGGGTCGCTGTCCTGAGAGCAGGGGGGGGGGTCGCTGTACTGAGAGCAGGGGGGGGTCGCTGTACTGAGAGAAGGGGGGTCGCTGTCCTGAGAGAAGGGGGGGTCACTGTACTGAGAGGAGGAGGGGGGGGGTCACTGTACTGAGAGGAGGGGGGGGTCACTGTACTGAGAGGAGGGGGGGTCACTGTACTGAGAGGAGGGGGGGGGGTCACTGTACTGAGAGGAGGGGTCGGGTGTCTGCACCGAGGGGGTACTATAGTTGGTGGGGGGGGGACATGTGGATATTACAGTGGGGGAGATTTTTTTTTTTGCCGATCCGAAAAATTATCCGATCCGTGACTCCTGATCCGAGGAACGATCGGAACCGTGAGTTTTTTGATCGGTTGCACCCCTAGTTCCCAGTCCCGGGCCGGGTACCGCGCGGTACAGGAGATTTCGTTTCCTAGTGTTCCCAGCCGGACTGAAAGGAAGTGAGCACTCAGTGTGCACTTCCTGTCAGGACTCCAGGAGGATGGAAGAGGAGCTTGGCCACGCTACAGCCTGGGAAAGGGAAGTTGGGGGCCCCAAGCAATTGTTTGTTTTGCCTGTCCTGTAGCGACCGGCCTGCTGATTAAGTGGCACTGGTGGGCACTAATAGTATGCGGCACTGATGAGCACTTTACAGTGAGATGTGGGGGAGGGGAGGTCAATAAGACCCCACATCTCACCTCTAGGCTGGGAAGCCTAAAATAAATAAATAAATAAAAAAACGATCACAGCTTCCTAGCTGAAGTGGCGCCGTTTTTTTTGGAATGTAGAGGCCGTGCGCGACGTCGTAACATTGCGTCCGGCCTCCGGCGATCATAGAGACTCCGGCGACCATCTGGTCCACTGGAAATCTCTATGGTCAAGAACCGGGGGCCGGCGAATCTGTTCTCAGACTCGCCGATCGCTCAGGGGAGTCGGTAGAAGCACCGCAGGGCGGCGGGGGGGGGGGGGGGGTGTTTCCTCACGCCACCCGCAAGAACGATCAAGCGGCGAAACAGCCGGCTCAAAATGGCAATATCTGAATGATGCCTGTAGAGCTGCCCCCAATCATTCAGATATACCCCCATCATTCAGATATGCCCCCATCATTCAGATATGCCCCCAATCATTCAGATATGCCCCCAATCATTCAGATATGCCCCCATCATTCAGATATACCCCCATCATTCAGATATGCCCCCATCATTCAGATATGCCCCCAATCATTCAGATATGCCCCCAATCATTCAGATATTCCCCCATCATTCAGATATGCCCCCATCATTCAGATATGCCCCCAATCATTCAGATATGCCCCCAATCATTCAGATATGCCCCCAATCATTCAGATATGCCCCCATCATTCAGATATGCCCCCATCATTCAGATATGCCCCCATCATTCAGATATGCCCCCATCATTCAGATATTCCCCCATCATTCAGATATGCCCCCAATCATTCAGATATGCCCCCAATCATTCAGATATGCCCCCATCATTCAGATATTCCCCCATCATTCAGATATTCCCCCATCATTCAGATATGCCCCCATCATTCAGATGTTCCCCCATCATTCAGATGTTCCCCCATCATTCAGATGTTCCCCCATCATTCAGATATGCCCCCATCATTCAGATATGCCCCCATCATTCAGATATGCCCCTATCATTCAGATATGCCCCTATCATTCAGATATGCCCCCATCATTCAGATATGCCCCCATCATTCAGATATGCCCCCATCATTCAGATATGCCCCCATCATTCAGATATTCCCCCATCATTCAGATATGCCCCCAATCATTCAGATATGCCCCCAATCATTCAGATATGCCCCCATCATTCAGATATTCCCCCATCATTCAGATATGCCCCCATCATTCAGATGTTCCCCCATCATTCAGATGTTCCCCCATCATTCAGATGTTCCCCCATCATTCAGATGTTCCCCCATCATTCAGATATGCCCTCATCATTCAGATATGCCCTCATCATTCAGATATGCCCCTATCATTCAGATATGCCCCTATCATTCAGATATGCCCCCATCATTCAGATATGCCCCCATCATTCAGATATGCCCCCATCATTCAGATATTCCCCCATCATTCAGATATGCCCCCAATCATTCAGATATGCCCCCATCATTCAGATATTCCCCCATCATTCAGATATTCCCCCATCATTCAGATATTCCCCCATCATTCAGATATGCCCCCATCATTCAGATATTCCCCCATCATTCAGATATTCCCCCATCATTCAGATATGCCCCCATCATTCAGATATGCCCCCATCATTCAGATATTCCCCCATCATTCAGATATCCCCCATCATTCAGATATCCCCCATCATTCAGATATGCCCCCATCATTCAGATATCCCCCCATCATTCAGATATTCCCCCACAAATCCCAGGACGTCTTTAGACATCCAGCCGTCGGCAAGAGGCTAAAGTGCAAGTTCGTAAAGCTGCAGCGGGAATGTTACCTGTTTGCTACCCGTTCATATCATTGAGTCTGTATTTGGAGTAACTCGGGAACATCCTATCATTTTACTTTGTATCTTTATACTATTTGGTTCTAAAATGTGATGGGAAGGAGCCAAGAGGGATGAAGCAAGGGAGCAGAGGAAGAGTGGGGTGTAATACTAGTGCAAGGGGTTGTTATTGGGGACCCCGGTACCAATGCAGAGGGATATGATTGTAGACACTGGCACCGATGCAGCAGGTTTCTATTTCAGACACTGGCACCAATGCAGGGGGTTATTATTACAGACACTGGTACCAATGCAGAGGTTTAGTTTTGAAGACACTGGCACCAATGCTGGGGGTTATTATTGCGGACACTGGCACCAATGCTGGGGGTTATTATTGCGGACACTGGCACCAAATGCAGGATTTTTTTATTGCAGACACTGCACCAATGCTGGGGGTTATTATTGTGGACACTGGCACCAATGCAGGGGGTTATTGCGGACACTGGCACCATGCAGGCTTTTTTTTTATTGCGGACACTGGCACCAAATGCAGGCTTTTTTTATTGAAGACACTGGCACCAATGCAGGGGGTTATTATTGTGGACACTGGCACCAATGCACGGGGTTATTATTGTGGACACTGGCACCAATGCAGGGGGTTATTGCGGACACTGACACCATGCAGGCTTTTTTTATTGTGGACACTGGCACCAAATGCAGGCTTTTTTTTATTTCAGACACTGGCACCAATGCAGGGAGTTATAATTGTGAACACTGGAACTAAAGCAAGGGGGAGTTGTTGTTAATGTGGACACTGGAACCAATGCTGGGGGTTATTATTGCAGACACTGGCACCAATGCAGGGGGGCATTATTATTATTATTATTATTATTATTATTGCAAACACTGCCACCAATGCAGGCTTTTTTTTTTTATTGCGGACACTGGCACCAATGCAAGGCGTTATAATTGTGGACATTGGAACTAAAGCAAGGGGGAGTTGTTAATAATGTGGACACTGGCACCAATGCAGGGGGTTATTATTGCGGGCACTGGCACCAATGCAGGCTTTTTTTTTTATTGCGGACACTGGCACCAATGCAGGGCGTTATAATTGTGGACATTGGAACTAAAGCAAGGAGAAGTTGTTAATAATGTGGACACTGGTACCAATGCAGGGGGTTATTATTGCAGACACTGACACCAATGTAGGGGGTTATTATTATTATTAAGCAGACACTGGCACCAATGTAGGCTTTTTTTATTGAGGACACTGGCACCAACGCAGGGGGTTATAATTGTGGACACTGGAACTAAAGCAACTGGGGAGTTGTTATTAATGTGGATACTGGTACCAATGCAGGGGGTTATCATTGCAGACATTGACATCAATGCAGGGGGTTATTATTATTATTATTATTATTATTATTATTATTGCAGGCACTGGCACCAATATAGGGGTTTTATTGCACACTGGCACCAATGTAGGAGGTTATTATTTCCAAGACTGGCACCGATACAGGGAGTCATTATTGCAGACACTGGCACCAATGCAGGCGGGTATTATTGCGGACATTAGTACCAATGCAGAGGGTTATTATTGCTGTGGCCACTGGCACCAATGTGGTTAGTTATTATTGCAGACACTGGCACCAATGCAGGCGGGTATTATTGTGGACATTAGCACCAATGCATTGCAGAGGGTTATTATTGCGGACACTGGCACCAATGCAGGCGGGTATTATTGCGGACACTGGCACCAATGCAGGGGGTTATTATTGCCGACACTGGCACCAATGCAGGGGGTTATTATTGCCGTCACTGGCACCAATGCAGGGGGTTATTAT
This sequence comes from Rana temporaria, assembly GCF_905171775.1. Taxonomy (NCBI): domain Eukaryota; kingdom Metazoa; phylum Chordata; class Amphibia; order Anura; family Ranidae; genus Rana; species Rana temporaria. The sequence continues at coordinate 8,605,506 of NC_053496.1, forward strand.
TGCCAACACTGGCACCAATGCAGGGGGTTATTATTGCCGACACTGGCACCAATGCAGGGGGTTATTATTGCCGACACTGGCACCAATGCAGGGGGTTATTATTGCGGGCACTGGCACCAATGCAGGGGGTTATTATTGCGGACACTGGCACCAATGCAGTCGGGTATTATTGTGGACATTAGCACCAATGCTTTGCAGAGGGTTATTATTGCGGACACTGGCACCAATGCAGGCGGGTATTATTGCGGACACTGGCACCAATGCAGGGGGTTATTATTGCCGACACTGGCACCAATGGAGGGGGTTATTTTTGCGGACACTGGCACCAATGCAGAGGGTTATTTTTGCGGGCACTGGCACCAATGCAGGGGGTTGTTATTGCGGGCACTGGCACCGATGCAGGGGGTTGTTATTGCAGACATGGGCACCAATGCAGGTGGTTGTTATTGTGGCATCTGGCACCAGTTGTGAAAGGTGGGTGTGTAGGCATCTTTGATCATTGGATGATTTCCGGTATTGTTGCACATGTGTGAACTGGATTTATTCGTATATTTGGCTTTGTGAATAACCATAAAGGAAACCTCATCCATTATTAGTGCTGGAAATGTACTGATCAGCCTGGGGAGAGAAGGTATTTGCATTTCCTCCCCATCATGTATATTGGCTTTGCTTCAGTAACCGTCCCGCCGCACTACAGAAAGACCGATGTATGTTTGTTGTTCTTTTAATGACATTATATATAGGCAAAGCGGGAGTTTAAATATCATCATGAATTTTAAAGATAGTAACTAGAAATAATATTGTTTGAAGAGCTGTTTAGCTGCCTAAATATAATCCACAAACCATTTTTATTTCAGTTTATTCAATACACACTGTAATGACATCTCTTGTACCATACCTGCAGTCCCCAACCATCTCCTGCACCATTCCTGCAGTCCCCAACCATCTCCTGCACCATACCTGCAGTCCCCAATCATCTCCTGCACCATGCCTGCAGTCCCCACCCATCTCCTGCACCATGCCTGCAGTCCCCAACCATCTCCTGCACCATGCCTGCAGTCCCCAACCATCTCCTGCACCATGCCTGCAGTCCCCAACCATCTCCTGCACCATGCCTGCAGTCCCCAACCATCTCCTGCACCATGCCTGCAGTCCCCACCCATCTCCTGCACCATGCCTGCAGTCCCCAACCATCTCCTGCACCATGCCTGCAGTCCCCACCCATCTCCTGCACCATGCCTGCAGTCCCCAACCATCTCCTGCACCATGCCTGCAGTCCCCAACCATCTCCTGCACCATGCCTGCAGTCCCCACCCATCTCCTGCACCATGCCTGCAGTCCCCACCCATCTCCTGCACCATGCCTGCAGTCCCCAACCATCTCCTGCACCATGCCTGCAGTCCCCACCCATCTCCTGCACCATGCCTGCAGTCCCCAACCATCTCTTGCACCATGCCTGCAGTCCCCAACCATCTCTTGCACCATGCCTGCAGTCCCCAACCACCTCCTGCACCATGCCTGCAGTCCCCAACCACCTCCTGCACCATGCCTGCAGTCCCCAACCATCTCCTGCACCATGCCTGCAGTCCCCAACCATCTCCTGCACCATGCCTGCAGTCCCCAACCATCTCCTGCACCATGCCTGCAGTCCCCAACCCTCTCCTGCACCATTCCTGCAGTCCCCAACCATCTCCTGAACCATGCCTGTAGTCCCCAACCATTTCCTGCACCATGCCTGCAGTCCCCAACCATTTCCTGCACCATGCCTGCAGTCCCCAACCCTCTCCTGCACCATTCCTGCAGTCCTCAACCATCTCCTGCACCATGCCTGCAGTCCCCAACCATCTCCTGCACCATGCCTGCAGTCCCCAACCATCTCCTGCACCATGCCTGCAGTCCCCAACCCTCTCCTGCACCATTCCTGCAGTCCCCAACCATCTCCTGCACCATGCCTGTAGTCCCCAACCATTTCCTGCACCATGCCTGCAGTCCCCAACCATCTCCTGCACCATGCCTGCAGTCCCCAACCCTCTCCTGCACCATTCCTGCAGTCCCCAACCATCTCCTGCACCATGCCTGCAGTCCCCAACCATTTCCTGCACCATGCCTGCAGTCCCCAACCATTTCCTGCACCATGCCTACAGTCCCCAACCATTTCCTGCACCATGCCTACAGTCCCCAACCATTTCCTGCACCATGCCTGCAGTCCCCAACCATCTCCTGCACCATGCCTGCAGTCCCCAACCATCTCTTGCACCATGCCTATAGTCCCCAATCATATCCTTAATTATGCATGCAGTCCCCAACCAACTCCTGTACCATGCCTTTAGTCCTCAACCATCTCCTGCACCATGCCTGCAGTCCCCAACCATCTCCTGCACCATGCCTGCAGTCCCCAACCATCTCTTGCACCATGCCCATAGTCCCCAATCATATCCTTAACTATGCATGCAGTCCCCAACCATCTCCTGTACCATGCCTTTTAGTCCTCAACCATCTTCTGTATCATGTCTACAGTCCCCAACCATCTTCTGTATCATGTCTACAGTCCCCAACCATCTTGTGTAATATATCAGCAGTCCCCAACCATCTCCTGTACCTGGTCTACAGTCCCCAACCATCTTCTGTACCTGGTCTACAGTCCCCAACCGTCTTCTGTACCTGGTCTACAGTCCCCAACCATCTCCTGTACCGTGTCTACAGTCCCCAAACCTATCCTGTACCTTGTCTACAGTCCCCATCCATCTCCTGTACCTTGTCTACAGTCTCCAACCATCTCCTGTACCTTGTCTACAGTCCCCAACCCTCTCCTGTACCTTGTCTACAGTCCCCAACCCTCTCCTGTACCTGGTCTGCAGTCCCCAACCCTCTCCTGTACCTGGTCTGCAGTCCCCAACCCTCTCCTGTACCTGGTCTACAGTCCCCAACCCTCTCCTGTACCTTGTCTACAGTGCCCAACCCTCTCCTGTACCCTGTCTACAGTCCCCAACCATCTCCTGCACCTGGTCTCCAGTCCCCAAACCTATCCTGTACCTGGTCTACAGTCCCCAACCATCTCCTGTACCTGGTCTACAGTCCCCAACCATCTCCTGTACCTGGTCTACAGTCCCCAACCATCTCCTTTACCTGATCTACAGTCCCCAACCATCTCTTGTACCTTGTCTACAGTCCCCAACCATCTCCTGTACCTGGTCTACAGTCCCCAACCATCTCCTGCACCTGGTCTACAGTCCCCAACCATCTCCTGTACCTGGTCTACAGTCCCCAACCACCTTCAGTACCTTTTCTGAAGGCTCCATACATCTCCTGTAAAATGCCTACAGCCTCTGACTGAATATTGATTGCTCATGCTGATATTTATTTGTTCTTTAATGTTTTCATCAGATTGAGAAGCAGCTGTTTGAGGAGACGGTGAAGACTCTGAATATGTTCTATATAGAGGCTGAGAAGATCGGAGGTAGCTCTTATCTGGAGGGATGTCTAGCTTGTGCTACCGCTTATTTCATCTTCCTCTGCATGGAGACACACTATGAGAAGGTAAACTGGATTCTGGTTTTTATTTTTTGGGAGGGAGACCCTGTCATTTCGCCCAATTGGGACAAAGTAACTAGAGTCTATTGAAAGAACAAATCCCCCACCTGCCATTCCATTCTTCTATTGGAGCCAAGAGTTCAAACCCTTTGTTGGCTCTATGTTGGACCTGAGACAGGATTAAAGGGGTTGTAAAGGCAGAAAGTTTTTTTATCTTAATGCATTCTAATGCCCTATAACAAGCTGCGCACTGTGGGGGCAATCGACAGGAGGGAGGGGCCAAGAGCAGCAAAGAGGGAAGGGCTTTTTTACGGTTACCAGGTTAGAGTTACAGAGGAGGTCTAGTGCTAGAAGCTTGCTCTTCTTTGCCGTCTTCTGCCTTATTAAAGGGGGCTCCCAGATTCCAATAAGCCCGCAGACCCCGACAACCAACGGCCAGGGTTGTCGGGAAGAGGCCCTGTCCTTATCAACATGGGGACAGGGTGCTTTGGGGCAGGGGGCCGCAGGGCGCCCCCTGCCCCAGATCACCTAACCCCCCCCCCCATATTGAGGGTATGCGGCCTGGTACGGCTCAGGAGGGGGGGGGGGGCGTTTGCTCGTCCCCACTCCTTTCCTGACTGGCCGGGCGGCGTGCTTTGGATACGGGTCTGGTATGGATTGTAGGGGGACCCCCACGCCGTTTTTCCTTACAACCCATACCAGACTCAAGGGCCTGGTATGCCCCTGGGTGGGGAACCCATGCCGGTTTTTTATTTAAAATTTGGAGTGGAGTTCCTCCTCATGATTCATACCAAACGCTGCGGCTTCTATGACGCGCTCGCTGGAATGTGCTTTTTCTATTCCAGCGAGTGCGAGATGTTCGACACCATGTCGCCGAGAATCGGCGTGATGCCGTCGTGCTGGAAACACATTCTCGGCGACAGGTATTGTAGGTGGTGACAGGTACTCTTTATGGAGAGACCGGAGGTCTAAAAGGCCCCTTAAATCCCTCCTTTACTTTGAAGTGTATTCAGATCGCCGAAAAACGTTCATTCTGACTACTGTATATTTTTTTAAATCCAGCGTCATTGGCAGCCGAGTAAACGGGAAGCGACGTTGTGATGTCGCTTCCGTGTTTACATTCAGGAGACTGAAACAAAGCCATTTACGGCTTCTTTCCAGTCTGTCACAAGGTGCCGGAAGTGTCGGATCGCAGATCGGGTCTCCCGGTGGGACGGGAGGCCCGGTCAGAGCGGTGGGAGGCGGCGGGAGAGGGGGATGTCCCCTCCCGCTCCTCCGGGATAACAACTGAGCGGCTTTTTGCCACATTGGTGGTTATGCCTGGAAAGCCGACCGCCGGCTCTAAACAACGGTGCCGAGATGATGCCTGCAGCTGTGGGTATCATCCTGGTATAACATCCTAAAGCCGAGGACACATCTATGCGTACGCTCAGCGTGTAGTGGTTAAGTGGTCCTTCTTTAACCACTTTACTACCGCCCGCCATCAATTGACGGCGGCGCGATAATGCTGGGAGGATGTCATATGATGATGTCATATGATGTCCTCTCCTTGCCGAGCCACTAGGCCGCCGGCGGTGTGCGTGCGCACTCGCCGCGTTACTGGGACCCCGATGCGCATGCCCGGCGGCTACGATGTCCGCCGGGCACCCGCAATTGCCCAGTAACTGAGCAGGACCGTGGATCTCTGTGTGTATACACAGAGATCCACGTCCTGTCAGGGAGAGGAGACCGATGGTGTGTCCCTTGTACATAGGGACACCGATCGGTCACTTCCCCCAGTCAATCCTCTCCCCCTACAGTTAGAATCACTCACTAGGGTACACATTTAACCCCTTGATCGCACCCTAGTGGTTAACCCCTTCCCATACTGTGTCACATTTACACAGTAATCGGTGCATATTTATAGCACGGTTCGCTGTATAATTGTTATTGGTCCCAAAATACTGTCAAAGGTGTCCAATGTGTCCGCCGCAATATCGCAGTCACGATAAAAATTGCTGATCGCCGCCATTACTAGTAAAAAAAAAAAAAATGCTATAAAACTATCCCCTATTTTGTAGCCGCTATAACTTTTTGCGCAAACCAATCAATAAACGCTGATTGCGATTATTTTTTTTTCTTACCAAAAATATGTAGAAGAATACGTATCGGCCAAAACTGAGGAAAAAATGTGTGTTTTTATATATTTTTGGGGATATTTATTATAGCAAAAAGTAAGTATTGGCCCGGATTCACAAAGCACTTACGCCGACGTATCTCGAGATACGCCGCGTAAGTGTAAATATGCGCCGTCGTATCTGTGCGCCGGACTACTGAAAATAGGCTTCATCCGACCGACATAACTTTCCTACGCCGGCGTATCGTGGGCGCATATTTACGCTGGCCGCAAGGGGCGCTCCCATTGATTATCTATTCACATATGCAAATTAGGGAGATACGCCGATTCACGAACGTACTTGCGCCCGGTGCATAATATACACGGTTTGCGTAAGTCCTACGTCCGGCGTAAAGTTATTCCCCATATATGAGGCGCAACTCATGCTAAGGTATGTACCAGGGAACACAGCCGTCTTATTTTCCGCGGTTACGTAGTACGTGAATAGGGCTGGGCGTAGGTTACGTTCACATCGTAGGCAGTGATCCGTCGTATCTTAGGGAGTAGTTTCGACGTGATTCTGAGCATGCGCACTGGGTATACGCATGCGCCGTTCGTTTTAAGTACTTCTATGACGCTTGGCCCATCATTTGCATGGGGTCACGCCTCATTAGCATGGCTCACGCCCACTTCCACTTACGACGGCTTACGCCGAGGGAACCCAGCGCAGTTTGGGAGGCAAGCTCTTCGTGAATTTGGTGCTTGCCTCTTTGCGCTACGTCGGCGTAGCGTATATTGGATACGCTACTCCGGCATAAATATGCGCCGATGTATGTGAGTCCGGGCCATAGTTTTTTTTTTTTTCAAAATTGACGCTCTCCTTTTGTTTATAGTGAAAAAAATAAAAACCGCAGAGGTAATCAAATGCCACCAAAAGAAATCTCTATTTGTGGGGAAAAAATAATTAAAATTTCATTTGGGTAAAGTGTTGCATGACCGCGCAATTGTCATTCAAATTGTGACAGCGCTGAAAGCTGAAAAATGGCCTGGGCAGGAAGGGGGTGAAAGTGCCCGGTATTGAGGTGGTTAACTGGTTGCCGACCAGCCGCCGTAGTTTTACGCCGGCAGGTCGGCTCCCCTGCGCGAGAGCCTGTAGCTATACGTCGGTTCTCGCGAAGGCCACTAGGGCTCTCCCCCGACTCCCGTGCGCGTGCCCGGCGGGCGCGATCGCCGCCGGGCACACACGATCGTTTGTTATAGAGCGAGGACCGGGAGCTGTGTATGTAAACACACAGCTCCCGGTCCTGTCAGGGAGAGAAATGCCGATCTTCTGTTCTCACTAGGGGAAAAGCGATCAGTCATTTCCCCTAGTGAGTCCACCCCCCCTACAGTTAGAACACACCCAGGGAACATACTTAACCCCTTCCCCACCCCCTAGTGTTAACCCCTTCACTGCCAGTGGCATTTTTATAGTAATCCAATGCATTTTTATAGAACTGGTCGCTATTAAAATGCCAATGGTCCCAAAAATGTGTCTAAAGTGTCCGTAGTGTCGGCCATAATGTCGCAGTCCCGAAAAAAAAATGGCCGCCATTACTAGTAAAAAAAAAATATTAATAAAAATGCCATAAAAATACCCCATATTTTGTAAACGCTATAACTTTTGCGCAAACCAATCAATAACCGCTTATTGCGATTTTTTTTTTTTACGAAAAATATGTAGAAGAATACGTATCGGCCTAAACTGAGGAAAACATTTTTTTATATATTTTTGGGGGATATTTATTATAGCAAAAAGTAAAAAATATTCATTTTTTTCAAAATTGTCGCTCTATTTTTGTTTATAGTGCAAAAACTAAAAACCGCAGAGGTGATCAAATACCACCAAAAGAAAGCTCTATTTGTGGGAAAAAAATAACGTCAATTTTGTTTGGGAGCCACGCCGCACGACCGCGCAATTGTCAGTTAAAGCGACGCAGCGCCGAATCGCAAAAAGTGCTCTGGTCTTTGACCAGCAATATGGTCCGGGGGTTAAGTGGTTAAAGAAGTGCACATATAGTAAATATAGAATGGGTCGATTCTGCCGTTCTTTTTATTATAAGAATGTAGAGTTGCATAAGGCAGTTTCCTAATGAAGTCGCCGATGGTCTCATGTTTGGTCCCTATTGATATCGGAGAGCAGGAACGGTCCTTAGCCTGGGAAGTGACCTTCCACTTTTCTCAGTATCTCCCACAGGAAGTCATTGGTGGGAAATCTGCTTACATTTTTCCACTTGTTACCAAAAGGGCACCCGGCTTGTACAGGGAAGGAGTTGAATTTCGCAGAGAGTTGCCGAGTCTCCTCGCTACGCTTTACAGCTTTGAACTCGGTCCAAAAAAATCGTCACAGCTAAAACTCTGGAGAGCAGAATGGAGTCGCACGTCAGGCCCGGCATTTCTCATTGTTATCTGTCTTATTTCTTGGTGAGCAGATTTTAATCCTTCCTTCAAACGCTTGGGAAAGGTTGTCTCAACATGCAGGCACTCAGCAAGCTCAGCTAATTGCCCAATCTCTTTACATCACACCGTCCATCCGGGCAACGGGCCAAAGCAAACTCAACCTTTTGTAAGCTGGAAATTAATTTCCCAGCAGATCCTGTTCCCACCTCAACCCTGGCTGATACTGAGAAAGGATACATTATGTAGTGGGGAGGGATCGGAGCTTTTCTATATATCCCATACATACCTCCAGCAGACGGAACCTTCTAGTAAAACACATTGGCTAATTTCCTGTACAGTTCTGGATGGAGCCTTTTATTAGAATCGCATGAATCAATGTGGTACGTGTCGGCTTTACCAAATCACGTCATTTCTTCTAGTTATTCATTCTTCCCTTCAGTGATGACCTGCTAATTCCAAGCGTCTTCCTGTCTACAACCGAGGCAGATACCTTAAATTCCAAGCTTCCTCGTGTCTACAACCGAGGCAGATACCTTCAATTCCAAGCTTTCTCGCAACCGAGGCAGATACCTTCAATTCCAAGCGTCCTCGTGTCTACAACCGAGGCAGATACCTTCATTTCCAAGCTTCCTCGTGTCTACAACCGAGGCAGATACCTTCAATTTCAAGCTTTCTCGTTTCTACAACCGAGGCAGATACCTTCAATTCTAAGAGCCCTCGTGTCTACAACCGAGGCAGATACCTTCAATTCTAAGAGCCCTCGTGTCTACAACCGAGGCAGATACCTTCAATTCCAAGCTTCCTCGTGACTACAACCGAGGCAAGATACCTTCAATTCCAAGCTTCCTCGTGTCTACAACCGAGGCAGATACCTTCAATTCCAAGCGTCCTCGTGTCTACAACCGAGGCAGATACCTTAATTTCCAAGCTTCCTCGTGTCTACCACCAAGCCAAGATACCTTCAATTCCAAGCTTCCTCGTGTCTACAACCGAGGCAGATACCTTCAATTCCAAGCTTCCTCGTGTCTACAACCGAGGCAGATACCTTCAATTCCAAGCGTCCTCGTGTCTACAACCGAGGCAGATACCTTCAATTCCAAGCTTCCTTGTGTCTACAACCAAGGCAGATACCTTCAATTCCAAGCTTCCTCGTGTCTACAACCGAGGCAGATACATTCAATTCCAAGCGTCCTCGTGTCTACTACAGAGGCAGATACCTTCAATTCCAAGCTTCCTCGTGTCTACAACCAAGGCAGATACCTTCAATTCTAAGAGCCCTCGTGTCTACAACCGAGGCAGATACCTTCAATTCCAAGCGTCCTCGTGTCTACAACCGAGGCAGATACCTTCAATTGCAAGCTTCCTTGTGTCTACAACCGCGGCAGATACCTTCAATTCCAATCTTCCTCATGTCTACAACTGAGGCAGATACCTTCAATTCCAAGCTTCCTCGTGTCTACAACCGAGCCAGATACCTTCAATTCCAAGCGTCCTTGTGTCTACAACCAAGCCAGATACCTTCAATTCCAAGCTTCCTCGTGTCTACAACTGAGGCAGACACCTTCAATTCCAAGCTTCCTCGTGTCTACAACCGAGGCAGATACCTTCAATTCCAAGAGCCCTCATGTCTATAACCGAGGCAGATACCTTCAATTCCAAGCGCCCTTGTGTCTACAACCGAGGCAAATACCTTCAATTCCAAATGTCGCTGTGTCAACAACCAAGCCAGATACCTTCAATTCCAAGCTTCCTCGTGTCTACAACCGAGGCAGATACCTTCAATTCCAAGCGTCCTCGTGTCTACAACCGAGGCAGATACCTTCAATTCCAAGCGTCCTCGTGTCTACAACCGAGGCAGATACCTTCAATTCCAAGCTTCCTCGTGTCTACAACCGAGGCAGATACCTTTAAGTCACAGTCACTGTCTCCACCTTAAAAAAAAAAAAAAAAACTTCCTTGCAAAAGAAGATCCTCATTCACTTGAACAGCTATGGTGTCCAAAGAATTCTATGCATCCATTATGTGGGGAAGTGCAGCGGCAATCCAGTTGTAGAAAACAGAACTGCAATGAAATTGAAGTTCTGCAACGCACAACAAGCCCAGTGGGAAGACAACCTGACCGAGGCGCTCACAGGATGTACAGCGATGAGTTGTAGCAGCTAGACACGTGCAATTCGTTTTGTTCCAAATTAGTTTTTTAACAAATTTCGACAAATGTGTTAATTCGGTAATATCCGAATTAACGCAAACCTGTTAACAAATTTTTCCAAAAGTTCGAAAACTTGGAAATTCGAAATCTGAAAATAAGGATGAAAATTGAAAACTCTGAAATTCTAAAATCTGAAATAATAACTATTAAGTTATAGGCATTGGAATTTCCTTTCAATTTGGCTGTTGGTGAACGTAACGAATTTATCCGAAATAACGAATGCTGCATCTAAACGAATGGAACGTTACAAAATAATAATAATAAAACATTTTTATTATTATTTATTATTATTAATCGGATATGTTATATTCATTTAGATACAGCATTCGTTTTTTTCGGATAATCTGGCAACTTCAGATAAATCCATATCCGTTACGATCACTAACAGGCAAATTTGAAAGGAAATTCCAATACCTATAATTTAATAGTTAGTAATAGTTAAGTTATTATTAGATGGTTATTATTTTCGGGTTTTCGAATTTACGAATTATCGCATTTTCTAATTTTTATGAATTTACAAATTTACAAAATTAAGGGCCAGATTCTCAAACGAGATACGACGGCGTATCTCCAGATACAGCGTCGTATCTCTGCGTTGCGCGGTCATATCTATGCGCCTGATTCTTAGAATCAGTTACGCATAGATTTCCTGTAGATCCGACTGGCGTAACTGTGTTACACCGTCGTATCGTAACTGCATATTTAAGCTGGCCGCTAGGTGGCGATTCCATCGAATTCCGCGTCGAGTATGCAAATTAGCTAGATACGCGAATTCACGAACGTACGCCCGGCCGACGCAGTACATTTACGCCGTTTACGTTAGGCTTTTCCCGGCGTATAGTTACCCCTGCTATATGGTGGCGTAAGTGCGGCGTACCAATGTTAAGTATGGCCGTCGTTTACGCGACGAAATTTGAACATTTTACGTTGTTTGCGTAACTCGTCCGTGAATGGGGCTGGACGTCATTTACATTCACGAAACCAATGACGTCCTTGCGGCGTATTAGGAGCAATGCACACTGGGAGATTTCCACGGACGGCGCATGCGCTGTTCGTGAAAAACGTCAATCACGTCGGGTCACACAACATTTACATAAAACACGCCCCCCTGTTCCAAATTTTAATTAGGCGGGCTTACGCCGGCTGATTTACGCTACGCCGCCGCAACTTACGGAGCAAGTGCTTTGAGAATACAGCACTTGCCCGTCTAAGTTGCGGAGGCGTAATGTAAATCGGATACGTTACGCCGCCGCAAAGATACGCCGTTCTACGAGAATTTGGCCCTAAGAATTTATGAATTCAAGGATTGACCAGGTAAAAAAAATTGCAGACTTTGTGGGCACACAATGAGAGAGAGAGAGAATCTGTAAAAAACTATAAAGTTTATTACAACATATTTAAAAAACATGTAAACAACAAACAAACAACACCCTGTATGGACACAGTTACCAGTTACCCAATAATGCAGTTATAGAGGACTGGACCTACGGTACAAAGATTTATTTTATATTGTATCAAGGTTGGAGAAACATTTCTGATCCAGTAATGCCTCCAAAAACTTGCTGTCCGACGTGTTTCACTAAAATATTAGCTTCCTCAGGACAGATACTGTGTAGGTGCTGGTAAACTTGTGGGAGAACTTGACCAAACTGACAGACAACCGAAAAAAACTAAACTGCATATGTGTGTGTATGATAGTAGGATACACATATATCATGCGGTCTATAGTAGACATGGCCGCCATCAGGGGGTACAGGCATTACACCTGTAAGGGGCCCAATGGTCCCTAGGGGCCCGGCTGGCCCCCTCCCGTTTTTTTGTTTTTTTTTGCATTACACCTGTGAGGGGCACGATGATCCCCAGGCCCCCCCCCACTTATTATCTTGCGTCATGAGAGAAGAGGTTACCCTTGTTTTTTTTTTCGTCAGCACACCCCCCTGTTCTCTGCTCCAGGGGGGCCCTGCCTAAAGCTGTGATGGCTGCCCTGATAGTAGATACCACTGGTATATAGTAGTTGCATTTAAAGGGGAGGTTCACCCTATAAAAAAAATTCTAACACTACATCCAGCCCAGTTCTGCAAATAAAATTACACTGACCTTCTTTTTTTTTTTTTGCCGTAGATAGCGTTTAGCCTTAGAATTCACCGCGGCTTCCGGGTAGGGAATCCCGCGGAAGTGGGTGTTACTATTGACATGCCAATTGATTGACATGCTAAACGACGGCGTGCACACAGCGCGTCACGACTTCCCGAAAGAAGCTCGGGTCGACTCTATTCGGCGCCGGTGCGCAGGCGCCGAATAGAGCCGAGCCGACCCAAGCATCCTTCGGGAAGTTGTGACGCTCTGTGTGCGCCGTCGTTTAGCATGTCAATCAATTGGCATGTCAATAGGAACGCCCACTCCCACGGGATTCCCTACTTAAGAAATTTTTTTATAGGGTGAACCCCCGCTTTAAGTATTTGGATATAAATGTGTCTCCTCTTCCGCCAAAGCGCTAGGCATCCAATAGGATCGCCTGAGGCTTTGGCCAATTGGGAAACAGGTTTCACGACCTGCCTCCTGATTGGCGGGGAGGAACTTTAGTGTGAAAATAGCGAAATAATTCATTCATTCGCTATGGTCACACAACTGGGTGGGCTCAGAGCGCAATGCTCTGCGCTCCGAGGCCACCCTCTTCTGTAGCCTATTGGAGCCTCTGGTTCTAATCAGGTGCTTCAAGAAAACACCCCGCGACATTGGAATCCATGGTCCGGTGCCCTCATATGTAGATCAGTGGGCAGGACATACGGATAGGGGAGGCGGCTCCTGTGCACCCTCTATGGACGGGCCGCCACTGACATTGGGAGCAATGGCTGTGCCCATGTGGCCTCTGCATCCCAATTGAGAGCAATGGGACTGCCTGCCGGGAACACCTGTGCATCCCCCGTACAGGTAAGGGCGGGGTACAGATTCATCCGCCTATTGGGAATGAGGCCTTATATTCTCCAGTCTCTTTCATTTATTCTTTGGTTATTTTTTTTATTTTTTTTCTCCTACCTCTCCACACTTTTTTTTATCAATGCCTTTTATTGTATTCTGATTCCTTTCTTGTATCTTCTTTTTTTATATTTGCTGAGTTTATAAAATAGAATTTCGGGTTGTAGGCGTAGATTCGTTTACCGTACAATTTTTGTTTATTTTTTCTTGCTGAATTTTTATTGTAGATTATTTTGTGTGTGTATAACGGCTACACAGACATGTATACAAAAGACAAAAATATACATAAACAGCGCATCTGGGGAAGCGTTTCACGTGGAATTGCTGTCATATCAAGTCAAATATTACTGGCTTAAAAATCCTTAAATGGGGAAGGAAAAGTAGACCAGGGAGAGGTCTAGAAGTAGAATCAAAATTAGTGAAATGGGGGGGGTGTCAATCACAGCCAGTGAGCCAATGAGGAGAGAGAATGTGTGGGCCAAACCACGGCACCGTGTGTGAATGGACAGCCAGAGGAGCGGCTCAGGAGTGAGCTTGCTTGGATGCCCCCATAGTAAGTTGTTTCTCTGGGAGCAGGAGGAAGGGACCAGGAGTGCCGGCGGGGTACCTGAGAAGAAGAGCATTACACAGAGCAGGTGAGTATGACATGTATATTATTATTATCATTTTTTTTTTATTATTCAAACATTGCCTTTAATATCACTTTAGAGAAAACAACAATCAAAGTCTATAGACAAGAAAAAGGTGACCTGTGGTTCCCAAACCTTTTGAAATCTTGCCATCATACCACAATTTTTTCTTAACTGACTTAAAGCAGAGTTCCACCCAAAAATTGACCTTATGCTTTTCGGATACCCCCCCCTCCGGTGTCACATTTGGCACCTTTCAGGGGGAGGAGGGAGCAGATACCTGTGTAATACAAGTGATTAACTTGCTTATGTAAAACATGTCTTCTTATCAATATGACCACATTTCAGAGAGGTGGTTGGGTGTCCTTCTTGGGTGGTTGGGTGTCCTTCTTGGGTGGTTGGGTGTCCTCCTTGGGTGGTTGGGTGTCTTCCTCGGGTGGTTGGGTATGTCCAGCTTGGGTGGTTTGGTGTGTCCTCCTCGGGTGGTTGGGTGTGTCCTCCTCGGGTGGTTGGGTGTCTTCCTCGGGTGGCTGGGTGTCTTCCTCGGGTGGTTGGGTGTCCTCCTCGGGTGGTTGGGTGTCCTCCTTGGGTGGTTGGGTGTCCTCCTTGGGTGGTTGGGTTTCTTCCCTCGGGTGGTTGGGTGTTCTTCTTGGGTGGTTGGGTGTCCCTCTTGGGTGTCCTCCTTGGGTGGTTGGGTGTCTTCGGGTGGTTGGGTGTCTTTGGGTGGTTGGGTGTGTCCTCGGGTGGTTGGGTGTCTTCCTCGGGTGGTTGGGTATCCTCCTCGGGTGTCTGGGGGTGTCCTCCTCGGGTGGTTGGGTGTCTTCCTCGGGGGGTTGGGTGTCTTCCTCGGGGGGTTGGGTGTCTTCCTCGGGGGGTTGGGTGTCCTCCTCGGGTGGTTGGGTGTCTTCCTCGGGGGGTTGGGTGTCCTCCTCAGGTGGTTGGGTGTCTTCCTCGGGGGGTTGGGTGTCTTCCTCGGGTGGTTGGGTGTCTTCCTCGGGGGGTTGGGTGTCTTCCTCGGGGGGTTGGGTGTCCTCCTCGGGTGGTTGGGTGTCTTCCTCGGGGGGTTGGGTGTCCTCCTCAGGTGGTTGGGTGTCTTCCTCGGGGGGTTGGGTGTCTTCCTCGGGTGGTTGGGTGTCCTAACTTGGGTTGCTTCTAATGAGCCCATACCTTTTCATACATCATCATCAAAACCCCTCCAAACCTTTTGTTAATTGTCTCAATTTTCAACTGTAAAACCTCTTCTGTTCTTAAATTTGTTTTTCCATTTGTGTGTTTTTCCCCTTTAATTGGCTCAATCTGTGTGCCCTTCAAGTGTTTAACAGCAAAGCCCCCTAATAGAATGCCTCAGAATAGCCCCTTATGGTGTCATGTTCTAGAGAGTCTGGTCCGGTTCCCAGATTCTGAAGACAAAGGAGATGCTGAAAGTGCTCTTCATCCAATAAGTGGACTCAATGGGTGGCTGCGGGTCCACACAATAGATGCGCCATTTTCAGGTCGGCATGCAGGGGTGCAAACCAGGACTTATTAGAGAAAGTAGACCATCTACCAAACATGGATTTTAATTTTGTGTTTTTAGTTCTTTGGATACAGTTCTGTATTTATTCCCCGATTCTTTGCTGTTTGATGCACAGCCCGTGCTGCACCATTTTGCCGGTTTTCACTATGGAGTCAAAGGTGGCCTTGAAAAACTTGGGTCAGCTCCACCAAAAATGTGGCTTATCTTTTCATAATGCAAAACCCGCAAGCATGTTTCTATGTTTAGTACTATGGCAATGGGTACCTACTTCACATATTTATCATGATTATGAGCGCTGCAGCACGGTGGCCAAGACCATACAGCGGTATAACAGGACGGGTTGCCCTCAGATCAGGCCTCGCCATGGTCCACCAAAGAAGTTGAGGTCACGTGCTCAGCGTCATATCCAGAGGTTGTCTTTGGGAAATAGACGTATGAGTGCTGCCAGCATTGCTGCAGAGGTTGAGTGGGTGGGGGGGAGGGGTCAGCCTGTCAGTGCTCAGACCATACGCCGCACACTGCATCAAATTGGTCTGCATAGCTATCATCCCAGAAGGAAGCCTCTTCTAAAGATGATGCGCAAGAAAGACCGCAAAGAGTTTGCTGAAGACAAGCAGATTACTGGAGCCATCTCCGGTGGTCTGATGAGACCAAGATTAAAGGTATTTGGTGTCAGATGGTGTCAGGCGTGTATGGCGGCAACCAGGTGAGGAGGACAAAGACAAGTGTGTCTACAGTCAAGCATGGTGGGGGGAGGGTCATGGTCTGGGGCTGCATGAGTGCTGCCGGCACTAGGGGGCTACAGATCATTGAGGGGACCATGAATACCAACATGTACTGTGACATACTGAAGCAGACCATGATCCCCTCCATTCAGAGACTGGGCCGCAGGGTAGTATTCCAACATAATGACCCCAAACACACCTCCAAGATGACCACTGCCTTGCTAAAGAAGCTGAGGGTAAAGGTGATGGACTGGCCAAGCATGTCTCCAGACCTAAACCCTATTGATCATCTGTGGGACATCTTCAAATGGAAGGTGGAGGAGTGCAAGGTCTCTAACATCCACCAGCTCTGTGATGTCATCATGGGGGAGGGGAAGAGGACTACAGTGACAACCTGTGAAGCTCTGGTGACCTCCATGCCCAAGAGGGTAAAGGCAGTGCTCGAAAATAATGGAGGCCACACAAAATATTGACACTTTGGGCCCAATTTGGACATTTTCACTTAGGGGTGTACTCACTTTTGTTGCCAGCGGTTTAGACATTAATGGCTGTGTGTTGAGGTTTTTTGAGGGGACAACAAATGTACTCTGTTATACAAGCTGTACACTCACTACACCACATTGTAGATACAAAGTGACATTTCTTCAGTGTTGTCACATGAAAAGATAGAAGAAAATATTTACAAAAATGTGAGGGGTGTACTTACTTTTGTGAGATACTATGTGTGTATATATATATCTATAGAGAGAGAGAGATATATGTGTGTGTGTGTATATATATATATAATCTTTCGCTCTATCTATCTATCTATCTATCTATCTATCTATCTATCTATCTATCTATCTATCTATCTATCTATCTATCTATATATATATAAATTAATATTACCAAAGTATTGGGACACCGGCCTTTACACACACATGAACTTTAATGGCCTCCCAGTCTTAGTCCGTAGGGTTCAATATTGAGTCGGCCCCGCCCTTTGCAACTATAACAGCTTCACCTCTTCTGGGAAGGCCGTCCACAAGGTTTAGGAGTGTGTCTATGGGAATGTTTGACCGTTCTTCCAGAAGAGCATTCGTGAGGTCAGGCAATGATGTAGGACAAGAAGGCCTGGCTCGCAGTATCCCCTCTAATACATCCCAAAGGTGTTCTATCGGGTTGAGGTCAGGACTCTGTGCCTCTTCTCTTCCTCCATGCTCCATGCACGGCTCAATGGTGGCACAGGTGAGCAGAGGCTGCAATGGGGGCACATGTGAGCAGAGGCTGCAATGGGGGCACATGTGAGCAGAGGCTGCAATGGTGGCACAGGTGAGCAGAGGCTGCAATGGTGGCACAGGTGAGCAGAGGCTGCAATGGTGTTACAGGTGAGCAGAGGCTGCAATGGTGTTACAGGTGAGCAGAGGCTGCAATGGTGGCACTGGTGAGCAGAGGCTGCATTGGTGTTACAGGTGAGCAGAGGCTGCAATGTTGGCACTGGTAAGCAGAGGCTGCAATGGGGGCACAGGTGAGCAGAAGCTGCAATGGTGGCACAGGTGATCAGAGGCTGCAATGGTGGCACAGGTGAGCAGAGGCAGCCATGGGGGCACAGGTGAGCAGAGGCTGCAATGGTGTTACAGGTGATCAGAGGCTGCAATGGTGTTACAGGTGATCAGAGGCTGCAATGGTGGCACAGGTGAGCAGAGGCTGCAATGGTGGCACAGGTGAGCAGAGGCTGCAATGGTGGCACAGGTGAGCAGAGGCTGCAATGGTGGCACAGGTGAGCAGAGGCTGCAATGGTGGCACAGGTGAGCAGAGGCTGCAATGGTGGCACAGGTGAGCAGAGGCTGCAATGGTCGGTGGTGGAATACATGTTTTTTTAAATGGTGTTGCCTTGGAAGGGGGTAGCCTTATAGGGTGAGTATAGCCTCTTATAGGGTGAGTATAGCCTCTTATAGGGAGAGTATAGCCTCTTATAGGGAGAGTATAGCCTCTTATAGGGTGAGTATATAGCCTCTTATAGGGTGAGTATATAGCCTCTTATAGGGTGAGTATATAGCCTCTTATAGGGTGAGTATATAGCCTCTTATAGGGCGAGTATATAGCCTCTTGTAGGGCGAGTATATAGCCTCTTATAGGGCGAGTATAGCCTCTTGTAGGGCGAGTATAGCCTCTTGTAGGGTGAGTATAGCCCAAAAAGCTATGTTTTCACTTGAAAAATAGGGGGTCGTCTTATACGCCGGCAAATACGGTATATATTTTGCCAATTTTTTTCTATTATGTTATTATTCCTGGTACGCCATTGGCCATTGGGCGGTATTCCAATCACCAGAACGTATGGCTGCCGCCTGTTTCTTCCGCAGTTCCCAGATAATTCGGAGTTTTGATTCAGAAATGTTTTCATTTTCTCATCCATCTTCTCTTTTTTTTCTGTTGAAGGTTTTGAAGAAAATCTCAAAATACATCCAAGAGCAAAATGAGAAGATCTTCGCTCCCCGCGGTCTCCTAATCACTGATCCTGTTGAACGCGGAATGCGCGTTGTATCCTTTTCAAAACTTTTTTTTTTTTTTTTTTTTCTTGCATCAGGTGGGGTAAGTGTTCATTTTAGTGATGCACAGTATTTCTGCCTGCTGTTATAATACATTTTAATGGTGCTCATTGGGGGCGTAGCTACTGGGGTCGCAGGGGTCTTAATTGCAACCCGCCACCATGCCACTCGCACACCTGTATTATAGTGGAGGCAGCATGTAGAGGAACCGATCTCCCCCTACAGCTGCTGAATGCCCCCTTTTCCTCTTCTTCCATTAGCATGCAGATGATGCAGGAGGAAGACGGGGGGATTGGCTCCTCTACATGCCACTGCTCCTACTATACAGTTTCTATCTGCTGCCCCCCCCCCCCCGGGCTTTTTCTGGACTCCTGTGCTCTCTACCGCTCCCCTGTGCTCTCTACCGCTCCCCTGTGCTCTCTACTGCCCCCTGTGCGCTCTACCGCTCCCCTGTGCGCTCTACCGCCCCCCTGTGCTCTCTACCACCCCCCTGTGCTCTCTACAACCCCCCTGTGCTCTCTACCAATCCCCTGTACATTTGTACCCCTACCATTTCACGAAGGAAGTGTAATGTACCCCATTACCAATTCACATAGGGGGGGGGCAGGATCTGGGGGTCCCCTTTGTTAAAGGGGTCTTCCAGATTCTGATAAGCCCACCGCCCGCAGACCCGCACAACCACCGGGCAAGGGTTGTGGGGATGAGGCCCTTGTCCCCATCAACATGGGGACATCCTCCCCATGTTGAGGGCATGTGGCCTGGTACGGTTCAGGAGAGGGGGGCCGCACTCTGTCCCCCCCTCTTTTCTGCGGCCGGCCAGGTTAACGTGCTCGGATAAGGGGTCTGGTGTGGATTTTTTGGGGGAACTCCACGCCATTTTTTTTTTATTTGGGGTGGAGTTCCCCTTAAAATCCACACCAGACCTGAATGGCCTGGAATGGATATTTGGGGGGAACCCCACGTCATTTTTTTTTATTCCAGAACTGAAGGGCCTGGTAATTGAATTTGGGGGGACCCCCATGCTATTTTTTTTTTTTATGAATGAATCCTCTCAGAATTGCCAGAGCCGACAATTCATTAGAGCCGCAAGTCAGTTTTAAATGTCTTTTTTCCTTCCAGAAATGACACTTTGTGCAGGGACAGTTCTATGTACGGAAAACATGCGCTATTTCACATGCTGACTTTACACCCCCCCCCCCCCCCCCCCTAGGTACGAAATTTAAAGGCATATTTCACTTTTATTGTTTCACATTTAGCACTATTAAATTCACTGCTCCCGAAAAAACAGCCGCTTTTAAAACTTTTTTTTTGCATTGATACATATCCCCTGGGACAGGACCCGGGTCCCCAAACACTTTTTAGGACAATAACTTGCATATTAGCCTTTAAAATTAGAACTTTAGATTTCTCCCATAGACTTTAACAGGGTGTTCAGCGGGTTTTCGAATTTGCCGCGAACATCACTAATTGTTCGTTGTTCGCCGAACAGGCAATGTTCGAGTCGAACTCGAAGCTCATCCCTACTCGAGTATATACGGTAACTTGTAAAGAACATATCTCAGAAAGAGGCTCGGGGGTGAAGGGGGTAATGCTCGCTCATGAAGTCATTGGCCCAGATTCAGGTAGAATTTGCCCCTTTTTTACGGAGGCACAGGGCAGAGTTTTTGCCCTGCGCCCCCGCAAATTTACTGCGCGCGATTCACGGAGCAGGAGCTCCGTAAATTGCGTGTGCGCTCTTTAAAATTGCCCTGCGTAAGGGCGCCTAATGTAAATGATCCCGTAGGGGGCGGGAATCATTTAAATTAGGCGCGCTCCCGCGCCGAGCGTAGAGCGCATGCTCTGTTGGGAAACTTTCCCGACGTGCATTGCGGTAAAAATGACGTCGCAAGGACGTCATTTGCTTCCAAGTGAACGTGAATGGCGTCCAGCGCCATTCACGAATCACTTACGCAAACGACGTGAAATTCAAATTTCACGACGCGGGAACGGCGGGTATACTTTAGCATTGGCTGCCCCTACTATTAGAAGGGGGCAGCCTTACGCTAAAGACACCGTACGGAAACTCCGTAACTTGCGTACGCAGGGCCCGCGCATCATTGTGAATCGGTGTTAGTATGCAATTTGCATACTATACACTAAGCACAATGGGAGCGCCCCCTAGCGGTCATCGCAAGAATGCAGCCTAAAATCTGCGTGGCATAAGAGCCTTATGCCACGCAGATTTTAGGCTGCAGTCGGCGTTACGATGTTCCTGAATCAGGAGCATTCGTAACGCCGGAGTAAGTCAGCAATTGCGCTGCGTAACTATGGTTACGCAGGCGCAATTGCTCTCTGAATCTGGGCCATTGTCCGTATCCCACCATCGGAGAATAACCAAATCTCTCCTTTCCATGGACTGGATGTGTAATGGAAGTGCGCAGGAACTCTGATAAGCTATAAAATGAGCCCCAATGAAAGAGACGATGGCTTCTCCTAATTCATGCCTGAACTCCGGGTGAACTCTTATAGCGTTTCTCGTTCTCTTCTCACCATTGTAGGCGGATGTGAGAATTTAATATCTCTCTGTTGTTTCAATTATGAATAAGTCTCGGAGGTGAGCGCGTAATCTCGCCGCGTGTTTATCAGCCCTCATTTCTTGCGCTCAGCAGTTTCCACGTCGAACGTGTTTTTTTTCGAGTGCAAACACTGGCCCAGATTCAGGTAGCAATTGCGCCTGCGTAACCATAGTTACGCAGCGCAATTGCTGACTTTCGCCGGCGTAACGAGTTCTCCTGATTCAGGAACATCGCTACGCCGACTGCAGCCTAAAATCTGCGTGGCATAAGGCTCTTATGCCACGCAGATTTTAGGCTGCATTCTAGCGATGACCGCTAGGGGGCGCTCCCATTGTGATCTGTGTATAGTATGCAAATTGCATACTAACACCGATTCACAACGTTGCGCGAGCCCTGCGTACGCAGATTACGTAGTTTGCGTACATCGAGTTTCGCGTAAGGTTACACATCCTAATAGCAGGCGCAGCCAATGCTATAGGATACCCACGTTCCCGCGTCGCGATATTTAAAATCTACGTCGTTTGCGTAAGTGAATCGTGAATGGCGCTGGTCGACCATTCACGTTCACTTTGAAGAAAATGACGTCATTTGGCGCAATGCACGTCGTGAAAGTTTCCCGACAGAGCATGCGCTTTGCAATCGGCGCGGGAACGCGCCTAATTTAAATGATTCCCGCCGCCGGCGGGATCATTTACATTGCGCGCGCTTACGCCGGGCAATTTTGCCGGCGCGCCCTCGCAATTTACGGAGCTACTGCTCCGTGAATCGAGGGCAGCGCAAAATATTTGCGTGGGCGCAGGGCAAAATCGTTGCCCTGTGCCTCCGCAAATAAAGCGCAAGTCGTACCTGAATCTGGGCCAATGTGTGCAGATTTCCTCCACCTTTCTTCCAGAATCGAGTCTGAACTTGTTAATGTGGGATGAATTACTGGCAATGATTCGAGGTTCACAGAGTTTCTTTCAAGTCCCTGATAATGTCATTAACCACTTCAGCCCCAGACCATTTTGCTGGTCAATGACTGGGCCACTTTTTGCGATTCGGCACTGCGTCTCTTTAACTGACAATTGCGCAGTCGTGCGGCGTGGCTTCCAAACAAAATTTACGTCCTTTTTTTCCCACAAATAGAGATTTCTTTTGGTGGTATTTGATCACCTCTGCGGTTTTTATTTTTTGCGCTATAAACAAAAGAACAGCGACAATTTTCGGAAAAAAAAAACACTAAATGGGCCAGATCCACAAAGTACTTACGCCGGCGTATCTATTGATACGCCGCGTAAGTTCTACGATGCGCCGTCGTATCTTTGTTTTGTATCCACAAAACAAGATACGACTGAATGTGGGCTCGATCCGACTGACGTACGTCTTAGTACGCCGTCGGATCTTAGGTGCATATTTACGCTGGCCGCTAGGTGGCGCTTCCGTTAATTGCCGTGTAGAGTATGCAAATTAGCTAGATACGCCGATTCTTAAACGTATGTCAGCCCGGCGCATTTTTTTACGTCGTTTACGTAAGGCTTTTTTCGGCGTAACGTTACCCCTGCCTCTATGAGGTGTACGCAATGTTAGGTATGGACGTCAGGACAGCGTCGAATTTTCCGTCGTTTGCGTAAATCGTTCGTGAATAGGGCTTTGCGTAAGTTACGTTCACGTCATCTAGGCATTGAGCAGGCGTAATTTAATTTAATTTCTACATATTTTTGGATTTACCCCTTCCTGAGTACTTTTTGCGATTCTGCACTGTGTGCGTCGCTTTAACTGACAATTGCGCGGTCGTGCGACGTTGCATCCAAACAAAACTGACGTCCTTTTTTTCCCCCACAAATAATTGGTGGTATTTGATCACCTCTGCGTTTTTTTTTTTGCGCTATAAACAAAAAAGAGCCACAATTTTTAAAAAAAACCACAAGGGCCCGGATTCACAAAGCACTTGCGCCAACGTATCTCGAGATACGCCACGTAAGTGTAACTGTGCGCCGTCGTATATATGCGCCGTGCCCACAAAACTAGATACGCCTGAAAATAGGCTTCCTACGACCGACGTAACTTGCCTACGCCGGCTTTTATTTACGCTGGACGTATTTGGCGCTCCCATTGATTTTCTATTCACATATGCAAATGAGGGAGATACGGCGATTCACGAACGTACGTCCGTCCGACGCAGTGCACGTAAAGTCATACGTCCGGCGTAAAGTTATGCCCCATAAAGGAGGTGTAAGTCAGCAGCATCCATGCAAAGGGCTGCACCAGGGAACTCAAGCCGACGTATTTTACGTAGTTTACGTTGTACGTGAATATGACTAGGTGTAGGTTACGTTCACGCCGTAGGCAGTGATCCGGCGTATCTTAGGGAGTAGATCCGACGTGATTCTGAGCATGCGCACTGGGATGCGTCCACAGGACGGCACATGCGCCGTTCATTATACGTATCTGTCTGTGACTCAGTCCATCATTTGCATGGGGTCACGCCTCATTTGCATGGGGTCACACCCCATTTGTATGGCTCACGCCCACTTCCACATACGCTGGCTTACGCCTAGGAAACCCAGCGCAGATTTGGCAGCACTGGCTTTGTGAATCCAGTGCTTGCCTCTCTGCGCTGCGTAAAGAAGATACGCTACGGCGGCATAAATATGCGCCGCTGTTTGTGAATCCGGGCCAATAGCTTTTACTTTTTGCTATAATAAATATCGCAAAATTAAAAAAAAAAAATATATATATATATAATTTATTTTTTATTTTTTTTCCTCAGTTTAGGCCGATACGTATTCTTCTACATATTTTTGATAAAAAAAGAAATTGCAATAAGCGTTTATTGATTGGTTTGCACAAAAGTTATAGCGTCTACAAAATAGGGGATAGTTTTATTATATTTTTATTATATATATTTTTTTTTTACTAGCAATGGCAGGGATCAGCGATTTTTATCGTGACTGCGACTTTATGGCGGACACATCGAACACTTTTGTGACCATTGTCATTTTCACAGCGATCAGTGTTATAAAAATGCACTGATTACTGTGTAAATGACACTGGCAGGTGAAGGGGTTAACACTAGGGAGCTAAGAGTGTCCTAGGGAGTGATTATAACTGTGGAGGGGGCTGGGCTACGAGTGTCACGACAGTGATCACTGCTCCCGATCACAGGGAGCAGAGATCACTGTCCTGTCACTAGGAAGAACAGGGAAATTACGCTTTTACGCTCTTCAGCTTCCGACCGCAATCGCGGGCCGTCCGGAGAACATCGAGTTCCTGGGACCCGCGGGCGCACTCACGAGGCACTCACGTGTGCACGCCTGCTGGGCAGAAAATTTAAAGGGACATACAGGTACGCCCATTTGCCTGCCCATGCCATTCTGCCGACATATATCGGCGTTAGGGATGAGCCGAACACCCCAGAGTGTTTCCAGCACCCCCCCCCCGCACCTCTGGCCACATGCGGTACTGCATAGCAGTGACTGTGGAACGGATTATCTGAGTTTCCATTGTTTCCAATGGGGAAACTCGCTTTGATATACGAGTGCTTTGGATTATGAGCATTCTTCTGGAACGAACGACGCTCAGAATCCGAGGTATTACTGTACATACGAAAAAATGCGTCTGAGTAAAACGGACTGCACATGCCTAGTCCTGTTGTCTTTAGTCTTGGAGAAGGTGTGTAAGTGTTGCTGTGTTTGTTGTATAGTCTTTGGTGTCCAGAGGCCCTAGACCAGGGGTCTCAAACTGGCGGCCCCCCAGCTGTTTTGCAGCAGCTGGAGGTCCGCCGGTTTGGTACCCCCTGATCTAGATGGACGGTCAGACAAATCACGCAAGTATCTTCCTTGATCCCTTCTGTCAAAGATCGAGATCTCCATCTACGAAGACCGGTGCAGCAGCGGCAGCAGCAGCAGCGGCAGCTCCAGCAGCCCCAGCAGCGGTGGAGTAGCCAGTCGTGCCCGATGACTGGCAGAGAGTCCCTGCGGGGACCTGTACTGCCGAGACGATGGCCTTTCTGAAATACGAAGACTGCGATATCAGAGCACAAGGTTCTAACGCTACATAGGAACTCCTTCTAGAGAGACAATGGAGAGTTACAATGTTTCCACTGACTTCCTTGGCAAGAAACTGAGTCAAGCAAAAAAACAACCAACCAACCAACCAACCAACGCACCTTTATAACAAAGGCTTCCGTACCACCGTTCCACCCGCCATGGAATGGGCAATCCGACTGCTTTATATTCTACTTTCTATCTATTTTTCAGATAAAGCGATTATAGCTGCTACATAAGAAATGGCGCATCGTCTCCAAACTCACAACCAATGTTACTTTGTAGCTGTAACTGGGATACACACAGGGGGGGACTGACAACTCATGGGGCCCCCCGGGCAAGAGGAGATTATGGGGGCCCCTGGGCAAGAGGAGATTATGATGGCCCCTGGGCAAGGGGAGATTATGGGGGCCCCTGGGCAAGGGGAGATTATGGGGGCCCCCCGGGCAAGGGGAGATTATGGGGGGCCCCCCGGGCAAGAGGAGATTATGGGGGGCCCCCCGGGCAAGAGGAGATTATGGGGGGCCCCCGGGCAAGAGGAGACTATGGGGGCCCCCAGGCAATAGATTATGGGGCCACACAGTATATACACACACATATACAGTATACACACACACAGTATACATACATACAGTATACACACACACATACATACAGTATATACACACACATACAGTACACACACACACATACAGTACACACATACAGTATTCACACACAGTATACATACAGTACACACATAGTATACACACATAATACACACACACAGTATACATACAGTACACACATAGTATACACACATAATACACACACACAGTATACATACAGTACACACATAGTATACACACACACATACAGTATACACACATAATACACACACACAGTATACACTATACATACACACACACACACAGTATACACACACATACAGTATATACACACACTTACAGTATACACACATTATACACACATACAGTATACATACACAGTATACACACATACACTATACATACACACACTTACAGTATACACACACATACAGTATACATACATACACAGTATACAGACACACAGTATACACACATACAGTATACACACACAGTATACATACAGTACACACATAGTATACACACACTTACAGTATACACACATACAGTATACATACACACACTTACAGTATACACACACTTACAGTATACACACATACAGTATACATACACAGTATATACACTATACATACACACACTTACAGTATACATACACAGTATACACACATACAGTATACACACACATACAGTATACACACATACAGTGTACATACACAGTATACAGACACACAGTATACAGACACACAGTATACACACACACAGTATACATATAGTACACACACAGTATACACACACACACTTACAGTATACACACATACAGTATACACACACTTACAGTATACACACACACTTACAGTATACACACATACACTTACAGTATATACACACACACACACACACACAGAATACACATACTGAAAAGGTACTGGAGAGGCGGGGCAGCTATAATCTTGGTATTTTTTTACACAGATTTTTACATACTGTCCCTGGTTTTACTGAGGCTGGCAACCCTGTTGGGGTCCCCTCGTGGCATGGGACCCACCGGGCAGTGCCCGAGTGCCCAAATTTGTCAGTCCGCCCCTGGATACACATCAATCTTCTTCATCATCAGGAAACCGTTTTATCGTGAAAAATGATAGCGGCACATTTTCTCACCATTTAGTATATATCACTGCGATTTAAAAAACGATTTGGATGACACCTGCATGTTTCCACAATGGAATCTGTAATCACGGACTAGTTATTGGATGTTTCCTTTATTAATAATAATAAACGCACCCTGTTTGGAATGCTTCCATTGATGGAGATTTCTGAACAACAACAGTTGGGGGAAAACTCTCCTTAGAAACCGAGAATCAAGTTCAACTTCCCGACCCGGAAACCTCATCTTATTCTGTTGCCTTAATTTAAATAAAATGTAAAGACAATTGTAAATATCTCATTCAAAGACAATGACTTCCACGTTTTACCTTTTGCTTTGGTGTAATAATGGAGAGTAATGAGGTATTTTGTGCTGAGAATTGTTTATGGATGATAATGTCATTTTTAGCTGCACCCCCTCCCTATGACTTGTACATTTGTATCTCTGATAGTTTTTAGACATGTGCAAGTCTGTGTTTAGTTCCGAATTTGTTTAACGAATTTTGATAAATTTGGTCATTTACGAAATTTCTTAATTTTTTAATTAACGAATTTTCAGGTTTCCGAATTTCCGAAATTTCTGTCGAACTTACGAAATTCTAAATTTCAGAAGTTCGGGAATGTGAAAATTCTAAATTTCTGAAATTCTAAATTTTTGAAATTCAAAACATTTTCAAATTTCTGAAATTTCGAATGTGGAACTTCGGAAATGTCGAACTTCAGAAATGTCAATTCTAAATTTCAGAAGTTCGAGAATGTGAAAATTTAAAAATTTCGGAAATACTAAATTTCGGAAATTCGAAAATGTTCACATTTCTGAATTTTTACATTTCTGAATGTTCAAATTTCTGAAATTTTGAATGTCGAACTTCGGAAATGTCAATTCTAAATTTCAGAAGTTCGGGAATGTGAAAATTCTAAATTTCGGACATTCTAAATTTCGATCTTCGGAAATGTCAAACTTCGGAAATTCTAAATTTCAGAAGTTCAGGAATGTGAAAATTCTAAATTTCGGACATTCTAAATTTCGATCTTCGGAAATGTCAAACTTTGGAAATTCTAAATTTCGGAAATTCGAAAATTTTCACATTTCTGAATTTTCACATTTCTGAAATTTCGAATGTTGAACTTCGGAAATGTCAATTCTAAATTTCAGAAGTTCGGGAATGTGGAAATTCTAAATTTCGGAAATTCTAAATTTCGGAAATTTTAAAATTGTTCACATTTCTGGATTTTCACATTTCGAATGTCGAACTTCGCAAATGTCAATGCTAAATTTCAGAAGTTCGGGAATGTGAAAATTCTAAATTTCGGAAATTCGAAAATGTTCACATTTCTGAATTTTCAAATTTCGAATGTGGAACTTCCCGAACTTCTGAAATTTAGAATTGACATTTCCGAAGTTCGACATTCGAAATGTGAAAATCCAGAAATGTGAACATTTTCGAATTTCCGAAATTTAGAATTTTCAAATTCCCGAACTTCTGAAATTTAGCATTGACATTTGCGAAGTTCGACATTCGAAATGTGAAAATTTAGAATTTCCGAAATTTAGAATTTTCACATTCCTGAACTTCTGAAATTTTGAATTTCCGAAGTTTGACATTTCCGAAGATCGAAATTTAGAATTTTCACATTCCCGAACTTCTGAAATTTAGAATTGACATTTCCGAATGTGAAAATTCTAAATTTCGATCTTCGGAAATGTCAAACTTCGGAAATTCTAAATTTCAGGAATGTGAAAATTCTAAATTTCGGAAATTCGATAATTTTCACATTTCTGAATTATCAAATTTCTGAGATTTCGAATGTCGAACTTCGGAAATGTCAATTCAAAATTTCTGAAATTCAAAAATGTTCACATTTTTTAATCTTCACATTTCTGAATCTTCGAAAAAAAGCTAAAAAAACAAATGAAACTAAAATGAAAATGAAGGAATATTTCGGCAGTGCACATGTCTATAGTTTTATTGGTTTGCTCTCTGGTTACCTTTGAAAGCTTCAAGCTGAACTACGGGTAAAGTAAAAGCCCCCCCCATTGCCACTGGGCCACAACACCCCCCCTCCCCCACTGCATTGGGTTCACTGCTTATTTGATTTTTTTTTTTTTTAATAGCTGTTTATTTCAGAAAAACAATGAAAAACACAAATAGTGTACACATATTAGAAAACCAGGTACAAGTACAAAATCAGAGAGAAATTTCCCATAGACCGGCAGAGACAAGGAGCTCAAAAATGTAGAAAACTGTAAAGCCTTGTACACACGATCCAACTTTATTGCCATAATTGTGCTAGGAGCTGCTCTGAGACACTAGGAGTCACTTGGAGACACTAGGAGGACACTCTGAGACGCTATAAGCCAATAGGAGTTACTCTGAGACACTCCATTTTCGAGCATCTCCGAGCGTCTACGAGTGTTTCCGAGTTTAACTGCGCTGCTTCTCCTTTCACTGTCTAGTCACTGGTTGGGGGCTTATCCGGGATGACCTGGGCTGAGGTGAAAGACGGTTCAACGATGCTGGCAATCAGACTGAGGACATCTTGTGACCGAAAAAAGAAGGGCTGTAGGGTTAATCTCTGGACTCGGTCAGTGGCAGTGATTTGCTAAAGACAAATAGGCTGTTCACTGCGTAAGGAGATTTTTGATCATCCAATCACACGCAAGCAAAGATAAAAAAATAAATAAAATTTCCTAAGATGTTATTGGGTATTCTTTGCAATGGTGAATGTTCACCACTTCAGCCCCGGAAGGATTTTCCCCCTTAAAGCGGAGGTTCACGTATGTACCATCCCATCCAGCATACTAGCGTCGGCTACAGTATGCCTTTTGTTTTTTTGCGCTGTATTTACAATCCTTCAGTTTCGTTTCAGACTCCCGCGGGGAGTAGGCGTTCCTATGCATGATTGACGTCCGGCTATGGCGCGTCACGTGTTCCGAAAATAGCCGGAGTAGGACTCCGCTCTTCACGGGGCTATACGGCGCCTGCGCACAGACTAGGAGCTGACTGCACAGGCGCCGTATATATCTGAGTCCTATTTCGGCTATTTTCGGAACGCGTGACGCGCCATAGCCGGACATCAATCACGATTTAACTGACAATTGCGCGGTTGTACGACGTTGTACCCAAATAAAATTTACATCTATTTTTCCGACAAATAGAACTTTCTTTTGGTTGTATTTGATCACCTCTGCTGATTTTTGTTTTTTTCGCTATAAACAAAAGAAAAGAGCGACAATATCGAAAAAAAATCAATATTTTTTGACAATTAAAAAAAATATATATTCTTCATCAGTTTAGGCCGATACGTATTCTTCTACATGTCTTTGGTAAAAAAAATAATCACAATAAGCGTTTATTGATTGGTTTGCGCAAAAGTTATAGCGTCTACAAAACAGGGAATAGTTTTATGGCATTTTTATTATAATTTTTTCTTTTACTAGTAATGGCGGCGATCAGCGTTTTTTAGCGGGACTGCGACATTGCGGCAGACTAGTTGGACACTTTTGACACTTTTTTTAGGACCATTCACATTTACACAGCGATCGGCGCTATAAAAAGGCACTGATTACTGTATAAATGACACTGGCAGGGAAGGGGGTTAACCACTAGTGGTGATCAAGGAGTTAAATATGTTCCCTGGGAGGTGTTTCTAACTGTCGAGGGGGAGGGGACTGACTAGGAGTAGAGAGAAATCGCTGTTCCTGATCACTAGGAACAGACGATCTCTCTCTACTTCCCTGACAGAACGGGGGTCTGTTTGTTTACATTGACAGATCCCCGTTCTGGCGCAGCCGCCGGCCACACGCATCCGCTCCTCCACCGTGCAGCGGGCGCACGCTTTAGCTCTTAAAGGAGCAGACGCACCGGTACGGCGATTTGTGGGGGGAACGAGCCGACCTGTCGCAGTATAATGACGGCGGCTGGTTTGGCAAAGCGGTTAACCAAGCTCTGAAGAAAATTCCTTTGCAAAGTGAAACAGCCTGTTTTGCCTTCAGTAAATCAACTCAAAACAAATGGACTACAGTGGAACCTTGGATTACGAGTAACGCGATTAACGAGCAACATTTTTTTTTTTTTAATTCTGACTCGGTTTGCGAGTGTTGTCTCGTAGAGTTCAAGCTAATGGGGTGCCCAGTACCGCATTTGGCCAGAGGTGTGGGGGCGCCGGTGACACTCGTAATGGTTCTGAGCCATTCGGAAATACTGTATTTATCGGCGTATACCGCACATTTTTTTGCCCTGAAAATCAGGGCAAAATCGTGGGTGCGCGATATACGCCGATACCCGCGCCGAGTTTGAACCACTGCGCCGGCATATACCGAGCGCAGTATAGTCGGGCAGGCTCGGCTCCTCTCGCGGTCACGTCCTGGACGCACAGGACGAGACCGTGAGAGGAGCCGAGCCTGCCCGATTATACTGCGCTCAGTATATGCCGGCGCAGTGGTTCAAACTCGGCGCGGGTATCGGCGTATATCGCGCACCCACGATTTTGCCCTTTTCAGGGCAAAAAAGTACTGCGCTCGGTATATGCCGGTGCAGTGGTTCAAACTTGCGGGGAGGACACCGCAGAAGGACGCCGGACCTGACGAGGCGGACACAACCGCAGCTGGACCCGACATGGACGCCGCGCAAGACACCAAAACTGTAAGTACTAAAATGTTTATTTTTTTACAGGAATGCGGGTCCACTTTAGGAGTGCGCGCTATACGCCGGAGCGCGCAATACCACGATAAATACGGTTCTCGGAATCACTTGGAAATTCTCCGTTCCTGAGTGTTCTTTAAAACTCTCCAGCGCCCCCCCTCCACCGCTGGCCACATGCGGAATTGCATGCCATAGAAGTCAATGCGGAACGGATTACCTTAGTTTCCATTGACTTCTGAAGTCAATGCGGAACGAATTACCTTAGTTTCCATTGACTTCTATGGGGAAACTCGCTTTGATGTGCAAGTGCTTTGGATTACGAGCATTCTCCGGGAACGGATTATGCCCGAGGTTACACTGTATTTATTTTATCTGGTTATTTTTGGCTGGAGTTCTGCTTTAACGCTGCTACAGTTACGATCTTTCCTGTAATAATAATCGTGGTGCCCAAATTATCCTCTAAACGTTAATGCCAATCTCGGTAAATATAAAATGATGTTGTGTTTTGTTGTGAAGTATATTTATTATCGAGAATTCCAAGTATTCCGTGCAGATTCCTCTATTGACATCCAATGCAGGGTGGGGGGGGGGGGATGTCTGGGACCACTGTGTGTCAAATCCCCAGTTAAATAACTGTTTAGCCACAGACACGCCCCTATTTTTTTTTATCACAGTGGCTGTTAGTGGGCGGAGCATGGTTTCCAGAATCCCGCCCCCCTCAGACCGGTGTCGGCAATGCCGCTCTGGGGGTCCGAACGACTTGGGACAAGAAGCAGTTTGTGAATGGAAATTGTAAAATACATTTTTGTTATAAAGAAGGTCCAGCTGTATGTATGTGACCATTGGAGATTGGCTACAGTAGCAGGGGGAGGAGTTAAATTTGTTGAGTTTGTATCTCTATCTGTGGCCCCTCCCGTTGCAGAAATTTTTGTTCCTTGTGATCCCCGAAACAGGAAATGGAGGGTCAGAAAAGCCCGTACAGCAATAAAAAACGTTGTCACAAGTTCGTCCTCGTTCCTTATGTTTGCGTCCCTGTTGAAGAGATTTCCACGCACTTCTGTTCTGACAATAAAACCCGGACCGGAGCTTTCCGAACCTTCCCTACGGAGTCCAAAGTGGAGTTTTGGATGGAGTTTGGCTTTCTTAAAGTAAAGTTATGGCCTTCAGTCTATCAAAAAATTTGCTACGGTGCTTATTTGGGTGTGGCCCCCAGGTTCAGAACCCGTTGGGTTTGAAAAAAATAGGATGTTTAACCACTTAAGACCCGGACCTTTAGGCAGCTAAAGGACCCGGACAGTTTTTGCGATTCGGCACTGCGTCGCTTTAACTGACGATTGCGCCGTGGCTCCCAAACAAAAATGGCGTCCTTTTTTCCCCACAAATAGAGCTTTCTTTTGGTGGTATTTGATCGCCTCTGCGGTTTTTATTTTTTGCCCTATAAACAAAAATAGAGCGACAGTTTTGAAAAAAATGCAATATTTTTTACTTTTTTCTATAATAAATATCCCCAAAAAATATATAAAAAAACATATTTTTTTTCCTCCGTTTAGGCCGATACGTATTCTTCTACCTATTTTTGGTAAAAAATAAATCGCAATAAGCGTTTATCGATTGGTTTGCGCAAAATTTATAGCGTTTACAAAATAGGGGATAGTTTTATTGCATTTTTATTTATTTATTATTTTTTTACT
Organism: Rana temporaria; assembly: GCF_905171775.1. Classification (NCBI taxonomy): domain Eukaryota; kingdom Metazoa; phylum Chordata; class Amphibia; order Anura; family Ranidae; genus Rana; species Rana temporaria. The sequence goes on from NC_053496.1 coordinate 8,638,819, forward strand.
ACTAATGGCGGCGATCAGCGATTTTTTTCGTGACTGCGACATTATGGCGGACACTTCGGACAATTTTGACACATTTTTGGGACCATTGTCATTTTCACAGCAAAAAATGCATTTAAATTGCATTGTTTATTGTGAAAATGACAATTGCAGTTTGGGAGTTAACCACAGGGGGCGCTGTAGGGTTTAGTGTTCACCTAGTGTGTGTTTACAACTGTAGGGGGGTGTGGCTGTAGGACTGACGTCATCGATCGAGTCTCCCTATAAAAGGGATCACTCGATCGATGCAGCGCCATAGTGAAGCACGGGGAAGCCGTGTTTACATACGGCTCTCCCCGTTGTTCAGCTCCGAGGGAGCGATCTCGACGGGGCGGCTATAAACGAATAGCCGCGCCGTTGTCCCGGATCGCTCCCCACGGGAATCCGACCGCCGCATGTAGCGGGGGGGGGGGTCCCGATCGGACCCCCGACCCACGTCTAGGCAGGCACGTACAGGTACGTTGATGTGCCTGTCCGTGCCATTCTGCCGACGTATATCTACATGCGGCGGTCGGGAAGTGGTTAAGTAGGAATCCATATCCCTGAAGGTTGGCACACATGCCCGCAGTGATGGGTGAAGATTGGTTTTGTCTGATTTTCAGAAAACCTGTGGCGGGGCTAAGGTAAGCAGAGAAATTGGCCTTTTTGATTGCTATCTCTTCTTCTAGAGGAGTATCGGAGTTAGCAGCTTTTTCTTGTAAAGAGCCTTATTTAATTTGTCACAAAGACAAAATTGTACTACGCCCCAATCCTACCTTTCTTCCAAAGGTGGTGTCAGCGTTTCATTTAAATCAAGACATTATTTTGCCTTCCTTTTTTTCCCTGAACCGCGGGGGAAAAAGTTATTGCACTCTCTAGATGTAGTGAGAGCAGTAAAAGTTTATCTGTAGGCAACGGCTCAGATACTTAAAACAGATGTTTTGTTTATTGTGTCAGATGGTCCCAAGAAGGGCCAGCCGGCATCAAAATCCACCATTGTCGAATACAAGTAATTGTTAAAAACGTATGGTTTAAGGAACAAGGTTCCTACTTTTTCTGTTAAGGCGCACTCGACCAGGGCAATAAGTGCTTCATGGGCAAAGAGAAACATTACAGGCGACACCTCGTGCGCAAGGCCTGGATACCATCCAGTTTTGGCGTAATAACTTAGGCGTCTTGGATGGACCCGAAGTGCAACTTTATTGCCCCAGCGGGCCTCTATGGCAGAGCTTCTTTTAGCACATCTTAATCGCATCCAACACTTTAGACACTGGCAAAAAAAAACTGAGGTACTTCCTGTATGGGAGGGGTTATATGGAGGGGAACTTGTTCTCATTGGTTGTGCCAGTGTCCAATCACCTCTGGTGACCCATAAAACCCATTATGTAATGATTAAGGCTCTGTGTCCCGTGGTGTACGATAAAGAAACATGGGTTCTGAACCTGGAGCTGCACCCAATTAAGTGCTAGATCTCAGCTAATTAGCCCAGCACTCATTGGCACTGACAGTTGGGTGTCACTCCAGGTTCGGAACTCATGTTCAGTCAACCCTAGAATAAGTGACCAGATTTTTTAAATTAAATCTGGGGACATATTTTTTTAATGGCAAATGGTAAACTATTTTACAAGCATATTTTCCACAAATGATATATGTAGTTTATATGTTTATGGAATGATTTATGATATACACTTTATTTCATACATTTCCTTCATGAGATTAAAAAAAAAATACTTTTTAGAATTTTTTGAGATGTGACTACCAAATGTTATGAAGATAAGATAGAGAAAAAACAGAGTGCAGAGTTCAGGAGTGCACTACATAAAGAGTGCAGAGTTCAGGAGTGCACTACATAAAGAATGCAGAGCTAAGGGGTGCACTACATAAAGAATGCAGAGCTAAGGAGTGCACTACATAAAGAATGCAGAGCTAAGGAGTGCACTACATAAAGAATGCAGGGCTAAGGAGTGCACTACATAAAGAATTCAGAGCTAAGGAGTGCACTACATAAAGAATGCAGCGCTAAGGAGTGCACTACATAAAGAATGCAGAGCTAAGGAGTGCACTACTTAAAGAATGCAGAGTTCAGGAGTGCACTACATAAAGAATGCAGAGCTAAGGAGTGCACTACATAAAGAATGCAGAGCTAAGGAGTGCACTACAGAAAGAATGCAGAGCTAAGGAGTGCACTACATAAAGAATGCAGAGCTAAGGAGTGCACTACATAAAGAATGCAGAGTTCAGGAGTGCACTACAGAAAGAATGCAGAGCTAAGGAGTGCACTACATAAATAATGCAGAGTCCAGGAGTGCACTACATAAAGAATGCAGAGCTAAGGAGTGCACTACATAAAGAATGCAGGGCTCAGCTGTGCCCATCTATGCAGCCTCACAAGTTCTCAGCAATGCAGCCTCATCAGTGCCCATCTATTCAACCTGACCAGTGCCCAGCAATGCAGCCTCGCCAGAGCCCAGCGATGCAGCCTTACAAGTGCCCATCTCTGCAGCCTCCCCAGTGCCCAGCAATGCAGTTGGTATTCCACTGGCTCTGGCCCCGCTCCTATGCCTCAGCACCCGTCCAGGATCGGCCCTGCATCTAGTGCCGCCCCTGCCTCCCGTTGGACAAAACCAGGGAAAGACTGGCTCCGGGGACAGTGTCTTCAGTCCGATGACTGTCCCCGGAAACTGGGCATGTCTGATCACCCTACCGTAGAAAGCAACTGTCAGTGCAGGCCCATTGAGCTGTGGGCTGGAGATTTTCCTCCGGCAGCTAAAAGTACACAAGGGGACACGGGTGCTCATGACATCATTGGGGTTAATGTCATTGACCTATTATGGCCACATGGTCGTGTTACGTCAATGATATGGCCATATTAGGTCAATAATATGGTCACATGATTATATTGGGTTAATGTCATTGACCTTATATGGCCATATTAGGCCAGTGATGTCTTAAACATCCCCACCCCTTGTGTACATGCAGCAGCAGGCGGGAAATCCTCCTTCCGCTGCTCATTGGTCTGTCACTGTCAGATGCTTTCTGGGTTTGACTGAACATGGAGCTACACCCAGCTATCAGTGCTGGGATAATGAGCTGAGCTTCAGCACTTCATATGGTGTGGCATCAAGTCCTGAGCCCATGTTTAGTCATACCCAGAAAGCAGCTGTCAGTGGTGGGCCATTGAGCTGCGGGTGGGGTATTTTCTGCTGCACATACACAAGGTGGCGGGGATACTTGTGCTACGCAGCCACTTTGCCCATCAAACGCAGCCACTGTTCCCATAAAACGCAGCCACTGTGCCCATCAATCGTTCCCACTGTGCCCCAAGTGTAGCCACTGTGCCCCAAATTTTGCCACTGTGCTCCAAGTGCTGCCACTGTGCCCCAAATGTTGCCACTGTGCCCCAAGTGCTGCCATTGTGCCCCAAATATTGCCACTGTGCCCCATGTGCTGCCACTGTTCTCCAAAAGTTGCCACTGTGCCCCTCATCATCTGCCTGGCACTTACCTTGTCTCGGGTGGGCAGCGGGTGACGGCGGCAAGCGTTGTCCGTGTCCTCCATCTCCCCCGACCCCGAAACGCCCAAAAAGGCTGCATACAAATGGGCAAAAACGCCGGAAAAGCACCCAAAGATGCACAGGTGTGAATGTAGCCTAATACTAAGTGAGACTGAGTATTCCAGTCCACAAATATTATATGGCGGCAGAACGACCACATTTTCACTTGTTTTATTTTATTCTTATTTTTTTTCATTAAATCGTCTTATTTTTTTTATTTTATTTTTTAAGTGTATTTTGTGCGTGTACTCGAGAGAGGAGCCGGACTGCAGGAGTTGGGAGTAGGTAGGCCTCCCCCAGAGGCAATCCATGCCCCGGGTGGCAATGGCGGGTGCGTGAGGGGGTCCTCCCACACAGCCCGCCCTACCTGCTCCGCTTTGAAGCCCAACGGGGCAGAGGGACTCCCTATAAGGGAGTGAGAGGATCTAACCCGCTCAACCAGCCCCGTTAGTCCTTCGCCTCTCTTTTTAGAGACCGCGTGGTCAAAGTGCGTGCATGTAAACCCAATTTCGAGTGCGTGTAAGTGTGGTGTTTTTTGTGGGAGGGGGCGTACTAAGCGCAGGCTTACCTCGCATAGCACACCCACCGGGAGCCGGGCTGAGACCACCAAACTCAATTCACATGTAGCCGAGACCGGGATCCGAACCCCTAGCTGCAGAGGTGAATGGCTTGTCAGCGCAGTGCCAATCGCGTTGAGCCACCGCAGCTCCTTCGTCTTATTTTTTTTATACGTAATTGTGTATTTTTATTTTTTTATTTATTTACAAGCGGAATTTTCACACTGTAGTAATGTTCCCAGATTTAATCGCTATTTATGAATTTCCGTCTAGATGTAAGGGAACAGATCGATACAGATCTCTCTTCCCACGGCTGGCCTAAAGGAAGCTGAAAGGTGAGTATTGGATTTTTTTAAGCAATTAGTTGGCCCAACCCGAGGAATTTCTTGCTGATCAGCCAGATGTAAAATTAATCTCATTTTATGGCAGGAAAGGGGGGATGGTTTGTAAAAAAAAAAATCCTCGTTAACAATCCATTTACTTAATTTGTGTTCTTCTCTGAGGTTTGAAATGAAGATTATGCTGAACCTGCTTTTTTTTTTTTTTTTTTTTTAGCTATACAAAAAAAAAAAAAAAAGGTGGTTTAGAGGCGAAGTTCACAAGACATCAAATGATAGACCAGCATATTCATGAATACAACGAGTGATATGTGAGAAGATGAGAGGTTTCATCTGGTGTTTCTCAGCTGGGTTCGGCGTGCCGGCACTGGGCGTTGGGCGCCGCCCCGTGTCCAATATTTTTTTGTATGCCGTTTATTCGGGGTGGGCAGCATTCAGAGGGGAAGAAGCATCCATTCCCTTCAAGAATTGCTTGGCCCTCCACCCTCTGCCATGCTGCGACACCGGCGGCAATCGGGTCCGCTGTTCCCGCGGGGAACGGTCACGGAGGAGAGGACCGGCATGCTCACGACCCACGGCTGGGCTCTTAAAGGGGACGTACATGTACGCCCTTGTGTCCAGCCGTGCCATTTTGTCGACGTATATCGTCATGCGGCGGTCCTCAAGTGGTTAAGCCGAGGAAATTGATAATCAACATGTCACGCTTCAAAATTGCGCACGCTCGTGGAATCAAACTTTTACCCTTAAAAATCTCCATAGGCGACATTTAAAAAAAAATTCTACTGGTTACATGTTTTGAGTTACAGAGGAGGTCTAGGGCTAGAATTATTGCTCTCGCTCTAACGATCGCGACGATGCCTCACATGTTTGTTTTCAACACCGTTTTCATATGCGGGCGCTGCTCGTCGTGACAGGGCACTTTTAAAAAAAATAATTTCTTATTTATTTTACTTTGTTTTTTTTTATTGACTTTTGTGTGACTTTTATTCACATGGGGGGGGCAGGATCTGGGGGTCCCCTTTGTCAAAGGGGTCTTCTGGATAAACCCCCCGCTCGCAGACCCCCACAACCACCGGCCAGGGTTGTGGGGTTGAGGCCCTTGTCCCCATCAACATGGGGACATCCTCCCTATGTTGAGGGCATGTGGCCTGGTACGGTTCAGGAGAGGGGGGGGCTCACTCTGTCCCCCCCTCTTTTCTGCTGCCGGCCAGGTTAACGTGCTCGGATATGGGTCTGGTGTGGATTTTTGGGGGAACTCCACGCCACTTTTTTTAAAAATTTGGGTTGGAGTTCCGCTTAAAATCCTCACCAGACCTGAAGGGTCTTGAATGGATGTTTGGGGGGAACCCCACGTCATTTTTTTTTTTAAATTGACGGTGGGGTTCCCCTTAATATCCACACCAGACCTGACGGGCCTGGTAATTGAATTTGGGGGGACCCCCACGCTTTTTTTTTTTATGAATGAATTCTCTCTGAATTGCCAGAGCCGACTATTCATTATAGCCGCAAGTCCGGTTTTAAATGACTTGTTAAAAAAATGAATTGTTAAAAACGTATGGTTTAAGGAACAAGGTTCCTACTTTTTCTGTTAAGGCGCACTCGACCAGGGCAATAAGTGCTTCATGGGCAAAGAGAAACATTACAGGCGACACCTCGTGCGCAAGGCCTGGATACCATCCAGTTTTGGCGTAATAACTTAGGCGTCTTGGATGGACCCGAAGTGCAACTTTATTGCCCCAGGGGCCTCTATGGGAGAGCTTCTTTTAGCACATCCTAATCGCATCCAACACTTTAGACACTGGCAAAAAAAAACTGAGGTACTTCCTGTATGGGAGGTGTTTCCTGGGACAGGACCCGGGTCCCCAAACACTTTTTAGGACAATAACTTGCATATTTGCCTTTAAAATTAGCACTTTAGACTTCTCCCATAGACCATAGACCCATAGACTTTAACCCCAAATTGTTCGTTGTTCGCCGAACAGGCAATGTTCGAGTCGAACATGAGTTCAACTCGAACTCGAAGCTCATCCCTAATATTTACACTAAAATGCAATTAAACAAAATGGCCCATTAAGAGGAATGGACGGAAGTAACGTTTTGACGTTGCTTCCGCCCTGCTATGGTATGAAGACGGGTGGGGATCATCTTCCTCCTCACTCGTCTCCATACCCAGGAAGGAAAAGGACCCGATCGCCTCTGTCGCTAGCGACGGCTCCGGTAAGTAGAGGAGGGAGCGGGAGAGCGGCGGGAGGGGGATATAACAGTAAACTCGTGGCAAATCCGCCGCAGAGACCACCATTATCGTAAACCGGATCGCCACTTGAAGAGATGGATACCTCGGTTATGGTAGCAGCTGCTGCCATTACCGAGATATCCCTCTTCAAAGTGCCAACGTATATAGTCGTGCGACGGTCCGGAAGTGGTGTAGGCTGTCCCTGTTCTCCATTTCAGGGACGAGTTAGGCCTCAAATTCTTGCCTGAATTCAGACCTGAAACAGAGCCAAAGATGCATGGGGCCCCTGTGCCATCCGCTCCACAACCGCCCCGGAGATATGTGAACCGGCTCCATAGAGGGAATTAGATGAAGGGAAACCTGCATCTATTTCAGCGAAAATTGTCCGAAATGACTTGGTATGCTGACGCCTTAAGAGTTCCCTTCACTGGAACTAAGGGGCCAATCCCAACCCCTGAAAAACAACCCCCCCCCCACCATAATCCCCCCTCCACCAAATGATTTGGATCAGTGCACAAAGCAAGGTCTATAAAGACATGGATGAGCGAGTTTGGGGTGGAGGAACTTGACTGGCCTGCACAGAGTCCTGAGCTCAACCCGATAGAACACCTTTGGGATGAATTAGAGCGGAGACTGCGAGCCAGGCCTGAAGTAATGTGACACAGTTACCCCCTTGATCGCCCACTAGTGTTAACCCCTTCCCTGCCAGTGATATTTTTACAGTAATCCGTGCATTTTTATAGCACTGATCGCTGTATAAATGTGAATGGTCCCAAAAATGTGTCAAAAGTGTCAGATGTGTCCCCAATAAAATCGCAGATTGCCGCTATTACTAGTAAAAAAAAGAATAATAATAAAAATTCCATAATTCTATCCCCTATATTGTAGACACAATAACTTTTGCGCAAACCAATCAATATACGTTTATTGCGATTTTTTTTTTTTACCAAAAATAGGTAGAAGAATACGTATCGGCCTAAACTGAGGAATTTCTTTTTTTATATATATATGTATTTTTGGGGGGTATTTATTATAGCAAAAAGTAAAAAATATTGAATTGTTTTCATAATTGTCGCTCTATTTTTGTTTATAGCGCAAAAAATAAAAACCGCAGAGGTGATCAAATACCACCAAAAGAAAGCTCTATTTGTGGGGAAAAAAGGACGCCAATTTTGTTTGGGATCCACGTCGCACGACCGCGCAATTGTCAGTTAAAGCGACGCAGTGCCGAATCGCAAAAACTGGCCTGGTCTTTAACCAGCCAAATGGTCCGGGGCTGAAGTGGTTAAAGTGTTGCAGTGCCAAATTGTAAAAAGTGCTCTGGTCAGGAAGGGGGGAAAAATCTTCCGGGACTGATATTTTTCTAAACTGTAGTTTTGAAAACAAAAGAACATATACATACAATGATAAGTTTAGATACAATAATCACCTTTGATGGTAAGGTAAGTGATGTAATATATATACTGTATATAATTCTTATTTTTTTTAGGGATGGTTGTTGCACTATCTATACAGATAGTGTAACTTGTTTGGAAGATGCGGAACATTTTTTACTTCCCATAAACTCAATCAGGCCTTGGACAGATGGCGGGGGAAGTGCGGACGATCGTGTAATCACAGCAAGTTCTTCTTCTGCCAATCTCCATCCCATAGGATTCCGGATCTTCCAGTATGTTGCACAGCGGACACAAGGCGCTCGGTGAATTTGTGCCGGAGAATTGTATATAAGCAAGGAAAGAAGAAAGAGCGCCCGTCCGCCTTACTGTAACATTGTTTATTAAAACACACAATAAAAATCTTCCAAAAGTGGCTCTCACATTTGGAAGGATGTAAACAGGCATGTAATACAATGTGTTCCCCTCTCCTGGATTGTCACTGCAAGATGTAACAAGGGGCATCCAATCACTATGGAGCCGTATGACAGCTCACAAGCCGCCCGACCGAAGCTCTGGCATGCGCGATTGACTGCGCATGCGCCCAGATCAGCCAGCACCAATGTAGGAGTCTGCGACACTAGGGAAAAGTGGGGGAGACAGGAATATGTCAGCACATGCTGCTATGATGACGGGTTTCGGAGACGTGGCCAACTTTTAAATTTCAGCTCACCCTGTAGACGGGCCGCGTAGGGAACCGTGTCCCTGTCCCGGTAATGCAGGAGCTTAAAGATGAAGGTGCGCGGCGGTGCTCCCTGCGGACCTCTGGTGGACAGCATGCGATGAGCCCGTTCAATGGAGAAATGCGGAGAGAAGCGGGCGTTGGGAAGCAGGGAAGGGAGCAGCCGCTCCACGAATGCAACGGGATCCGCACCCTCCGCGCCCTCCGGCAAGCCCAGGGCCCGCAAGTTGTTGCGGCGGTTCCAGTTCTCGGCGTCCTCGGCCCTGGCCTCCAGAATCTTCACCCTGGATTTCAGGGACTGTAGATCAGCCTGATGGGTCCTCTGTGTGTTCTCCACTCCAGAGACCCGCCTCTCCGCCTCCGACACCCGCTCGCGGAACGCATCCATTTCACGGCGGATGAGTGCTGTCTCGATCTGGACGTGATCAATTTTTACGGTGAGGGTGGATTGGCAATTTGCGATGGCCAGCATCAAGGCGTCAAAAGCTGGGGAACCCGCAAGGATTGCGCCGTCTGGCGGGGGCTCCTTCTGTGCCTCCATGCGGCAGGCCCAGGGGGAAGCAGTAGGCCCGGTTTTTGGCGGGGTACTCACAGCAGGCATGTTCCGTCTCCTCCGACCTCCGGATCTGGTCCCGCGCATACCCCGGGGCTCTGGAAGGTAGAGCAGGAGGTATTAAGGCAGATTTTGGTGGTTCCACACCAGGATTAAGGCAGGATGGTAATCCGGACCAGGAGCTCTGCAATCACACGTCTGCTCCCATCGCCATCTTGGGCACGCCCCCAGACGTGGCCAACTTTATCGAGTCACGCCCATACCAGAAGTTCACAGCTTTTTATCAGGCATTATAACACCTCCCCTACCACCCATCTTAAAGAGGGCGTGCCAGGAGAGGTTAACTCACATTAGTAACAGGTAATGGGACTAGAAGCAACCTTAAATATTCTAAAATTCATCATTCTATTAATAATTAATTAAACATTGTGTACGTGAAAAGATTATTGGCTGGATTCAGGTAGATGGGCGCATCTTTCAGGTGGCGTAGCGTATCGTATTTACGCTACGCCGCCTTAAGTCAGAGAGGCAAGTGCTGTATTCACAAAGCACTTGCCTCCTAAGTTACGGCGGCGTAGTGTAAATGGGGCCGGCGTAAGCGCGCCTAATTCAAATGAGGATGAGGGGGGCGTGTTTTATGTAAATGATTGGTGACCCGACGTGATTGACGTTTTTTACGAACGGCGCATGCGCCGTCCGTGTACATATCCCAGTGTGCATTGCTCCGAAGTACGCCGCAAGGACGTATTGGTTTCGGCGTGAACGTAAATTACGTCCAGCCCCATTCACGGACGACTTACGCAAACGACGTAAAATTTTCAAATTTCGACGCAGGAACGACGGCTATACTTAACATTGGCTAGGCCACCTAGGGGGCAGCTTTATCTTTACGCCGGCGTACCTCTTACGGAAACGGCGTATCTTTACTACGACGGGCGCACGTACGTTCGTGAATCCGCGTATCTAGTCATTTGCATATTCTACCCTGAACTCAACGGAAGCGCCACCTAGCGGCCAGCGGAAATATGTACCCTAAGATACGAAGGCGTAGGAGACTTACGCCGCTCGTATCTTAGCCTAATTTAAGCGTATCTGGTTTCCAGAGTTACGACGGCGTATCTACTGATACACTGGCGTAACCCTACGTGAATCTAGCTATATATATATATATTAAAACCATATAAATGTAATAAAAGTTAAATAAGATCATGGCAATTTGACCAAACACACCTTAATTAATATACTTCAATGTCAGTATATACCCCTCTCCTAAAAGGCTCAGGCCCTTTGCTTTAACTCAAGCAGCTCCAAAGCCAACTCTCACTCTTAAACTATTAGGGCATCTAGTGGCCAACTAGGGAAACTACAACATGCCACATACTGTAAGTGCCTCATCCTACATAAATACATGTAAATACACAGTATATGACTATAGGTAGTATGCTGTCTATCATTTCTTCTTAGTGTGATTGTCTGATGTGCTTCAAAAAGCTATTGTGTAGGTAACAAGCTAGTCATTGGCTGCGCCACGCACCGATGTAGGAGACCGGGACACTAGGGAAAAGTGGGGGAGACAGGAACAATATGTCGGCACATAGGTTTGCTAAAGATGACGGGTTTCGGAGACGTGGCCTCCTTTATCAAGTCACGCCTATACCAGAAGCTTTTTATCCAGCGTTATAACACCTCCCCTACCACCCATCTTAAAGAGGGCGTGCCAGGAGAGGTTAACTCACATTAGTAACAGGTAATGGGACTAGAAGCAACCTTAAATATACTAAAATCCATCATTCTATTAATAGTTAATTAAAAATTGTGTACGCGAAAAGATTATATATATATTAAAACCATATAAATGTAATAAAAGTAAAATAAGATCATGGCAATTTGACCAAACACACCTTAATTAATATACTTCAATGTCAGTATATACCCCTCTCCTAAAAGGCTCAGGCCCTTTGCTTTAACTCAAGCAGCTCCAAAGCCAACTCTCACTCTTAAACTATTGGGGCATCTAGTGGCCAACTAGGGAAACTACAACATGCCACATACTGTAAGTGCCTCATCCTACACTTGCATAAATACATGTAAATACACAGTATATGACTATAGGTAGAATGATGTCTATTAGTGTGATTGTCTGATGTGCTTCAAAAAGCTATTTTGTAGGTAACAAGCTAGTCATGGCCCGCACCACACACCGATGTAGGAGACCGGGACACTAGGGAAACGTGGGGGAGACAGGAACAATATGTCTGCACATAGGTTTGCTAATGATGACGGGTTTCGGAGACGTGGCCTCCTTTATCAAGTCACGCCCATACCAGAAGTTCACGGCTTTTTATCAGGCGTTATAACACCTCCACTACCACCCATCTTAAAGAGGGCGTGCCAGGAGAGGTTAACTCACAAGCTAGTCATGGCCCGCGCCACGCACCAATGTAGGAGACCGGGACACTAGGAAAAAGTGGGGGAGACAGGAACAGAGGCGGCTCTAGGCTTTGTGAGGCCTTAGATAAAACTTGACATGGGGGCCCCACTCACACCCATGATGGGAAAAAGAATTCAAGGACAAGAGCCTCTTCCCCACAACCCTGGCCGGTGGTTGTGGGGGTCTGCGGGCAGGGGGCTTGTTGGAATCTAGAAGCCCCCTTTTAACAAGGCGGCCCCCAGATCCTGCTCTTTAATAACTAAGGGGCGGAGGCCAACCCGGTGATGTCACCTGGTGAACCCACCCCCCTTGTGATGTCATTGACTGAGGGGCATGCTGGGTCATTGACGTCACAAGGGGTGGTGTCACCGATATTTACTGGTTGTTAGGGATGCTGGCGGCCCCGCTCCTGAGTCAGGGCTCTTAACGCTGCCTGAGCACAGCAGTGTTAAGGTCCCCTGTCCCTCAAAACTGGGGTAATGCAATGGGTAAGCTAGGTGGCCGCGAGGCCCCTGTGAGTGCGAGGCCTTAGGCGACCGCCTAATTAAAGAGCCGCCTCTGCATGGAGTCCTCTGGAGAAGGTGCATGGTGGTAAAAAAGGAAGATGGATACTGGGGGGGGGGGGGGCTGTCTCTTACACCTCATGGTATAGTCTACAGAATTTTGGGAAGCTACAGTGGCTTTTCAGCAACAATCTCTACCTACCTTCAGTAAATTATTTACAGATACTAGGGGGCAGATCCACAAAGAGAGTACGCCGGTGTATCTACTGATACACCGGCGTACTTTCAAATTTCCCGCGTCGTATCTTTGTTTTGAATCTTCAAACCAAGATTCGACGGCATCTGGGTTAGATCCGACAGGCGTATGGCTTCGGATCGTAGATGCAATACTTCGGCGTCCGCTGGGTGGAGTTCTCGTCGTTTTCCGCGTTGAGTATGCAAATTTGCTATTTCCGACGATCCACGAACGTACGCGCGGCCGTCACATTCTCTTACGTCGCCTCTAGTCGGCTTTTTCCGGCGTATAGTTAAAGCTGCTGTTTTGCGGCGTATAATTGGACTTGCCATGTTAAGTATGGCCGCCCTTTCCCGCGTTTATTTAGAATTTTTTTATTTTTTTTGTGTAAGTCGCCCGTGAATCGGGATGGACGTAATTCACGTCCATGTTAAAAAAAAATGACGTCCTTGCGACGTCATTTAGCGCAATGCACGGCGGGAAATTTAGGGACGGCACATGCGCAGTTCATTTGCGCGCGGGGACGCGCTTCATTTAAATGAAACACGCCCCCCTACTCGCCGATTTGAATTAGGCGCCGTTACGCCGCGAGAGATACACTATGCCACCGTAACTTACGGCGCGAATTCGTCGAGGATTCAAACCAAAAAAAGTACGTTACGGCGGCATAGCATATCTCAGATACGCTGCGCCGGGGCAGATCTTTGTGAATCTGCCCCTATAAATTTTGCGCAAACCAATCGATAAATGCGATTTTTTACCAAAAATATTTTTTTTTTACCAAAAATAGGTATAAGAATACGTATCGGCCTAAACTGAGGAAAAAAAAAACGTTTTTTTTATATATTTTTGGGGATATTTATTATAGCAAAAAGTAAAAAATATTGGCCCGGATTCAGTAACAATTGCGCTTTTTTTACGGAGGTGCAGGGCAACGTTTTTGCCCTGCGCCCCCTCAAATTTTTTGCGCTGCCCTCGATTCACGGAGCAGAAGCTCCGTAAATTGCGCGGGCGCGCCGGCAAAATGCCCAGCGTAAGCGCGCGTAATTTAAATGATCCCGTAGGGGGCGTGGATCATTTAAATTAGGCGCGTTCCCGCGCCGAGCGTAGTGCGCATGCTCCGTCGGGAAACTTTCCCGACGTGCATTGCGGTAAATGACGTCGCAAGGACGTCATTTGCTTCAAAGTGAACGTGAATGGCGTCCAGCGCCATTCACGATTCACTTACGCAAACGACGTAATTTTCAAATTTCGCGACGCGGGAACGACGGGTATACGTAGCATTGGCTGCCCCTGCTAATAGCAGGGGCAGCCTTACGCAAAAACCGCCGTACATAAACTACGTAAATTGTGTACGCAGGGCTCGCGCAACGTTGTGAATCGTTGTTAGTATGCAATTTGCATACTATACGCTTAGCACAACGGGAACGCCACCTAGCGGCCATTGCAAGAATGCAGCCTAAGATATGCGGGCGTAAGAGCCTTCTGCCGCGCATATCTTAGGCTGCGGTCGGCGTAATGAGGTTCCTGAATCAGGAGCATTCGATACGCCGGGGCAAGTAAGCAATTGCGCTGTGTAACTATGGTTGCTTCTTGAATCCAGGCCATTGATTTTTTTTCAAAATTGTCGCTCTATTTTTGTTTATAGCGCAAAAACTAAAAACCGCAGAGGTGATCAAATACCACCAAAAGAAAGCTCTATTTGTGGGGGGAAAAAAAGGACGCCAATTTTGTTTGGGAGCCGCGTCGCACGACCGCGCAATTATCAGTTAAAGCGACGCAGTGCCGAATCGCAAAAACTGGCCCCGTCCTTTACCTGCATAAAGGTCCGGGTCTTAAGTGGTTAAGGGCTTTTTTTAATGAAGAGCTACACAATGACATTGAAAGGGACGAGACATGGAAGATTCATCCTCAGGTAGGACAGGACGGGGGAGGGGGAGGGGGGGAAGGGCGTAGTATCGCCATGAATCATTTTCTTTTATCTCTCCTTTCCTATAAATGGAAATCTCCCATCTGCTGCCTCCTTTATGATCGGCGGTGGAACCTCCTCCATCTGTTTGGAGATTAAATTCAGTCCCCGTCCAATAATAATTCCAAGTACAGAAAGTCAGAAGAGCCGCCGATGTGGCCGCCATATTGGATGTCTCCTGTAGGCGCCGCCACGTTGAAATATGGCATCATCGCCCCCCGGCTCAGTGTTATCTATGGGGGAGGGGGGCCTCCTGTGCTATTAAGTGCCATATGGGGAATATTTATTTCCCTGCTTCGCACTTCAACCACTAACACCTGTCCACGAAATCAACTACCAATCAAACAACTCCGCACAAATCGCGCCGGCTTCATCTCACATCCAATCCCAATGTGGGTTCATCTAAGAAAATCCCGGAGATGCCGCACTTATAGTTACCTAAACCCACACCTCCCGACATTCTGATACAGGAATGAGGGACACCTATTGGCAAAAGTATGCAGGCATAGGACACACCCCTTGCCACGCCCCCTTAACCACTTAAGACCCGGACCTTTAGGCAGGTAGAGGACCCGGCCAGTTTTTGCGATTCGGCACTGCGTCGCTTTAACTGACAATTGCGCGGTCACGCGACGTGGCTCCCGAAAAAAATTGGCGTCCTTTTTTTCCCCACAAATAGAGCTTTCTTTTGGTGCCATTTGATCACCTCTGCGGTTTTTATTTTTTTGCGCTATAAACAAAAATAGAGCGACAATTTTGAAAAAAATGCAATATTTTTTACTTTTTGCTATAATAAATATCCCCCAAAAATCTATAAAAAACTTTTTTTTCCCCTCAGTTTAGGCCGATACGTATTCTTCTACCTATTTTTGGTAAAAAAAAAAATCGCGTTTATTGATTGGTTTGCGCCAAATTTATAGCGTTTACAAAATAGGGGATAGTTTTATGGTATTTTTATAAAAAAACATTTTTTTACTACTAATGGCGGGGATCAGCGATTTTTTTTTGGGGACTGCGACATTATGGCGGACACATCGGACAATTTTGACACATTTTTGGGACCATTGGCATTTTTAGAGCGATCGGTGCTATAAAAATGCATTGATTACTGTGAAAATGCCAATTGCAGTTTGGGAGTTAACCACTAGGGGGCGCTGAAGGGGTTAAGTGTATGACCTCATGTGTGTTTACAACTGTAGAGGGGCGGGGCTGGACATGTGACGTCATTGATCGTGTTTCCCTATAACATGGAACGATCGATGTTAAAGGAGAATTGTACTAAAGAAAATGATTGGCTAAACCCACAAGTGCTTTTTTTTACCACTACTATTCCTTTATATTGGCTTATGAAATTTACAGAAGCAGGTGGAGTAATAAAAAAAATTACTTGTCTCCTGACAGTCACTTCTGACCCCTGCACTCTGTTTGTTACATACTCCTGACCCTGCACTCCGTGCATTACATACCTCTGACCCCTGCACTTTGTTATTTACTGCACTCTCTTTATTACATACCCTTAACCCATGCACTCTGTACATTACATACTCCTGACCCTTGCACTCTATACATTACATACTCATGACCCCCTGCACTCTGTACATTACATACTCCTGACCCCCCCCATGCACCCTGTTACATACTCTTGATTGCTGCACTCTCTTACATACTCCTGGTCCTGCACTCTGTTACTACATACCTCTGACCCCCTGCCCTCTTTTACATACTCCTGACTGCTGCCCTCTGTATATTATAGACTCCTGTCCCCTGCACTCTGTACATGACATACCTCTGACCCCTGCAATTTGTTACTTACTCCAGGCTGCTGCACTCTGTATATTATAGACTCCTGTCCCCTGCACTCTGTACATGACATACCTCTGACCCCTGCAATTTGTTACTTACTCCAGGCTGCTGCACTCTCTTTGTTACATAACCTTGACCCCCCTCACTCTGTACATTACATACTCCTGACTCCTGCACTCTGTGCATTACGTACTCCTGACCTCCCCCACCCCCTGCACCCTGTTACATACTCCCGATTGCTGTACTCTCTTACAATCTCCTGACCCTGGCAGTCTGTACATTACATACTCCTGGCCCGGCACTATGTTTTTTACTACATACCTCTGACCCCTGCACTCTTTTACATACTCCTGACTGCTGCACTATGTATGTTATACACCCCTGACCCCTGCACTCTGTACATTACCTACTCCTGACCCCTGCACCCTGTTACATACTTCTGACTGCTGCACATTGTTACATACCTCTGACCCCTGCACTCTTTTATATACTCCTGACTGCTGCACTATTTATATTATACACTCCTTACCCCCTGCACTCTGTACATTACCTACTCCTGACCCCTGCACTCTGTTACATACTCCTGACCCCTGCACTCTGTTACATACTCCTGACCCCCAGCACTCTGTTACATACTCCTGACCCTTGCACTGTTACATACTCCTGACCCCAGCACTCTGTTACATACTCCTGACCCCTGCACTGTTAGATACTCCTGACCCTTGCACTCTGTTACATACTCCTGACCCCTGCTCTCTGTTACATTACCTACTCCTGACCCCTGCACCCTGTTACATACTTCTGACTGCTGCACTTTGTTACATGCTCTTGACCCCCTGCACCCGTTACCTACTCCTGACTGTTGCACTCTGTATGTTACACTCCTTACCCCTGCAGTCTGTACATTACATACTCCTGACCCTTGTACTCGGTTACATGCTCTTGACCCTGGCCTTCTGTTTCTTACATATACTCCTGACCTGAGTTACATACTCCTGACCCCTGCACTGTTTACGTTACATACTCTTGACCCCTGCGCTCTGTTACATACTCCTGACCCCAGCACTCTGTTACATACTCCTGATCCCTGCACTGTTACATACTCCTGACCCCTGCACTCTGTTACATACTCCTGACCCCTGCCCTCTGTACATTACCTACTCCTGACCCCTGCACCCTGTTACATACTTCTGACTGCTGCACTTTGTTACATGCTCTTGACCCCTGCACCCCGTTACCTACTCCTGACTGTTGCACTCTGTATGTTACACTCCTTACCCCTGCAGTCTTGTACATTACATACTCCTGACCCTTGTACTCGGTTACATGCTCTTGACCCTGGCCTTCTGTTTCTTACATATACTCCTGACCTGAGTTACATACTTGTGACCCCTTCACTGTTTACATTACATACTCCTGACCCCAGCACTCTGTTACATACTCCTGACCCTTGCATTGTGACATTTTCCATTTAAATAGTGCAATTATACTGCTACATTGTATCGTTGCACTACTTACTTGGAAATGTACAATTTTATTTAATATGATTTTGTCCCCTTCTTTCATTATTTAAAGGGAAAACACAACATGTATTACCTTGTATTCAGGTCATTTGAGTTTGGCTTTTCACCATCGTGATTTTTTATTTATTTTTTCGCATACTGCGGATTCTCGTACCATTTAATGTTCGGTATTATCTGTCAACCCATTGTGACGCCGTACAACGTACGGCCGAGGTCCCTTCACCGGAATGCTGCTTTAACCACTTAAGGACCGCCGCATGTACATTTACGTCGGCAGAATGGCACGGCTGGGCACAAGCACGTACAGGTACGTCCCCTTTAAGTGCCCAGCCGTGGGTCGCGGGCGCGCGCCCGCGACCCGGTCCGAAGCTCCGTGACCGCGGGACCCAATCGCCGCTGGAGTCCCGCGATCGGTCCCCGTAGCTGAAGAACAGGGAGAGGTGTGTGTAAACACAACTTCCCCGTTCTTCACTGTGGCGCCGTCATCGATCGCGTGTTCCCTAATATAGGGAAACACAATCGATGACGTCACACCTAGAGCCACACCCCCCTACAGTTAGAAACACAGATGAGGTCACACTTAACCCCTTCAGCGCCCCCTTGTGGTTAACTCCCAAACTGCAACTGTCATTTTCACAATAAAGAATGCAATTTAAATGCATTTTTTGCTGTGAAAATGACAATGGTCCCAAAAATGTGTCAAAATTGTCGGAAGTGTCCGCCATAATGTCGCAGTCACGAAAAAAAAACGCTGATCGCCGCCATTAGTAGTAAAAAAAAAAAAAAATTAATAAAAATGCAATAAAACTATCCCCTATTTTGTAAACGCTATAAATTTTGCGCAAACCAACCGATAAACGCTTATTGCGATTTTTTTTTACCAAAAATAGGTGGAAGAATACGTATCGGCCTAAACTGAGGAAAAAAAAGTTTGTATATATGTTTTTGGGGGATATTTATTACAGCAAAAAGTAAAAAATATTGAATTTTTTTCAAAATTGTCGCTCTATTTTTGTTTATAGCGCAAAAACTAAAAACCGCAGAGGCGATCAAATACCACCAAAAGAAAGCTCTATTTGTGGGGAAAAAAGGACGCCAATTTTGTTTAGGAGCCACGTCGCACGACCGCGCAATTGTCAGTTAAAGCGACACAGTGCCGAATCGCAAAAAACTGCCCGGGTCCTTTAGCTGCCTAAAGGCCTGGGTGATAAATGGTTAAGAAAACGCCAAGCCACGTGAAAATTTGTAAAAGATAAAAAAGGTTAATGGTGAAATTACACTGTTATTATAAAATATGGTTTTCCTTAAATTGCTTTCCTCCGAGGACTCCGAGGAGGAGCGCGGCGGCTCTTTTCCGAGGGAATGACCCGCCAATTAGTCAGGATGTGATTAGGACTCTGCAGCTGCATTAAATATGCATTGACAGTTAATGGGTCCCTTAAATTAAATCCGAGATGAATTCACTTTAGAATGGCGCAGGATTTTTATCCACAAGGGCAATGTAAAGTCAGGACGGGGAGCGAGGTTTTCGGCACGCGGGCGCGGCGGACGCGCTAATACAACATTCAACAATGAAGTGTTTTTGACATAATTTGTATTCATACCGATTTCATGAGAAAATGCTGAAAATGAGGTTTTGGGCAGATTGGGATATTCGACGGCCATATTCCGGAGCTCGGTGTCGAGGACGTTATTTTTAACCACTTGCTTACTGGGCACATATACCCCCCTCCTGCCCAGGTGAAATTTCAGCTTCCGGCACTGTGTCGCTTTAACTGACAATTGCGCGATCGTGCGACGTGGCTCCCAAACAAAATTGACGTCCTTTTTTCCCCACAAATAGAGCTTTATTTTGGTGGTATTTGATCACCTCTGCGTTTTTTATTTTTTGCGCTATAAACAAAAAAAAGCAACAATTTTGAAAAAAAAAACAATATTTTTTACTTGTTGCTATAATAAATGGCCCAATTTTTTTTTCCAAAAATTTTTTTTTCTCAGTTTAGGCCGATACGTATTCTTCTACATATTTTTGGTAAAAAAAAAGAAGAAAAAAAATCGCAATAAGCACTTACAAAATATGGGACAGAATTATTATTATTATTATTTTTTATTTATTTTTATTTTTTTACTAGTAATGGCGGCGATCTGCGATTTTTTTTATTGGGACTGCGACATTATGGCGGACACATCGGACACTTTTGACACATTTTTGGCGCCATTCACATTTATACAGCGATCAGTGCGATAAATATGCACTAATTACTGTATAAATGTGACTGGCATTCAAGGGGTTAACACTAGGGGGTGAGGAAGGGGTTAAATGTGTGCCTGTATTGTGTTCTCACTGTGTGTGGAGGGGGGGTGACTGGGGGAGTTGACCGATCTATGTCCCTATGTACAAGGGACACAGATCGGTCTCCTCTCTCCCCTGACAGGACATGGATCTATGTGTTTACACACAGAGCTCCACGTCTTGTCCCTGTAGCCGCCGATCCCGAGTGCCTGGCGGACATCGCGACCGCCAGGCACGCGCATCGGCATCTCGGGGATGCGCCGGGCGCGCGCGCGCCGCCACCGGCGCGCTCGCGTGCCCCCCAGTGGCCGGAGGAATCCAGGACGTCAATTGACGTCCTGTTGGATATTCAGAGCCACCGTGAGGCCGTCATTTGACGATGGCCCGGGGCTCAAGTGGTTAATAACGGCTCATAAAAAAAAAATCACAATGTTTTCTGACTAATTGGGGGGCGGGGCATTGAGAGTGTCAGAACTGAACCGGCCATTCATCTCTGGGAGCGCCGCGTACAACCCACTTCTAATTAGAGGAAATCAACGTTTATACTGAACATTATGTTCCGGATTCAGAAAGAGATACGACGGCGTATCTCTGAGTGCGCTTGGTCGTATCTATGCGCCTGATTCATAGAATCAGTTACGCATAGATATCCCTAAGATCCGACAGGCACCGTCGTATCTTAGGCTGCATATTTACGCTGCCCGCTAGGTGGCGCTTCCGTCGATTTCAGCGTAGAATATGCAAATTAGGTAGATACGCCGATTCACAAACGTACGTCCGCCCGGCGCATTTTTTTTACGTCGTTTACGTTAGGCTTTTCGGGGTGGGTCTTGCCATGCAATGTGCTGTTTTCTCTCCCCCTCTCTCTCCCTGCCTGACAGGACTGGAGTATAAGCCGGCCCGAATATAAGCCGAGGCACCTAATTTTACCACAAAAAAATGGGAAAACGTATTGGCCCAGATTCAGGTAGAATCGCGCAATATTTGCGTGGGCAAAGAGCAAATTTTTTTCTCTGCGCCCACGCAAATATTGCGCTTTGCCCGCGATTCACGGAGCAGTTGCTCCGTAAATTGCGCGGGCAATATGCTAAACAGCCGGGCGCAAGGCTGCCTAATGTAAATGATCCCGCCGGGGGCGGGAATCATTTAAATTAGGCGCGCTCCCGCGCCGAGCGAACAGCGCATGCTCCGTCGGGAAACTTTCCCGACGTGCATTGCGGCAAATGACGTCGCAAGGACGTCATTTGCTTCTAAGTGAACGTGAATGGCGTCCAGCGCCATTCACGGTTCACTTACGTAAACGACGTGAAATTTAAATTTCACGGGCGGGAGGCGCAGCTATACTTTAGCATTGGCTGCGCCTGCTATTAGCAGGAGCAGCCTTATGCTAAAGGCGCCGTACGGAAACTCCGTACCTTGCGTACGCAGGGCCCGCGCAACTTTTGTGAATCGGTGGTAGTATGCAATTTGCATACTATACGCCGATCACAATGGCCGCGCCCCCTAGCGGCCAACGCAAGAATGCAGCCTGGGATGTGAAGGCATAAGGAGGCTTATGTCTGTCATATCTTAGGCTGCATTCGGTGTAACGAGGTTCCTGAATCAGGAGCACTCGTTACACCGGAGCAAGTAAGCACTTGCGCCGCGCAACCTATGGTTGCGCGGGCGCAAGTGCTTCTTGAATCTGGGCCATTGACTTGAGTATAAACCTAGGGTGTCCATGCCTCACTGTGCCCATGCCTAGACTGACGTTTAAAATGGGAGTCACACATGTAGAGGAGAAAAGGAGCTACATGTGTGCCAAGGTCCAGGGGACGTACGACCGGCCGGTACCAGGTGCCCAAAATCACTGGAGAAATTACCGTTTAACATTGAAGTCTATGGAAGGGTTGCCCGGCTTTGAAAAATCGGTGCTCCCCAGACAACAAACTTGGCACACTTGTAGAGGAAGAGTGGGGCTACATGTTTGCCAAGTTTGGGGTCCAGGGGACCTTACGACCGGCTAGTACCTGGTCCCCAAAGTCCTGAAGATCAGGTGAAAAAAGGTGACTCGAGTATAAGCCGAGGGGGGCATTTTCAGCACAAAAAATGTGCTGAAAAACTCGGCTTATACTCGAGTAGATATGGTAAGTCTTATTTTCAGGGTAGGGCTTATATTGCAGCCCTCCTGGAAAATAACGCTAGGTCTTATTTTGCGGGTAGGTCTTATTTTCGGAGAAAAACGGGTAGCAACTTACAGGACCAAAGGAATTGACTACTGGCTGTTTAGTGCCAGATACAACATCATACTTTCAGAGGTCTAGTGGAGTCCATGCTTCAACAGGTCAGGAAAGGGGACCTACTCAATATTAGTGCAGGAGAATGTCACCAGCACACTATGGATCTCCAGAACGGGTTCGGGGGTCACATTATTACAGTAGAAGCAGGGCCATCTTAATGCAAGGGCACTCCTGGGCACTGCCCAGGGGCCCCAGGTACATTGGGGGGCCCCACAATAATCTAGCATTACATCATACTTGCCAACTCTCCCGGATTTGCTGGGACAGTCCCTGCTTTTTACTTAACTGTCCCGATATGGTCATGGCCCAGGAAGCGTCCCAGAACCTATACTTTGCCCTCCTGACCCCAGTGTTGTGCCCTCCTGACCCCCCCTGTACTGCGCCCTTCTGCATTCCCCCTGTACTGTGCCCTCCTGACCCCAGTGTTGTGCCCTCCTGACCCCCCCGTACTGCGCCCCGCTGCATTCCCCCTGTATTGTGCCCTCCTGACCCCAGTGTTGTGCCCTCCTGACCCCCCCCCCCTGTACTGCGCCCTTCTGCATTCCCCCTGTACTGTGCCCTCCTGACCCCAGTGTTGTGCCCTCCTGACCCCCCCTGTACCTTTCTGCATTCCCCCTGTACTGTGCCCTCCTGACCCCAGTGTTGTGCCCTCCTCACTTCCCCTGTACTGTGCCTTTCTGCATTCCCCCTGTACTGTGCCCTCCTGACCCCAGTGTTGTGCCCTCCTGAGCCCCCCTATACTGTGCCTTTCTGCATTCCCCCTGTACTGTGCCCTCCTGACCCCAGTGTTGCGCCCTCCTCACCCCCCCTGTACTGTGCCTTTCTGCATTCCCCCTGTATTGTGCCCTCCTGACCCCAGTGTTGTGCCCTCCTGACCCCCCCTGTACTGTGCCTTTCTGCATTCCCCCTGTACTGTGCCCTCCTGACCCCAGTGTTGTGCCCTCCTCACCCCCCCCCCTGTATTGTGCCTTTCTGCATTCCCCCTGTACTGTGCCCTCCTGACCCCAGTGTTGTGCCCTCCTGACCCCCCCCCCTGTACTGTGCCTTTCTGCATTCCCCCTGTACTGTGCCCTCCTGACCCCAGTGTTGTGCCCTCCCCCCCCCCCCCCTGTATTGTGCCTTTCTGCATTCCCCCTGTACTGTGCCCTCCTGACCCCAGTGTTGTGCCCTCCTGACCCCCCCCTGTACTGTGCCTTTCTGCATTCCCCCTGTACTGTGCCCTCCTGACCCCAGTGTTGTGCCCTCCTGACCCCCCCCCCCCTGTACTGTGCCTTTCTGCCTTCCCCCTGTATTGTGCCCTCCTGACCCCAGTGTTGTGCCCTCCTGACCCCCCCTGTACTGTGCCTTTCTGCATTCCCCCTGTACTGTGCCCTCCTGACCCCAGTGTTGTGCCCTCCTGAGCCCCCATGTACTGTGCCTTTCTGCATTCCCCCTGTACTGTGCCCTCCTGACCCCAGTGTTGTGCCCTCCTGACCCCCCCTGTACTGTGCCTTTCTGCATTCCCCCTGTACTGTGCCCTCCTGACCACAGTGTTGCGCCCTCCTCACCCCCCCCCCCCCCCTGTACTGTGCCTTTCTGCATTCCCCCTGTATTGTGCCCTCCTGACCCCAGTGTTGTGCCCTCCTGATCCCCCCCCCTGTACTGTGCCTTTCTGCATTCCCCCTGTACTGTGCCCTCCTGACCCCAGTGTTGTGCCCTCCTGACCCCCCCTGTACTGTGCCTTTCTGCATTCCCCCTGTACTTTGCCCTCCTGACCCCAGTGTTGCGCCCTCCTCACCCCCCCCTGTACTGTGCCTTTCTGCATTCCCCCTGTACTGTGCCCTCCTGACCCCAGTGTTGTGCCCTCCTGAGCCCCCCTGTACTGTGCTTTTCTGCATTCCCCCTGTACTGTGCCCTCCTGACCCCAGTGTTGTGCCCTCCTGACCCCCCCCCTGTACTGTGCCTTTCTGCATTCCCCCTGTACTGTGCCCTTTGTGTTGACTATTCTTTGATTTCTGGAATGTTTTCCTTTTGTAAATTTTTTTTGAAAGTACTAATGAATATATGTTTAATTCTATCAACTATTTATACTTTATTTCTTGAAAGTAGGTGTGTAAATTGGGGCCAGCTGGTGGGGCCCCAGTGCATTACTTTACCCAGGGGCCCATGATGCTATTAAGACAGCCCTGAGTAGAAGCAACGTTTCGGAGTCTCGCAGGACCCCTTTATCAGGCATGCTCAATATTAAAGCGGGAGTTCACCCATTTATTTATTTTTTTCTCTTTTCCCCTTAGATTCCTGCTCGTTTTGTCTAGGGGAATCGGCTATTTGTTTTAAAATATGATCCGTACTTACCCGTTTACGAGATGCATCCTCTCCGTCGCTTCCGGGTATGGGTCTTCGGGAGCAGGCGTTCCTTCTTGATTGACAGTCTTCCGAGAGGCTTCCGACGGTCGCATCCATCGCGTCACTCGTAGCCGAAAGAAGCCGAACGTCGGTGCGGCTCTATACTGCGCCTGCGCACCGACGTTCGGCTTCTTTCGGAAAATCGTGACGCGATGGATGCGACCGTCGGAAGCCTCTCGGAAGACTGTCAATCAAAATAGGAACGCCCAGTCCCGCAGCCCATACCCGGAAGCGGCGGAGAAGATGCATCTCGTAAACGGTAAGTACAGCTCATATTTTAAAACAACTAGCTGATTCCCCTAGAGAAAACGAGCATGAATCTAAGGGGAAAATGTGTTCTGTACGGGTGAACCTCCGCTTGAAGTTATGGCTGATCAATGCATTTGCAGGATATTCCTTATAGAATTAACACTTAACCAAAAGACATATTTTTTTCCCTGTAAATTTTATTTCATATAAAAGCAAAAATATAATGTAAACGATGAAAAGCCCCCAACCGTAGACACGCTCTGCCTCCAATACTTTGACCTTTGAGAAATGATTTCCTCCTGACGGGGTTGTGGGCTCCTCTTCTTCTATCTAATAACCTCATCACCTGGGTCATTGACATGCTTCTCCTCCACAGAACAGGCTCTCCTTTATGATAAACCTCAAAGAGCGCCGTAGATTTATTAAATGCCGGAGAAGTAGCGCAGTTAAAGGTTACTGTTGGGAAAGGTAAACGGCTCCTGACAGATCCTCGGGACACCTGAAGGAACAGCTGCAGAGCCGCATAATGTACTTAGTAGAGAGTCGGCCATCTCTGGGCTACGGTGATCCCCGGCACAATAAACGCATTCTCCTCCGAGTCTTTGTGATTTTTATCTGGAGCCCATAATGAAACCACAGAGAAAAAAAAACAACATTTCATCCCTGTCAGGGCGCCGCAGACCAAGCGCATATTTGATGTGCCGAATCACAAGCCGATATTATGAGGGGCTAAAGTGGAACTTTAATTCTGACTCTTATTTCTAATCCTAATAAGCGGGTTGTCGGGGTGACATATTCGTGTTCATATTGATGTGGAAGGAGCCCCTGCGACGGCAACCGATGTCTACAGTGCCTTGCAAAAGTATTCACCCCCCTTGGCATTTTTCGTATTTTGTTGCCTCACAACCTGGAATTATCATGGATTGTTTGAGGATTTGCATCATTTAATTTACAGAACACGCCCACAACTTTGAAGATTGTTTTTTTCATTGTGAAGCAAACAACAAATAGGACAAAATAAGAGAAAAAGTCAATGTGCATAACTATTCACCCCCCCTAAAGTCAATACTTTGTAGATCCACCTATCACAGCTCCAAGTCATAAGTCTCTATGATCTTGCCACATCTTACCACTGGGATTTTTGCCCATTCCTCCTCCTTGCAAAACTTCTCCAGCTCCTTCAAGTCAGATGGTTTGCGCTTGTGAACAGCAATGTTTAATTCTGACCACAGATTTTCTATGGGATTGAGGTCTGGGCTTTGACTAGGCCATTCCAACACATTTACATGTTTCCCCTTAAACCACTCAAGTGTTGCTTTAGCAGTGTGTTTGGGGTCATTGTCCTGCTGGAAGGTGAACCTCCGTCCTTCGCCTCAAATCACACACAGAGTGCTACAGGTTTTGCTCAAGAATATCCCTGTATTTAGCACCATCCATCTTTCCCTCAACTCTGACCAGTTTCCCAGTCCCAACTGCTGAAAAACATCCCCACAGCATGATGCTGCCACCACCATGTTTCACAGTGGGGATGGTGTTCTTAGGGTGATGTGATGTGTTGGGTTTGCGCCAGACATAGCGTTTTCTTTGATGGCCAAAAAGTCAAATTTTAGTCTCATCAGACCAGAGCCCCGTCCTCCATACATTTTGGGAGTCTCCCACGTGCCTTTTCGTCCTATGTACAGATACTCCAGTCTCAGCTGTGGAACTCTGCAGCTCCTCCAGGGTTACCTTAGATCTCTGTGCTCCTCTCTGATTAATGCCCTCCTTGCCCGCTCCGTGAGTTTTGGTGTGCGGCCGTCTCTTGGCAGGTTTGCTGTGGTGCCATGTTCTTTCCATTTGGTTATGATAGATGTGATGGAGCTCCTAGGGATCCTCAAAGATTTGGATAATTTTTTATAACCCAACCCCGACTTGTATTTCTCAACAACATTGTCCCTTCCTTGTTCGGAGAGTTCCTTGGTCTTCATGGCAGTGTTTGGTTAGTGGTGCCTCTTGCTTAGGTGTTGCAGCCTCTGGGGCCTTTCCAATAGGTGTGTCTATGTAATGACAGGTCATGTGACACTGAGATTGCACACAGGTGGACATCATTTCACTAATTATGTGACTTCTGAAGGGAATTGACCGCACCAGAGCTTTTTATGGGCCTCATAACAAAGGGGGTGAATACATACGCACATGACAATTATCAGTTTTTTATTTCTGAAAAATCGTTTTATGTATATTTTTTTCTAATTTTACTTCAACAACTTAGACTATTGTGTTCTGATCCATCACATATAATTCAGTTTAAAAAACATTGAACTAAAGGCTGTAATGTAACAAAATAGGTAAAAAGCCAAGGGGGGTGAATACTTTTGGAAGGCACTGTAAATGCGTGATATACAAAGTTCCAAAATGCGTTTGATAACTAGTCTGAAAGCTGGGAAAACCAATCAGCCTGACCCAATTGTACAATATTGGTGAGATCTGGGAGTACCATATATCTAACATGCACATTAGTGAAAGGCTATGGAGAGTTTTTTGATGTTTACATTGTCTTCTAACTTTTGTATTTTGCATATAATTATGTAATAAAGATATTTTTATACTTAATTTTGGTTGCCCTTAAAGTCCCATTAGAGAATTTTTTACAGTCCCATGGAGGGCTGTCTGTACTTGGAGGAGGACTGGGTATGACTCTGCTGGGTGTCATTGATGGGACTTTACTTGCTTTGTTCCCCACCAGAAGAGGATAGGAGTCTTCTGGAAGCCACCAGTTGCAGCCTATTGTTCTGGTAAAGCTCTAGGGGCCAGATCCACAGCCCCGCAGCGCAACGTAATTTAACAGATTTAAGTTACACTGCCGCAAATTTCCTAAGTTAGGTATCGATCCACAACACACTTACCTGGAAATTTGCGGAGGTGTAACTCAAATCCGTCCGGCGCAAGGCTTTCATAATCTGATGGGGCGAGTCCCATTTAAATTAGGCGCGCTCCCGCGCCGGACGTACTGCGCATGCTTGTGACGCAAATTTCCCGACGTGCTTTGCGCGACGTGACGTAATTTTTTGATCGGCGCGTAGCGTATTTCCGTATTCCCGTGCGGCTTACGCAATCGACGTAAAATTTAAAAATTCGACGCGGGAAAGACGGCCATACTTTACACAGCAGTACGCCTGCTGTGTAAAAGTAGGGCTGCTTTACAAAAGTGTAACTAAGCGACCGGAAACTAACGTATCGGCGACGTAGCGAACGCAAAAAAGCTTTGAGGATCGACGTAACTCCTCATTAGCATACCCGACGCGTAATTTCGACGATGAATGCCCCCAGCGGCGGTCGCGGTACTGCATCTTAAGATCCGGCAGTGTAAAACTATTACACCTGCCGGATCTTCTGTCTATCTCTTGGAAACTGATTCTGTGGACCAGTTCCAAAGATAGAAACAGGGATACAACGGCGTAGCCCTTTTGAGGATCTGGCCCTATTTGTGTAATGATAAGAATTGCAGTAGGTTTTCAGAGAAACAGATTTAAAGTAGAATTTCAGGATATAATTAACAAATCTTAAAACTGCTCTCCCCCCCCCCCCCCCCCCTCCTAACACCTATACAAAGTACCCTGCAGAAGAAAGATGTATATACCTACTTATTTTCAGCCAGCTCCGGTCCGGCTATATGATCATCTCCCCTGTGTCAGCTAGTAGCAGCTTCAAGGGAGAGGAGGGACCACTGACAACGGATGAACCTGTAGGGGCTTTTCAGTGATGTCACTGCTCAGACAATCCAGACATTTTTGAGCGTGTAGGCAGGTGCAGTCTACTTTCTCCACTGCAGGTGGTGCTCCTCCGCAGCGGCACCGCAGCTGGAGAGGAAGCCTGGGTCACTAGGGGAGCACCCAATTGGATGCTGCCGCCCCACGTGGCTCTGGCTCCCAGGCTTGACGGACTTAATGCGAGTCAGTAGTGTAGGGAAAAGTACCATGTCTGTTAGGGATGGACAGTACTAGCCAGTGGCGTCACTAGGGGGTGGCTACTGGGGCTATAGCCCCGAATCTGGTGTCCATATCCCAGAGCAGGGTTCGGCAACCCGCGGCCCGCCACCAATGAATGCAGGCACCCGGCCTGTGGACATTTTTGCCAC
The DNA here is from genome assembly GCF_905171775.1 of Rana temporaria. Classification (NCBI taxonomy): domain Eukaryota; kingdom Metazoa; phylum Chordata; class Amphibia; order Anura; family Ranidae; genus Rana; species Rana temporaria. The sequence continues at coordinate 8,667,970 of NC_053496.1, forward strand.
TGTCCTCTTCATTGAACAGTGGCAAGCAACCAGTATCACAGGGCTGGATGGGGACGGGAACTGCAGGAGTTAACTTTTTGCATTAAACAGCAGGTGATTGGTTGCCGTGTAATCCTAGCAACTAATCACCAGCCTGTTAATGTGAAAAGTTAAAGTGGAGTTCCACCCATAAATATAACATTACATCAGTAGTTTTAAAAAAAATGTCATTAGTCCTTTACGAATTTTTTTTTTTTTTTTAGATGCCTTCAAAGTGTTGTTGCTAGGCAGAATAGTTAATCTTCCCTCTTCCTGCACCTAGGTGCTTAATGCTTCCTAACCTACACCGCACAGACTCCTGGGAATGTAGTGGGTGTAACTTTCCAGGAGTCTGTGCACTCCCCAGTCTCAAAGAATCATGTGACTTGGACAGCACAGGTGCTGAAACCTGATCTGACACTGCTTGTGCAGCACTGAGCATGTGCGAGATCTGAAAGGCTGAAATCCAGGAAGTCATACAGTCTGGCTTCATGATGCCCACACTTAAGATGGCCACGGTCAATTTCTGTTTTATAAAGTGTCTAAATGCTGTAACAACCTAACAAAATGGACCTTAGTTTACAGACTAACTTTACTAGAATACATTAAGCTTGTGTATTACAGGGGTATTTCTATTTAAAAAGTGAAATTGTGGCCGGAACTCCGCTTTAACTTCAGTAGTTCCCGCCCACATCCAGCCCTGTGATGTCGATCTCTGCTGCTCTTATTGATGTACACCTGTGTAAGGTAAGAGAGTTCTACCTACACAGTGTGTGTTTGTGGGGGGCAGGGGACTGTCGCTGCATTACTTCAATACAAGTTTTTTTTATTGCACCTCACTTTGTGAATTATTGCCGCTGCACCCTACCTACAGGCACTCTCTCCTCTCCCCTGTAGCCGGAGTAAGCTGAAACAGGGGCAGGACTGCTGATAAAGGGAATACACCTGGGGCTCCATAGAGGGATCAGTTCCGGCAGTTGGGACTCCCTACCACTCCAATCCCCATCCTTGTCAAAGATCCCCTTTCTGTCTGGGCCCCCCTTTATGCCCCTCCCACAATGCTGCCTGCTCTCCCTCCCACCGGCTGCCGCGGGCATACAGGGGGATCACATGACCAGAGCGCTCTGACATTAGGTAATTATGCACATCTCTCTTCCATGGGGAAGTTAGTATAGGGGTAATAAGGGGGGGGGGGGGTGCAGGTTTAAGATGAACTAGAAATATCCTAGAATTCCATATTAAAGGGTCACTAAAGGATTTTTTTTTTTTAGCTAAATAGCTTCCTTTACCTTACTGCAGTCCTGGTTTCATGTCCTCATTATTCGTTTTTGCTTTGAAGTAGCTGTAATTCTGCTGTGATCTCCACACTTCCTGGTTGCCTGTTTCCTTATAACCATGGTACTGGGAGCTTTTCACGGTGGTCTAAGCTGTCATTACTGGCCCAGATTCAAGAAGCACTTGCGCCCGCGCAACCATAGTTGCGCGGCGCAAGTGCTTACTTGCTCCGGTGTAACGAGTGCTCCTGATTCAGGAACCTCGTTACACCGAATGCAGCCTAGGATGTGACAAACATAAGCCTCCTTATGCCTTCACATCCCAGGCTGCATTCTTGCGTTGGCCGCTAGGGGGCGCGGCCTTTGTGATCGGCGTGTAGTATGCAAATTGCATACTACCACCGATTCACAAAAGTTGCGCGGGCCCTGCGTACGCAAGGTACGGAGTTTCCGTACGGTGCCTTTAGCATAAGGTTGCTCCTGCTAATAGCAGGCGCAGCCAATGCTAAAGTATAGCTGCGCCTCCCGCTCGCGACGTTCAAATTTCACGTCGTTTACGTAAGTGAACCGTGAATGGCGCTGGACGCCATTCACGTTCACTTACAAGCAAATGACGTCCTTGCGACGTCATTTGCCGCAATGCACGTCGGGAAAGTTTCCCGACGGAGCATGCGTTGTTCGCTCGGCGCGGGAGCGCGCCTAATTTAAATGATTCCCGCCCCCGGCGGGATCATTTACATTAGGCAGCCTTGCGCCCGGCTGCTTAGCATATTGCCCGCGCAATTTACGGAGCAACTGCTCCGTGAATCGCGGGCAAAGCGCAATATTTGCGTGGGCGCAGAGAAAAAAATTTGCTCTTTGCCCACGCAAATATTGCGCGATTCTACTTGAATCTGGGCCACTGTGTGTCTAAAACTCCTCAGAACCAATCAGATTCATTTTAAAAACAAAACACTGCCCTGGATTTGTTTGTTTTTGTTCTGTGTGTCTTCCCGACTCACCTCTCACCCGGAACTTCATGTATGTACCTTTAAAACCGAAAGTTAAACTAGAGGCACATTATATGATAGATTAAATTCAATTTTTAATCATTTTTAAAAGGAATCAGTTAACTTTTATGTCTCTATACCCAATAAACAGTCATTTCAGCAAAAACATTTTTTTCCTTTAGTGACCCTTTAAGCAAAAATCAGCAAAGCGCATCTCCTGGTAGAATATAGACCGTAGCTTGTAGCAACAGCGAGTTGTAGGATTGTTGGGAGGATAGACACACAGGCAATCGTACATTCAGTGAAATTTGTGTAAAAAGAAAAGTGTTATAAAACATTTATAATTGCTGGAGGCATCTTCTCCCATCCCGCGCCAGGTAATAGCCGCCATGACAGTGGCAGTGGTAGGATCCGGCGTCGTTATGGCAGACGTGATCACATGGCCCGCCTCCTTCCAGGCATTCATTTATATCTGGGAACAAAAAGAGAGAAAATCAACATGTATGGTGGGAAAAAGAGGGAGCGCCTCCTACTGGTTGTATTAAATAGAGTCACCCCTTACATTTAGGAGTGCCCAGTAGGCCTCGTACACGCGATAGGTTAAACAGAGGACAGCGGTCTGATGGACCGTTTTCATCGGTCAAAACCGATCGTGTGTGGGCCCCATAGGTTATTTAACCATCGGTTAAAAAAAAAGCCAACTTGCTTTAAATTTAACCGATGGATTCCTAACCGATGGGAAAAAAAACGATCGTTAGTAGGCACGACCGTCGGTTAAAAACCCACGCATGCTCAGAATCAAGTCGACGCATGCTTGGAAGCATTGAACTTCGTTTTTTTCAGCACGTCGTTGTGTTTTACGTCACCGCGTTCTGACACGATCGGTTATTTAACCTATGGTGTGTAGGCGCGACGTTAACCGATGAAAACGGTCCATTGGTTCATTCTCATCGGATGGACCGATCGTGTGTACGCGGCTTTAGAGTCTCTTTTTACATCCAAGAGTGTCTATCAGAGCCCCTCCTTGCATTCAGGAGTGCCTATCAGAGTCTCCCTCCCCTTCAATCCAATCAGTGCCCCCCTTGCATCCAGGAGTGCCTGCTTGCATCCACGAGTGTCCATCAGAGTCCTTCCTTACATCCAGGGGTGACCATCAGTTTTCCATTACATCCGGGGGTGCCCATCAGTCTTCCATTACATCCAGGGGTGCCCATCAGTCCTCCCTTACATCCAGGGGTTCTCATCAGTTCTCCATTATATCCAGGGGTGCCCATCAGTCCTAATTACATCCAGGGGTGCCCATCAGTCCTTCCTTGCATCCAGGGGTGCCCATCATTCCTAATTACATCCAGAGTTGCCCGACAGTCCTCCCTTGCATTCAGGGGTGCCCATCAGTTGACCCTTACATCCAGAGGTGCCCATCAGTCATCCCTTACATCCAGGGGAGCCCATCAGTACTCCCCTACATGCAATGGTGCCCATCTGGGGGGGGGGGGTCATGGTTGCCTGGCAGTGGATGTACCAGTCCTGTCTATATCCTCGTACTCCACATTCAGTCCTGTCTAGTTCTTTGTACCCTTCATTCAGGCCTATCTAGTTCTTTGTACTCTTCACTCAGTCCTGTCTAGTTCCATGAACTCTTCATTAATTTCTGTCTACTTACTTGTACTCTTCATTCAGTTCTATCTATTTTCTCATTGTCTTAATTCAGTCCTGTCTAGTTTCTCGTACTCTTCATTCAGTCCTATCTCGTTCCTCTTAAGCCCTGTATACACGGTCGGACCTTTGTCCGACCAAAATCACATCGCAATACCAACGGAATTCCATCGGAGTAAAAGAAAACATGTTCTCTATCTAAACTCCAACGGAATTCCTCGGAATTTCCGATGGAAATAATCCGATGGAAAAAGTCAGTCGGACTTTTTCCATCGGAAATTCTGATCATGTGTACGGGGCATAACTCTTCATTCAGTCCTATCTTGTTGCTCGTAATCTTTATCCAGTCCTATCTAGTTCCTGTCTAGATTCCTCGTACTCCTCATCCAGTCCTGTGTAGTTTCTCATACTCATTCATTCAGTCCTGTCTCGTTCCTCGTACTCTTCATCCAGTCCTGTCTCGTTCCTCGTACTCTTCATCCAGTCCTGTCTCGTTCCTCATACTCTTCATCCAGTCCTGTCTCGTTCCTCGTACTCTTCATCCAGTCCTGTCTCGTTCCTCGTACTCTTCATCCAGTCCTGTCTCGTTCCTCATACTCTTCATCCAGTCCTGTCTCGTTCCTCGTACTCTTCATTCAGTCCTGTCCAGTTCCTCGTACTCTTCATCCAATCCTGCCTAGTTCCTCGTACTCTTCATCCAGTCCTGTCTAGTTCCTCGTACTCTTCATTCAGTCCTGTCTCGTTCCTCATACTCTTCATTCAGTCCCATCTCGTTCCTTGTACTCTTCATCCAGTCCTGTCTCGTTCCTCGTACTCTTCATCCAGTCCTGTCTCGTTCCTCATACTCTTCATCCAGTCCTGTCTCGTTCCTCGTACTCTTCATTCAGTCCTGCCTAGTTCCTCATCCTCTTCATTCAGTCCTATCTCATACTCTTCATCCAGTCCTGTCTCGTTCCTCATACTCTTCATCCAGTCCTGTCTCGTTCCTCGTACTCTTCATTCAGTCCTGCCTAGTTCCTCATCCTCTTCATTCAGTCCTATCTCATACTCTTCATCCAGTCCCGTCTCGTTCCTCATACTCTTCATCCAGTCCAGTCTTGTTCCTCATACTCTTCATTCAGTCCCGTCTCGTTCCTCATACTCTTCATTCAGTCCTGTCTCATTCCTCGTACTCTTCATTCAGTCCCATCTCGTTCCTCATACTCTTCATTCAGTCCCGTCTCGTTCCTCGTACTCTTTATTCAGTCCCGTCTCATTCCTCGTACTCTTTATTCAGTCCCGTCTCATTCCTCGTACTCTTTATTCAGTCCCGTCTCATTCCTCGTACTCTTCATTCAGTCCCGTTTCGTTCCTCATACTCTTCATTCAGTCCCGTCTCGTTCCTCATACTCTTCATTCAGTCCCGTCTCGTTCCTCATACTCTTCATTCAGTCCCGTCTTGTTCCTCATACTCTTCATTCAGTCCCGTCTCGTTCCTCGTACTCTTCATTCAGTCCTGTCTCATTCCTCGTACTCTTCATCCAGTCCTGTCTCATTCCTCGTACTCTTCATTCAGTCCCGTCTCATTCCTCGTACTCTTCATCCAGTCCTGTCTCATTCCTCATACTCTTCATTCAGTCCCGTCTCGTTCCTCATACTCTTTATTCAGTCCTGTCTCGTTCCTCATACTCTTCATTCAGTCCCGTCTCGTTCCTCATACTCTTCATCCAGTCCTGTCTCATTCCTCGTACTCTTCATCCAGTGCTGTCTCATTCCTCGTACTCTTCATCCAGTCCTGTCTCATTCCTCGTACTCTTCATCCAGTCCTGTCTCATTCCTCGTACTCTTCATCCAGTCCCGTCTCGTTCCTCATACTCTTCATTCAGTCCTGTCTCGTTCTTCATACTCTTCATTCAGTTCCGTCTCGTTCCTCATACTCTTCATTCAGTCCCGTCTCGTTCTTCGTACTCTTCATTCAGTCCCGCCTCGTTCCTCGTACTCTTCATCCAGTCCTGTCTCGTTCCTCATACTCTTCATTCAGTCCCGTCTCGTTCCTCGTACTCTTCATTCAGTCCCGTCTCGTTCCTCATACTCTTCATTCAGTCCTGTCTCATTCCTCATACTCTTCATTCAGTCCCGTCTCGTTCCTCGTACTCTTCATTCAGTCCTGTCTCGTTCCTCATACTCTTCATTCAGTCCTGTCTCGTTCCTCATACTCTTCATTCAGTCCCGTCTCGTTCCTCATACTCTTCATTCAGTCCTGTCTCGTTCCTCATACTCTTCATTCAGTCCCGTCTCGTTCCTCGTACTCTTCATCCAGTCCCGTCTCGTTCCTCATACTCTTCATTCAGTCCCGTCTTGTTCCTTGTACTCTTCATTCAGTCCCGTCTCGTTCCTCATACTCTTCATTCAGTCCCGTCTAGTTCCTCGTACTCTTCATCCAGTCCCGTCTCGTTCCTCATACTCTTCATTCAGTCCCGTCTCGTTCCTCGTACTCTTCATTCAGTCCCATCTCGTTCCTCATACTCTTCATTCAGTCCCATCTCGTTCCTCGTACTCTTCATCCAGTCCTGTCTAGTTCCTCGTACTCTTCATTCAGTCCTGTCTCGTTCCTCATACTCTTTATCCAGTCCCGTCTCGTTCCTCATACTCTTCATCCAGTCCTGTCTCGTTCCTCATACTTTTCATTCAGTCCTGTCTCTTTCCTCGTACTCTTCATTCAGTCCCATCTCGTTCCTCGTACTCTTCATTCAGTCCCGTCTCGTTCCTCGTACTCTTCATTCAGTCCCGTCTCGTTCCTCATACTCTTCATCCAGTCCCGTCTCGTTCCTCATACTCTTCATTCAGTCCCGTCTCGTTCCTCGTACTCCTTATCCAGTCCTGTCTCATTCCTCGTACTCTTCATTCAGTCGCGTCTCGTTCCTCATACTCTTCATTCAGTCCTGTCTCGTTCCTCGTACTCTTCATTCAGTCCCGTCTCATTCCTCATACTCTTCATTCAGTCCTGTCTCGTTCCTCGTACTCTTCCTCCAGTCCTGTCTCGTTCCTCATACTCTTCATTCAGTCCCGTCTCGTTCCTCATACTCTTCATTCAGTCCCGTCTCGTTCCTCATACTCTTCATTCAGTCCCGTCTCGTTCCTCATACTCTTCATTCAGTCCCGTCTCGTTCCTCATACTCTTCATTCAGTCCCGTCTCGTTCCTCATACTCTTCATCCAGTCCTGTCTCGTTCCTCATACTCTTCATTCAGTCCCGTCTCGTTCCTCATACTCTTCATCCAGTCCCGTCTCGTTCCTCATACTCTTCATTCAGTCCCGTCTCGTTCCTCATACTCTTCATTCAGTCCCGTCTCGTTCCTCGTACTCCTTATCCAGTCCTGTCTCATTCCTCGTACTCTTCATTCAGTCGCGTCTCGTTCCTCATACTCTTCATTCAGTCCTGTCTCGTTCCTCGTACTCTTCATTCAGTCCCGTCTCATTCCTCATACTCTTCATTCAGTCCTGTCTCGTCCCTCGTACTCTTCCTCCAGTCCTGTCTCGTTCCTCATACTCTTCATTCAGTCCCGTCTCGTTCCTCATACTCTTCATTCAGTCCCATCTCGTTCCTCATACTCTTCATTCAGTCCCGTCTCGTTCCTCATACTCTTCATCCAGTCCTGTCTCGTTCCTCATACTCTTCATCCAGTCATGTCTCGTTCCTCGTACTCTTCATCCAGTCCTGTCTCGTTCCTCATACTCTTCATTCAGTCCTGTCTCGTTCCTCGCACTCTTCATCCAGTCCCGTCTCGTTCCTCATACTCTTCATCCAGTCCCGTCTCGTTCCTCATACTCTTCATTCAGTCCTGTCTCGTTCCTCATACTCTTCATCCAGTCCTGTCTCGTTCCTCATACTCTTCATCCAGTCCCGTCTCGTTCCTCATACTCTTCATTCAGTCCTGTCTCATTCCTCGTACTCTTCATTCAGTCCCGTCTCGTTCCTCGTATTCTTCATTCAGTCCCGTCTAGTTCCTCATACTCTTCATTCAGTCCCGTCTAGTTCCTCATACTCTTCATTCAGTCCTGTAAAGTTCCTGGTGACCTTGTGGAACATTTTCTAACAAGAGGAGCTGCGAAGGTCATAAAACTTTCCTGATGACTCTTCAGCCTCCACTTCATGGGTACGTTTGTGTCATTATTTAGCAGAACCGCTTGCTAATGTTTTGTGCAATCAACAAGATAAAAAATATATATTTAGAGATCGATTAATCTCGATCATTCTTTTAATGTCCCTGGAATTGCTCATTCCAAACATGTGCAGCTATGATGAGTGCGCAAATGGATTCCCATTTACTGCGATTGATGAGAAGTCTGACACGGCAAGGTTGAAAATGAAGTCTTGGATTAATATATTATCTGACCCAATGACTTCCCACTAATTAGACCTTCTGATTCATTGCTGAAAACATTACGTTGCTCGTGCATGTCCTGATTTTAACACCCGGGTGTCATAAGGGGTTGGCAGCTTCATGCAGCTCATCGGTGGTGATGGTAGAGTGATAAAAAAGTTCTTATAATTTGTCATTAAACTTCGTTTTTATGGTATTAAGTTCTACGGTGACCATAAAGGGGAACAGCCCTACAGAGGAGTCCCGAGATTCTCCTCGATGAATGTGCAAGCTACATAGAAATAAAGTCAGTGCTAAGGTCATAAACCTTTGGGCTGTATTACATCACACTAGTTTTACTATCCTTTATTTCAATGGGAAAATATATACTATTATGCAGAGGCACGGCCGATCCTAGGGTCACAGACGCCTGGGTGCAGAAATATTGCTGGCGCCCCCATATGGGCGTGGTCCTCTTACTAACTCCTCCCCTTTGCACATGTTTCTATGGCTACGACTCAAACACAGAGATGCTCCCCTAAGAAGTCTTCATTAGTGTCCCCCATCAGAGCCCCCCACAGCAGGTGTCCCCCATCAGAGGTCCCCCACAGCAGGTGTCCCCCATCAGAGGTCCCCCACAGCAGGTGTCCCCCATCAGAGCCCCCCACAGCAGGTGCCCCCCATCAGAGCCCCCCACAGCAGGTGTCCCCCATCAGAGCCCCCCACAGTAGGTGTCCCCCAGAGCCCCCCCACAGCAGGTGTCCCCCATCAGAGCCCCCACAGCAGGTGTCCCCCATCAGAGCCCCCCACAGTAGGTGTCCCCCAGAGCCCCCCCACAGCAGGTGTCCCCCATCAGAGCCCCCCACAGCAGGTGTCCCCCATCAGAGGTCCCCCACAGCAGGTGTCCCCCATCAGAGCCCCCCACAGCAGGTGTCCCCCATCAGAGCCCCCACAGCAGGTGTCCCCCATCAGAGCCCCCCACAGTAGGTGTCCCCCAGAGCCCCCCCACAGCAGGTGTCCCCCATCAGAGCCCCCCACAGCAGGTGTCCCCCATCAGAGCCCCCCCCCACAGCAGGTGTCCCCCATCAGAGCCCCCACAGCAGGTGTCCCCCATCAGAGCCCCCACAGCAGGTGTCCCCCATCAGAGCCCCCCACATAGATCAGTACTTGTCCATTAGATCCCTGTAGCTTAGGCGCGCTGGGAGCAGAAGCATATTACAGGGGGCGGGGCATACGTGGCATCTTTGGTTACTTGGAGGATGGCACTCGGAGAGCATTTCTGGGAGCGCACGGGATGATTGGCAGCAGCTCCAGCCAACCCAGAAGCCTCTCATCACACCACCTATGGGAGAAGAGCCGACACACGCAGAGGGGGCGGGGCAGACAGGAGACTGCTCCATGCACACCGGACAGAATAAATTAGTGGAGCCTAGTGCCGGAACGTGTTCCGGTACTAGGCTGCCTCCGCTGTGGTACCCAGCCCGGATCCCGGGGACAGCTGGAGCCCATTCAGCTCTGTACCCCCCCCATTCACATTACAGCCCATGTAGCGCTGCCCCCCCCCCCCCCCCATTCACATTACAGCCCAGGAGCAAAGAGTTCAAGGTTCACCAGAAACAAGAGACAAGGCAAGATTGTTCGAAGAGATCAAACAGGGAACTCGCCAGCATCTCAGGTGTCTCAGCAATAAGAACTATTGCTGGATGCAGCAGAGGTCATGGGTTCACCTCCTGGTCCTTACATATGGTACCATATGCATATTTGTAGAATTCTGTATGTCTTGTATTGTAAATGGTTAGTATACACAGTATTCTTATTTGGTAAAAGAATATTATAACTACTGAGGGGCCAGCAGTCACTCGTTTGTCAAACTCACTGCCACTATCACTACTCCTGTCAGCCTTGTAACAGAAGGAAGGTGCCACCATCCCTACAGTAAAGCATTGCGCCCAGGGCAGCCGCCCCCCCCGCCGACTCCTTGTCCTGGGCCTGGATTCCTACAATACTATACTCGATGTTACTCACCAACACATTGACTGTCTGAGCCGATTTCTAAGCGGAATCCTGGAAGACAGCGGCAGGTGTAGGATCCCTCTGTGTTCTCACAAAGTTGGGTGCATTCACGGGTACCAAGAGCGCATTCATCGATATCTGCCAGTCACAAGGAGACTTGATTAGTGTCATGGCTGGTAAAAGAAAATGTACCATATGTTTAACATGTAGGAAGCAGATGTATATCAGATACAGCTCTCTTTTCTAAAACCTGGTTTACAGTCTGTCTATCCAAAGTCAAAAGGGAAGGGTTAGAGCCTGTAACGGTCACCACCGTTTACGACCTTCCATCACATCCAAGACAGCTTATCTCCAACACTCCAACTGACAGGACCCGATCCCATTTCATTTGCCCAGAATCAAGACGAGACACAGCTCTGTGCTTGTTCCAAATGTAAAGACACTTTAATGGTCTCTTCTCAGCTTTATATACAGTACAAGACATTAAAGCAACAATGAGATCTCCACCCCCCTAATCACACACTAAGGCTAATTACTTAAACATTCTAGACAGGTCGGCACCGGCCTATAATTATCATGTCTAATCACTGCACATTCCTTAAATAACAGCATAACAAACAAACCCATCACACACTGAGTTCCCAAATGCAGACGTTTCGTCTCTGCATGCAGCTTGACACCTATTCACACCTCTGAGCATCAATAGGTTGTAGACAGTGTTATCACACAATTAAAGGCCTTTCAAAAGCTAGCCTTATTTAACATATTAACAGTCTTCACAGAGAGATGAGTCACTATTGACTGGTTGGGGTCACAATTAACCAACATCTTGCAGTGTCTCAAAATCCTGCAATACGAACTATCAGTGATGTCCCATCTCAAGTAATACATGAATTATGATTCACTTGCCACCCCATGCCCAAAGGGCACAGAGTGGACTCAGACCCAAGAGTTATCAGTGATGCTGACACAGGAGTATCCTCCATCCTCACAAAGTCTTTGGGTGTCACGGGTCATTCCGTTACAGAGCCCCTGCTGGCCTTCCTGTTTTTTACTGTCTGTAGGGAGATCTTACCTGTGACAGACCCAACCAGACAGGGGCTTTTGAAGGGGACTGCAGGAAAGACTCTTGCCTACTGACTATGGGCCCTGGCTTTTGAGGGGGCTCTATTCTTTGGGAGGTGTGGGCCTGGGGGATCTTTAGGGTGGTTTTGCTTCAGATTTGGGTCCATGTCTCCCTAAACACACACAGAATCTGGGAACTTAGACTGGGCCTCTGTGCCCAAACCAACATTGACTGCTACAACCCCCCCCCCCCACCCCCAGAGTCAGAGACTGGAAGCAAAAGATAATAAGCAGCTTAAAAGAACATGATGCCGAGGTCTCCTGCAAGAGAAGTGCGGAGATCTACCAATGGGGACACCTGTTTCGGTGACACTTTTCTAGGAAGAGATTTCCCCTATTTTGCTATTAGACTCTAAGGCCCCATGCACACGAGAAGCAAATGCAAACACATGTAAACTCAAGTTTTCAAAGGCAAAAACCGGCGTTTAAAACGCCCGTTTTTTCCGCGTTTAGCGGCGTTTTACCGCGTTTGCAGCTATCAGCGTTCATAACAAAGACATTGTAGACCCCCCCGAAGCTTTGAAACGCAAAAACGTTTGTGTCTGAAAAAACGAGCCTAAACCCAACTGCTTAAAAACCCCAAAAAACTTGACTGTGTGCATGGACACATAGGATAACATTAAATGTGTTCAGGGGCAGTTGAAAAAATGCCCAAATGCCTCTGAACTCGAGTTTACCAGCGTCTCGTGTGCATGGGGCCTTAGGCCGCGTACACGCGGTCGGTCCATCCGATGAGAACGGTCCGCCCTTTGCAGCTATAACAGCTTCAACTCTTCTGGGAAGGCCGTCCACAAGGTTTAGGAGGGTGTCTATGGGAATGTTTGACCATTCTTCCAGAAGTGCATTGGTGAGGTCAGGCACTAATATTATTATTATACAGGATTTATATAGCGCCAACAGTTTGTGCAGCACTTTACAACATGAGGTCATTACAATAAAATTCAATACAGGAGGGATCAGAGGGCCCGGCTCGTTAGAGCTTACAATGTTGGATGAGAAGACATGGCTCGCAATCTGCGCTCTAATTCATCCCAAAGGTGTTTTATCTGGTTGAGGTCAGGAAAAGTCAAGTTCCTCCGCCCCAAACTCGCTCATCCGTGTCTTTATGGACCTTGCTTTGTGTACTGGTCCAAATCATTTGGTGGAGGGGGGGATTATGATGTGGGGTTGTTTTTCAGGGGTTGGGTTGGGCCCCTTAGTTCCAGTGAAGGGAACTCTTAAGGGGTCGGCATACCAAGACATTTTGGGCAATTTTATGCTCCCAACTTTGTGGGAACAGTTTGGGGACGGTCCCTTCCTGTTCCAACATGACTGCGCACCAGTGTACAAAGCAAGGTCCATAAAGACATGGATGAGCGATTTTGGGGGTGGAAGAACTTGACTGGCCTGCACAGAGTTCTGACCTCAACCTGATTGATAGAACACCTTTGGGATGAATTAGATGGAGGACTGCGAGTCAGGCCATCTCAGATCCAATATGAGTGCCTGACCTCACAAATGCTCTTCTGGAAGAATGGTCAAACATTCCCATAGACACCCACCTAAACCTTGTGGGCGGCCTTCCCAGAAGAGTTGAAGCTGTTATAGCTGCAAAGGGCGGGGCCAACTCAATATTGAACCCTACGGACTAAGACTGGGATGCTATTAAAGTTCATGGGGTAGATTCAGAGAGAAGATACGACGGCATATCTCCAGATACGCCGTCGTATCTCTGAGTGTGCGGGGTCGTATCTATGGGCCTGATTCATAGAATCAGTTACGCATAGATTTCCCTAAGATCCGACCGGCGTAAGTGTCTTACACCATCATATCTTAGGCTGCATATTTACGCTGGTCGCTAGGTGGCGCTTCCGTATATTTATGCGAGGAATATGCAAATGAGCTAGATACGCCGATTCAGAAACGTACGTCAGGCCGGCGCATTTTTTTTACGTAGTTTACATTAGGCTTTTTTCAGCGTATAGTTACCCCTGCTATATGAGGCGTATTCTATGTTAAGTATGGCCTTCGTTTCCCGGGTCGAGTTTTGAAAATTTTACGCCGTTTGCGTAAGTCGTTCGCGAATAGGGCTGGACGTAATTTACGTTCACGTCGAAAGCAATGACGATTTGCGGCGGAATTTCGAGCATGCGCACTGGGATTTTGTCACGAACAACGCATGCGCCGTTCGTAAAAAAACGTCAAATACGCGGGGTCACAGTTAATATACATAAAACACGCCCACATCATCCACATTTAAATTAGGCGGGCTTACGCCGACACAGATACGCTACGCCGCCGTAACTAAGGGCGCAAGTTGTGTCTGAATACAGAACTTGCGCCCTAAATTACGGCGGCGTAACGTATCTGAGATACGTTACGCCGGGCGGATAGATAGACCATTCTATCTGAATCCAGCCCCATGTGTGTGTAAAGGCAGGCGTTTCAATACTTTTGACAATATAGTGTATTTAGAATGTGGAACTCCTTTGTATAGCTCTTAATACAATTATCAAGTAACTGTATCCAAGGAAAGTTCCTGATCAGCCCATTCAGATTTAAAGTGTAAATTGTTTAAAATGTTAAAAGTGCCCCCGGTCAAAACTCTTCATGCTTTTCTTTGTCCACATTCAGCTTTGCCTAAATCTGATGAGATTCGGGCAACACTCGCCAAATCAATTATTAACAAATATGAAGGCGAAGTTAATGTAATTATTTTTTTTGCTTTTGGTTTGCACATGGAGCTTGGCTGTTGTTGCGTTTTTGCTTTACTAAACCTATGAGAAGGGTGCCCGGTGGCTTCAAGTCTTCAGTTATCACTCAGTAATAATACTCTTCAGAAATCTTGATGTTTTCTGTTTGGTGCCGAGTGGTCAGGCTCCTTGTCAATGCTTCAATTACCAACACACATGACACCTGGATAACAAGTGCCCCATACACAAACCTTGACCCAGCAACAGAGCCATCTTAATGCAAGGGCACTCCTGGGCACTGCCCGGGGGGCCCCCACAATAATCTTTCATTACATCATATTTGCCAACTGTCTGGGACATTCATGCTTTTTTCTAAACTGTCTCGAGATGGCCGTTGTAACGACACCCAGAGTATGAAAGGGGTTAAAGTCGTTTAGGACATTCCAATTCCCGAACACAAAGGCTGCTACGGGACAGCCGAACAAGAAACCCATACGAATAATTTTCCCTGAAGTACGAGACGAGGCTCTGTGTTGAGGGTCAAGCAGGAATCAGACTTTATTGAAAGGAATACAAGTCTTATATACAGTAAAAGAGAATGTGCATACCTCCTGCTCATATTACTCTGAAAATACGCCTGTGACCAGAAACCTAATTGACATGAGCTAATTAACTAATTATTTTAAGCAGCCTGGTCATTGTTATGAAAAATCATAATCTGGGCCCAGACGCTGGTACTTTCATCAGTGCCCATAAGGCCACGAATATTGGGTGGGAGGGATAGAGACGGCCTGCTGAAGTCATGTTGGGTTTAAGAAAGTGACTTGTCATGGTTCCCACACTCGGGCCCTTGTGGCCATACATGGACGACAGGAGTCCTCCAGGGACTCACTACTACCAGGGGCCAAGAGTGACACTTTGTAACCATGTATTGACTATCTTTGTCTATATCCCTCTGCTGATTTTGATTTGGATTGTGCTGTTTTCTTTTTCTCTCTGTTATGTGGATTGTATGTGAGATGGTCCGGACGGGCTGGCCTATCTGTTTATAAAGAAAAAAGAAAAATCATGATTTCACTGCAAGTCAGACGTGTTGTCACCGAGCTTCAAACAGAAGATGATACATTATCATAAGTATAAACACAGGACACCTTCTCACAATAGCAGGAGCTCCAGCAGGAGTCGGCCCGTCTCCTACATTGTACAGAGGCCAATGTGATCAGCTCTTTCAATTAATATGTTGAGTTCAGAATCAAACAAACCAAGAATAGTCTTTACATATACAGTATCCTGGGGGATATTGTGGATAAATATTACTGTCCCATTTTAAGTAATCTAAGACAGCTCGGGACCCCTTCCAGATTATGGACCCAGTCAGCTACTGGGTCTACACAGTGGATCAATCGCTCCGGGCCAACGTGGTCCCGGAACCAGGAACACTGCTGCCCATGCTCACCCCGGCCAGGAGGTGAATGGCTACCCCAATGGTGGGCGCCACACGAGGAAGAACCTCGAGGTTATGGCGTCTGCCCCCTTTATACCCCTCCCCAGCATGCACAACGGAGGGATCAGCTCCACTGGCCGCTAAGGAGTGGCACTCAGAGCACTTGACCACACTGCTGCCACCTGCTGGCCGGGGGTGACGGGAGTCCCCGACCAGGAAGGTCAGCCCACAGCACAGCCAAGCTAGAGCAGACACCCCAAATTTAAACAGTCAAACCAATTCAGAGCCAACTACTTCTCTGAATTTTCCCCAAATTTAACATAGCACCGGTCCTGAAAGTGACCCGGCGCTGCACTTCATTTCTTGAAAGTAGGTGCGTAAATTGGGGAAAGCTGGTAGGGGCCCCAGAGCATTACTTTGCCCAGGGGCCCATGATGCTATTAAGATGGCCCTGCCCAGCAATGCTGCAGAATACCGGCGCTTCAATTTCCCCAGTAAGAATGTCATGGTGAGGCAAGATTTTGCATCTATAAAAGGAAGATGTGTCAAAGGAAAATACACTGATCAGCCATAACATTATGACCACCCAACTAATATTGAGCAGGTCACCCTTTCCCGACCCATCAAGACACGGACTCCACTAGATCTCTGAAGGTATGTTGTGGTATCTGGCACCAAGCCATCAGTAGCTGATCCTTTAAGTCCTGTAAGTTGCGAGGTGGGGCCTCCATGAATCGGACTTCCCATGCTACATCCTAGTGCCATCTCTTCCACAGGTATGTGGTGCACACACACACCCGTCTATCCACATGGTGTAAAAGAAAACACGATTCCTCAGACCAGGCCAGCTTCTTCCATTGCTCTGTGGTCCAATTCTAATGACCATTGTAGACGCCTTTGACTGTGGCCATGGGTCAGCATGGGAACCATGTCCAGTCTGCAGGTACATAGCCCCATACATAACAAACTGCGATGCTCTGCGTCTTCTGGCACCTTTCATCATAACCAGCATTACCTTTACCAGCAATTTGAGCTCCACTAGATCTTCCATTGGATTAGACTACATGGGCCAACCTTCCCTACCCATCTCCATCAATGAGCCTTCCCTCCCCACCTACATCAATGATCCTCTCCCTTCCCACCTCCATCAATGAGCCTTCCCTCCCCATCAATGAGCCTTCCCTCCCCACCCCCATCAATGAGCCTTCCCTCCCCACCTCCATCAATGATCCTCTCCCTTCCCACCTCCATCAATGAGCCTTCCCTCCCCACCTCCATCAATGATCCTCTCCCTTCCCACCCCCATCAATGAGCCTTCCCTCCCCACCTCCATCAATGAGCCTTCCCTTCCCACCTCCATCAATGAGCCTTCCCTTCCCACCTCCATCAGTGATCCTCTCCCTTCCCACCTCCATCCATGAGCCTTCCCTCCCCACCTCCATCAATGAGCCTTCCCTCCCCACCTCCATCAATGATCCTCTCCCTCCCCACCTCCATCAATGATCGTCTCCCTTCCCACCCCCATCAATGAGCCTTCCCTCCCCACCTCCATCAATGAGCCTTCCATCCCCACCCCCATCAACGAGCCTCTCCTTCTCTTCCGACTCCCATCAATTAGCCTCTCCTTCCCTCCCCACCCCCATCAATGAGCCTTCCCTCCCCACCTCCATCAATGATCCTCTCCCTTCCCACCTCCATCAATGAGCCTTCCCTCCCCACCTCCATCAAAGATCCTCTCCCTTCCCACCTCCATCAATGAGCCTTCCCTTCCCACCTCCATCAATGAGCCTTCCCTTCCCACCTCCATCAGTGATCCTCTCCCTTCCCACCTCCATCAATGAGCCTTCCCTTCCCACCTCCATCAATGAGCCTTCCCTCCCCACCCCCATCAATGAGCCTTCCCTCCCCACCCCCATCAATGAGCCTTCCCTCCTCATCTCCATCAATGAGCCTTCCCTCCCCACCTCCATCAATGATCCTCTCCCTTCCCACCTCCATCAATGAGCCTTCCCTCCCCACCTCCATCAATTATCCTCTTCCTTCCCACCTACATCAATGAGCCTTCCCTCCCCACCTCCATCAATGAGCCTTCCCTCCCCACCTCCATCAATGAGCCTTCCCTTCCCACCTCCATCAATGGGCCTTCCCTTCCCACCTCCATCAATGAGCCTCTCCTTCCCTCCCCACTCCCATCAATTAGCCTGTCCTTCCCTCCCCACCCCCATCAACAAGCCTTCCCTCCCCACCTCTATCAATGAGCCTTCCCTCCCCACCTCCATCAATGATCCTCTCCCTTCCCACCTCCATCAATGAGCCTCTCCTTCCCTCCCCACCTCCATCAATGAGCCTCTCCTTCCCTCCCCACTCCCATCAATTAGCCTCTCCTTCCCTCCTCACCCCCATCAACGAGCCTTCCCTCCCCACCTCCATCAATAAACCTTCCCTCACCACCTCCATCAGTGAGCCTTCCCTCCCCACCCCCATCAATGAGCCTCTCCTTCCCTCCCCACCCCCATCAATTAGCCTCTCCCCCCCCCCCACCTCCATCAATGAGCCTTCCCCCCCACCTCTATCAATGAGCCTTCCCACCCCACCTCCATCAATGAGTCTTCCCTCCCCCCTCCATATTGATGTAAGAGGGGACTCTGATGCAGACAATTTATGTAGGGAGGGCACTCTGATGAGGAAAATCCACTTAAGGGGCACTCTGATGGGCACACTTGATATAAGGGGGCACTCTGATGGGGACATTTAATGTAAGGGGCAGTCTGATGGCGATAATCCATGTAAGGGGCACTTTGATAGGAACTCTGATAGGAATCCTGATGTATAGAGGCACTTTGATGGGAACTCTGATGGGGATCCTTATTTAATGGGGCACTTTGATGGGAACTCTGATGGGGATAATCCATGTAAGGGGCACTTTGAGAGGAACTCTGAAGACGATCCTTATGTAACAGGGCACTTTGATGAGAACTCAGATAGGGATCCTGATTTAACAGGGCACTTTGATGGGAACTCCGATGGAGATCCTGGTGTAACCGCACACTTTGATTGGAACTTTGATGGGGATCCTGATGTAACAGGGCACTTTGATGGGAACTCTGATGGGGATCCTGATGTAACTGCACACTTTGGTTGGAACTTTGATGGGGATCCTGATGTAACAGGGCACTTTGATGGGAACTCTGATGGGGATCCTGATGTAACTGCACACTTTGGTTGGAACTTTGATGGGGATCCTGATGTAACAGGGCACTTTGATGGGAACTCTGATGGGGATAATCCATGTAAGGGGCAGGGATGGACTGGGACAAAAATTTGGCCGTGGACTTCATCCAGAGTGGCCCACTTTGACAGGTCCATCCCATGGGGGCCAGACAACTCCCCCCCCCCCCCCCCCACCCAAGCCCCCTCTCCCCCTTCACTAGCCACTATCCATTCTACTTTATTAGAGTAGAACGGCTGGTACTGGTACTCTTATAGGCAGTACCAGTGGGGAAGCTGGACATTATTTCACCCGGGGCAAAGAATCAGTTTGGTGCCCCCCCCTTTATGGGACAAGATTAGGCAGGAGTGAGAAACTCCCAGGCCATAGCTGTTGAGTCAGCTGTCTGTTCCCTCCCCCATGCTCCTCTGTCCCCCCCCCTGCTCCTCTGGTCCTCCCCCTGCTTCTTTGTTACCCCCAGGTGAGCGCTGCGGGGAGGGAGAGGAGGTTAGCGCTGCAGGAAGGGAGAGACAGAGGAGCGGAGGGGGGCGGCGGTCCGCTGTCACTGAAGCCGGCCCACTGAGTCATATCGGCCCACCGGGAAACACCCTGTAGTCCCAATGGCCAGTCCATCCCTGTAGGGGGCCAGAAAGAGTTAGTGGACCTTGTATTTTGCACCAAGGTCTTCTTTAACATCTCATGCAACAAGGAACCTGGCTATAACGTATTATCTAAGCTCTCCAATATTCCTATGAGAAGACCACCAACAAGAAACCCCAGAAAGTGGTCCTTTACCTTCGTTCTGGAGAGCAGGTCCATCATAAGCACGCCATTTAAGATTGCATTTTACTTTTCCGAGTGTAAATGTTCAGCTGATTGTGTAACAAGGAGCTGGAGAGGATCCAGAACACAACAGCGACGGCTGATAATGAACGCTCTCCGATAGATTAATAGCGCAATCTGTTTAGTGAGAGGTGAGATAAAAATATACACGGCTAATTTCTTCTATATGTAGACTGATCTCTCCAACTGGCATCCAGAAGAGCAATCTTACGTGAAAAAAAAAAAAGTGGGGTAGATTCAGTAAGCAATTGCGTCTGCGTATCCATAGTTACGCAGCGCAGTTGCTTAGTTGCGCCGGCGTAACGACTGTTCTGTATTCAGAAAGCCTGTTACGCCGACTGCAGCCTAAGATATGACTGGCATAAGGCTCTTATGCCGTCGTATCGTAGGCTGCATTCTTACGATGGCCGCTAGGTGGCGTTCCCGTAGTGGTCAGCGTAGAGTATGCAAATTGCACACTCACGCCGATTCACAACCGTACGCGCGCCCGGCGTACGCATTTTACGCCGTTTGCGTTCGTCGGTTTCTACGTAAGGCTGCCCATGCTATTAGCAGGGGCAGCCAATGCTACGTATACCCGTCGTTTCCGCGTCGCGATTTTTAAAAATTACGTCGTTTGCGTAAGTGAATCGTGAATGGCGCTGGACGCCATTTACGTTCACGTTGAAGCAAATGACGTCCTTGCGACGTCATTTACCGCAATGCACGTCGGGAACGTTTCCCAACGGAGCATGCGCACTACGTTCGGCGTGGGAACGCGCCTAATTTAAATGATCCACGCCCCCTACGGGATCATTTAAATTACGCGCGCTTACGCCGGCTATTTTTACGGAGCGCCCGCGCAAATTACGGAGCTACTGCTTCGTGAATGAATCGTAGCGCACGTAATTTACGGAGGCGTAGCGTAAAAACGGTATGCTGCGCCTCCATAAGAGGGCGCAAATGTACCTGAATCTACCCCAGTGTCTACACAATTATAAAACACGTCCACAAAGCAGATGGAAATAGTCAATGATAGGCAAAGACCATCATGAATGACCTCACCCTGACTTCTTCAATGTCCCCGTGACTGAAGCCCATCCAAAGCGGCTGTTCTATGGAGGAGACTGGTATATACGTATATGGGAACTCTTCTACCCGTCTATGGCCTTGTTACATTTGTGGGGGGAGAGCGGTAAAAAAATGCACGGCTAAGCTGCGTTTTTATATGCCCCCCAATCACTCCCCCTTTAACCCCTTCAGCCCCAGAAGAATTTACCCCCAGAGCACTTTCTGCGATTCGGCACTGCGTCGCTTTAACTGACAATTGCGCGGTCATTCTTTCGTGACACCCAAACAAAATTGACGTCCTTTTTTTCCCACAAATAGAGATTTCTTTTGGTGGTATTTAATCACCTCTGCGGTTTTTATTTTTTGCGCTATAAACAAAAAAAGAGCGACAATTTTGAAAAAAATTCTATATTTTTTTTACTTTTTGCTATAATAAATATTCCCCAAGAAAGATTTAAAAAAAAAACGTTTTTTTTTCCTCAGTTTAGGCCGATACGTATTCTTCTACATATTTTTGGTAAAAAAAATCGCAATAAGCGTTTATTGATTGGTTTGCGCAAAAGTTATAGGCCCAGATTCACAAAGCACTTACGCCGACGTATAACAAGTTACGCCGACGTAAGTGCAAATGTGCGCCGTCGTATCTGTGCGCCAGACCCACAAACAGATATGCGCCTAAAACCAGGCTACACCCCGCCGACGTAGCTTGCTTACGCCGGCGTAGGGTGGGCGCACATTTAGGCTGGGTGCATGGTGCCGCTCCCATTGATTAGCCATTCAAACATGCAAATGAGGGAAATACGGCGATTCACGTACCTGCATGCGCCTGACGCAGGCTACGCGAGGTGCGCGTAAGTTGTACGTCCGGCGTAAAGTCATTCCCCATAAAGGAGGCGCAACCCAGCAGCAGACATGTAAAGGTCTGCACCAGGGAACACAAGCCGGCGTATTTTACATTGGACGTGTCTGGCTGGGCGTAGGTTACGTTCACGCGTACGCAGTGACCTGGCGTAGTTTAGGCAGTTGTTCCGACGTGGCTGTGAGCAGGCGCAGGGGGATGCGTCCACGTCACGGCGCATGCGCAGTTCGTGAAACGTATCTGTCTGGCGCTCGGCCCATCATTAGCATGGGGTCACGCCTCATTTGCATGGGTCACGCCCACTTCCACCTACGCCTGCGTAAGCCTTTGAATCCCAAGCCACGCTGGCGCAGCGTTGGGAGCACTGGCTTGCTGAATGCATTGCTTGCCTCTCTGCGCTGCGTTGGTGTAGCGTACATTGGTAACTCTACGGCGGCGTAATGTGCGCCCACTCTCTGTGAATCTGGGCCATAGCGTCTACAAAAAATGGGGATAATTTTATGGCATTTTTATTAAAAAAACATTTTTTTTTACTAGTAGCGATTTTTATCATGACTGCGACAATATGGTGGACATATTGGACTCTTTTGACCAATTTTTCGGACTACTGACATTTATACAGCGATGAGTGCTATAAAAATGCACCGATTACTGTGTAAATGACACTGGCAGGGAAGGGGTTAACCACTAGGGGGCGAGGAAGGGGTTAAGTGTGTCCTAGGGAGTGATTCTAACTGTGAGGGGGCGGGGCTACAAGTGACACAATACTGATCGCTGCTCCTGATCACAGGGAGCAGTAGACCAGTGTCCTGTCACTAGGCAGAACAGGGAAACGCCTTGTTTACACAGGCATCACCCCGTTCTGCAGCTCCGTGACACGATCGCGGGGCACCGGGTGGAAACCCACACAAGCACAGGAAGAACATGCAAACCCCATGCAAGTAGTGTCCTCCTTGGGATTGGAGCCAAAGACCTGGATACTGCAAGACGTTAACCACTGAGCCATTGTGCTCCTCCCATATCTCTGTCCTCACAGGTCCCCTTATATCAGGGCTGTATACTGATAGCAATGCAAACGTTGGCATAACCCTTTTATTATTTTATATAGGTCATTCAAATTTCACATGTTGGTAGAGTAACTCTTCCTCTAGAGCAGGGGTCTCCAAACTTCCTATACAAAGGCCGGTTTACTGTCCTTCAGAATTTAGGGGGGCCGGACTGTGGCCATCGGGAGTACAAAATCCCCCATCATTGGTGTCATTGGACCCCATCATTGGTGTCATTGGGAGGAATTCTGCCCCATCACTGGGAGGAATTCTGCCCTGTCATTGGTGTCATTGGGAGGAATTCTGCCCCATCATTGGTGTCATTGGGAGGAATTCTGCCCCATCACTGGGAGGAATTCTGCCCCGTCATTGGTGTCATTGGGAGGAATTCTGCCCCGTCATTGGTGTCATTGGGAGGAATTCTGCCCTGTCATTGGTGTCATTGGGAGGAATTCTGCCCCATCATTGGTGTCACTGGGAGGAATTCTGCCCCGTCACTGGGAGGAATTCTGCCCCATCATTGGTGTCATTGGGAGGAATTCTGCCCTGTCATTGGTGTCATTGGGAGGAATTCTGCCCTATCATTGGTGTCACTGGGAGGAATTCTGCCCCGTCACTGGGAGGAATTCTGCCCCATCATTGGTGTCATTGGGAGGAATTCTGCCCCATCATTGGTGTCACTGGGAGGAATTCTGCCCCGTCACTGGGAGGAATTCTGCCCCATCATTGGTGTCATTGGGAGGAATTCTGCCCTGTCATTGGTGTCATTGGGAGGAATTCTGCCCCATCATTGGTGTCACTGGGAGGAATTCTGCCCTGTCACTGGGAGAAATTTTGCCCCATCGTTGGTGTCATTGGGAGAAACGGTCCCCCATCATTGTTGTCATTGGGCCAGAATGTTGGTGCCATTGGTAGGAATTGGGCCCCATCGTTGTTGTCATTGGGGGGATTTGTGCCCCATCTTGGTGTCATTGGAAGAAATGTTCCCCCATCATTGTTGTCTTTTGTCATTGGGCCCCATTGTTGGCATCATTGGGAGGAATTGTGCCCCATTGTTGGTGTAATTTTTGAGGAATTGTACCCCATCTTGGTGTTATTGGGAGACGTTCTTCCCCATCATTGGTGTCATTGTGAGAAATGGTCCCCCCATCACTGGTGTCATTGGGCCCTATTGTTGGTGTCATTGGGAGGAACTATGCCCCTTTGTTGGTGTCAGTTAATGAAATACTTCCCCAGGGCCGGATAAAAGCAAGCAAAGGGCCGCAATTTGGAGACCACTACTCCAGAGCAACTCTTCTTCATTGCAAACAATGAATTCCACGCAGTAGCAACGTTTCATCATTGAGCTCTGAATGAAGAAGGGGTGCAGGCTGTCCGACAACACAACGCCCCATCTTTGGTGATAATGGGAGGAATTATGCCCCATCGTTGGTGTCATTCAGCCCAGTTGTTGGTGTCCTTGGGGAGGAATCATGCCCCATTGTTGGTCTCAGTGCATGAAATGGCGCCCCAGGGGATGGATAAAGGCAGGCAAATGGCAGGATCAGGCCCCAGGCCACAGTTTGAAGACCACTGCTACTACAGTGCCTGGAAAAAAGTATTCATACCCCTTGAGATTTCCCACATTTTCTCATGTTACAACCAAAAACATAAATGTATTTTATTGGGATTTTATGTGATGGACCAACACAAAGTGTCACATAATTGTGAAGTGGAAGGAACATGATAAATGGTTTTCCAAATGTTTTACAAATAAATATGTGAAAAGTGTGGGGGGAGGGACATTTGTATGGCGCCCCCCGGAGTCAATACTTTGTAGAACCCCCTTTCTCTACAAGTCTTTTTGGGGGTGTCTCTACCAGCTTTGCACATCTAGAGAGGGACATTTCTCCTCCATTCTTCTTCTTTGTAAAATATCTCAAGCTCTCTCAGATTGGATGGAGAGCGCCTGTGATCAGCAATTTTCAAGTCTTGCCACAGATTCTCAATGGGATTTAGGTCTGGACTGTGACTGGGCCATTCTAACACATGAATATGCTTTGATCTAAACCATTCCATTGTAGCTCTGGCTGTACTTTAGGGTCGTTGTTCTGCTGGAAGGTGAACCTCCCCCCCAGTCTCAAGTCTTTTGCAGACTCTAAGGCCCCGTACACACGGTCGGTTCCTCTGATGAAAACGGTCCCCCCCACCATTACACCCCCACCACCAGCCTGACCCGGTGATACCCCATCCCCCGACCATTACACCCCCACCACCAGCCTGACCCGGTGATACCCCATCCCCCCCACCATTACACCCCCACCACCAGCCTGACCCGGTGATACCCAATCCCCCCACCATTACACCCCCACCACCAGCCTGACTCGGTGATACCCCATCCCCCCCACCATTACACTCCCACCACCAGCCTGACCCGGTGATACCCCATCCCCCGACCATTACACCCCCACCACCAGCCTGACCCGGTGATACAAGGCAGGATGGATCCATGCGCCAAATTCTGACCCCTCCATCTGAATGTCGCAGCTGAAATCCAGACTCATCAGACCAGGCAACGTTTTTTCCCAATCTTTTATTGTCCAATTTTGGTGATCCTGTGCTAATTGTAGCCTCAGTTTCCTGTTCTTAGCGGACAGGAGTGGCGCCCCGGTGGCGTCTTCTGCTGCTGTAGCCCATCTGCTTCAAGGTTGGGCGTTCAGAGATGATATTCTGCATACCTTGGGTGTAACTGGAGTTAATGTTGTCTTTCTGTCATCTGGAGACTGCTCATTCTCCTCTGACCCCAACAAGGCATTTTCCTCCACACAACATCCACACACTGGATATTTTCTCTTATTCCCACCATTCCCTGTAAACCAGTCCGTATGTTTAGGATGTTGGCAGTCCAAACATGAATATATCCCATTTACTTTTCCCTAAACCCGAGAGATGGTTGTGTGTGAAAATCCCAGAATTCCTCAGACCGGCCCGTCTGCCACCAACAACCATCCCACGTTCAAAGTCACTTCAATCCCCTTTCTTCCCCATTCTGATGATCGGTTTGAACTTCAGCAAGTCGTCTTCCCCACGTCTAGATGCCTAAATGCATTGAGTTGCTGCCGTGTGATTGGCTGATTAGCAATTTGTGTTACCAAGACATTGAACAGGTGTACCTAATAAAGTGTCCGGTGGGTGTAGTTGTCATGTCAGCAGATTTGTGACAGAAGTAACATTATGTGAAAAGAATACAATGTAATAAAAGAAACAATTACTGTAAATATTCAACAAAAACACAAACCGGTATCACACACACATACAATCAGGACCCACAGACATACATACAACCTCCATTCATACATACAATGCTGGGACAAGGTCATCCAGCCCCCAGGGCAAAGACACCAATCTATGCCCCCCCTACCCTAAGTGTTAGGGTCAGAGCACTCCCATCCTTGCAATAAACCATTCCGCCCAGGGCAGCTGTCCCTTCTGGCCCCTCTTCTCGATCCTGCTTGCATACATTGCGCCCAGGGCAGCCTCCCCTTCTGCCCCCCTTGTCCCGATCCTGCTTGCATACACTGCGCCCAGGGCAGCCTCTCCCTTCTGCCCCCCTTGTCAATATCCTGCTTGCATACATTGCACCCAGGGCAGCCACCCCCTTCAACCCCCCTTACCCCGCTCCTGCTTGCATACATTGCACACAGGGCAGCCGCCCCTTCTGCCCCCCCCTCGTCCAGATCCTGCTTGCATACATTGCGCCCAGGGCAGCCACCCCCTTCTACCCCCCTCACCCCGATCCTGCTTGCATGCATTGTGCCTAGGGCAGCCACCCTCTTCTGCCCCCCCCGTCCAGATCCTGCTTGCATACATTGCACCCAGGGCAGCCACCCCCTTCTACCCCCCCTCATCCCGATCCTGCTTGCATACATTGCACACAGGGCAGCAGCCCCTTCTGCCCCCCCTCGTCCTGATCCTGCTTGCATACATTGCACCCAGGGCAGCCACCCCCTTCTACCCCCCTCACCCCGATCCTGCTTGCATACATTGCACACAGGGCAGCCGCCCCTTCTGCCCCCTTGTCCAGATCCTGCTTGCATACATTGCGCCCAGGGCAGCCACTCCCTTC
Source organism: Rana temporaria (assembly GCF_905171775.1). Taxonomy (NCBI): domain Eukaryota; kingdom Metazoa; phylum Chordata; class Amphibia; order Anura; family Ranidae; genus Rana; species Rana temporaria. Next base: position 8,694,614 of record NC_053496.1, read on the forward strand.
TACCCTCCGTCCCCCGTGCCGATACTGCTTGCATACATTGTGCCCAGGGCAGCTGTCCCTTCTGCCCCCCTCATCCTGATCCTGCTTGCATACATTGCACCCAGGGAAGCCACCCCCTTCTACCCCCCTCATCCCGATCCTGCTTGCATACATTGCACACAGGGCAGTCGTCCCTTCTGCCCCCCTTGTCCAGATCCTGCTTGCATACATTGAGCCCAGGGCAGCCACCCCCTTCTACCCCCCATCCCGATACTGCTTGCATACTCTGTGCCCAGGGCAGCCACCCCCTTCTGCCCCCCCCTCATTCTGATCCTGCTTGCATACATTGCACTCAGGGCAGCCACCCCCTTCTACCCCCCCGTCCCCCGTCCCGATACTGCTAGCATACATTGTTCCCAGGGCAGCCGTCCCTTCTGCCCCCCCCCTCGTTCCAATCCTGCTTGCATACATTGTGCCCAGGGAAGCCGTCCCTTCTGCCCCCCCTCGTCCTAATCCTGCTTGCATACATTGTGCCCAGGGCAGCCAACCCTTCTGCCCCCCCCCTCGTCCCGATCCTGCTTGCATACATTGCGCCCAGGGCAGTGTAAGGGTGGGGGGGATGGGGTATCACCGGGTCAGGCTGGTGGTGGGGGTGTAATGGTGGGGGGATGGGGTATCACCGGGTCAGGCTGGTGGTGGGGGTGTAATGGTGGGGGGATGGGGGTATCACCGGGTCAGGCTGGTGGTGGGGGTGTAATGGTGGGGGGGAGATTCTCTTGCCACACTTTGGGCCCCTTAGTACCAATTGAGCATCATTTATACACCACGGCCTACCTGAGTATTGTTGCTGACCATGTCCATCCCTTTATGACTACAGTGTCCCCATCTTTATGACTACAGTATCCAGGGCAGCTGTCCCTTCTGCCCCCCCCTCGTCCTGATCCTGCTTGCATACATTGCACCCAGGGCAGCCACCCCTTCTACCCCCCCCCCCCCATCCCGATACTGCTTGCATACATTGTGCCCAGGGCAGCCACCCCCTTCTGCCCCCCCCTCGCCCTGATCCTGCTTGCATACATTGTTCCCAGGGCAGCCGTCCCTTCTACCCCCCCCTGTCCCAATACTGCTTGCATACATACATACTTTTTAGATGTCTTTATGCTCTTCAGAGGATTTAAAATAATTTTAGGAGGCATCATTTTTGTAGACAAAATTTTAATGTAAATCACCTAGTTACAGTTTTGCATATCTTCATAGATTTCATTGTTCCGCAAGCAAGTCTGAACGCGTTTCACCATTTATTAAGGTGACAGGTCTATTCTTTATTCAGTAGGAGTTCCGGAGATTACATTGTGCTTGCATTTACTGCTAAAGATCCTAATATAGAGTTATTTGGGTTTGAAAATATAACTTTGACAAACAGGTTCAGGAACATCACGGCGCATACAAAATCAAGGACGCTCTTCTTTATAGGAGAGATCATTGGCATAGGAACTCATAGGGGGGGTTGGTTTACTAAAGGCAAATAGACTGGGCACTTTGCAAGTGCAGGTACTCCAGAGCTTAGGAAATGCAATGAAGCTTCTCTTTCTAAAGAATACCCAATTAGATGCAAGGAAAATAAGAGACTGCATTTTTGCTTGCGTATGATTGGATGATGGAAGTGGACAGAGCTCCGCCTCAGTGGCGTCACTAGGGTTGGTGTCACCCGGTGCGGTAAAACATGGTGTCACCCCCCCCCCCCCCCCTCTGTCTAGGCTGCCCAGCACCAAGCAGGCAGCGCACGGGCACGGGGCGCACCCCAAACCAGCCCCTGTAAATGATAGTATAGGGCAATATAGTGGCAGGTTAGGGTAGTATAGAGTGGTATAGTGGCAGGTTTTTGTAGTGGGGTGGTATAGGACAGGTTAAGGTGGTATAGGGCTGTTTGGGGGGGTATAGGGCAAGTTAGGGTGGTACAGGGCAGGTTGGGGTGGCATTGGGCAGGTTGGGGTGGTATAGGGCAAGTTATGGTGGCATAGAGCAGATTGGGGTGGTACAGGGCAAGTTAGGGTGGCACAGGGAAAGTTGGGGTGGCATGGGAAAGTTTGGGGTGGTACAGGGCAGGCTGGGGTGGTACAGGGCAGGCTGTGGTGGCACAGGGCAGGCTGGGTGATACAGGGCAGGGTGGGGTGATACAGGGCAGGCTGGGGTGGTACAGAGCAGGCTGGGGTGGTACAGGGCAGGCTGGGGTGGCACAGAGCAGGCTGGGGTGGCACAGAGCAGGCTGAGGTGGCACAGAGCAGGCTGGGGTGGCACAGAGCAGGCTGGGGTGGTACAGGGCAGGCTGGGATTGCACAGGGCAGGCTGGGCATTGTGCTAGAAGGGTTGACATTTGGGGGACAGGATCTGTGCTAGGAGAGATGATGGGGGGAATGGGGGGGGGGTATTTGTGCTAGGAGGGGACATTTGGGGGACAGGATCTGTGCTAGGAGAGATGATGGGGGGAATGGGGGGGGGGGGTGTTTGTGCTAGGAGGGGACATTTGAGGGGTAGGAGATTTGTGCTAGGAGAGAATTTCGAATTTCGAAGATCTGGGGTTTTGATGAGTGGGGCTACTACTGAGCTGGGGAAAAGCTGAACAGGGGTGCCAATGAGCTGAGGATCTTCTGAACAGGGGTGCTAATGAGCTGAGGATCTTCTGAACAGGGGTGCTAATGAGCTGGGGATCTGCTGAGTGGGGGTGCTAATGAGCTGGGGATCTGCTGAACAGGGGCGCTAATGAGCTGGGGAAAAGCTGAACAGGGGTGCTAATGAGCTGGGGATCTGCTGAACAGGGGCGCTAATGAGCTGGGGAAAAGCTGAACAGGGGTGCTAATGAGCTGGGGATCTGCTGAGTGGGGGTGCTAATGAGCTGGGGATCTGCTGAACAGGGGCGCTAATGAGCTGGGGAAAAGCTGAACAGGGGTGCTAATGAGCTGGGGATCTGCTGAGTGGGGGTGCTAATGAGCTGAGGATCTTCTGGGCTCCTTTAAAACAAATAGAAAATCAACTTCATTAAAGCTTCACAAAAGCATCACCGAAGCATCAAAAATTCATCAACAAATCATGTTGAAGTGGAAGGTACTTTAACCACTTTAAAACCGCACGCCGTCATATGACGTCCAAAAAGGGGATCTGTTATCCCGGGTGGGGACATCCCCCCTTCCGCCGCCATGCGGTGCTTCTCCGGGACTCTCCCGTGCCATCGGGGGCCCGGAGAGATGATGCGCCGGATGTGCAGCATAGAGATGACTGGTGACCAGATGGTCACCAGTCATCTCTATGACCGTCGGAGGCCCAGGCGTGATGTGATGACGTCACGCCCGGGTACCCGTAAGTAAACAAACCGCAATTGCGGCTAGTAAGAATGAGATCTGTGAATTTTTTTCCACAATCTCATTCTTTCCAGCCTGGAGGAGAGATGTGAGGGTCTTATTGACCACCCGCATCTCTCCTAAAGAGGACCTGTCACACACATTCCTATTACAAGGGATGTTTACATTCCTTGTAATAGGAATAAAAGCGATCGAAAAAAAAGTGTAAAAAATAAATAAAGTAAATAAAAAATAAATAAATAAATAAATAAAATTAAAACGCCCCTTTCCCCGGTAGCTCGCGCTCAGAAGCGAATGCACGCGCAAGTCCCGCCCACGTATGTAAACTTCGTTCAAACCACACATGTGAGGTGTCGCCGCGTGCGCTAAAGCGTGCGCAACAATTCTAAATTTAAACCGTCGCCTATGAAGATGTTTAGGTAACGAAGTTTGGCGCCATTCTGTGAGTGTGCGCAATTTTAAAGCGTGACACGTTAGGTATCTATTTACTCGGCGTAACGTCATCTTTCATATTTTACAAAAAAATTGGGCTAACTTTACTGTTTTGTTATTTTTAAATTCATGAAACCATTTTTTTTACAAAAAAAAGGCGTTTGAAAAATGATTGCGCAAATACCGTACAAGATAAAAAGTTGCAATGACCGCCATTTTATTCCCTAGGGTGTCTGCTAAAAAAACATATATAATGTTTGGGGGGTTCTGAGTAATTTTCTAGCAAAACAATGATGATTTGTACATGTAGGAGAGAAGTGCCAGAATAGGCCCGGTATGGAGGTGGGTATTAAAGCCCGGTATGGAGGTGGGTATTAAAGCCCGGTATGGAGGTGGGTATTAAAGCCCGGTATGGAGGTGGGTATTAAAGCCCGGTATGGAGGTGGGTATTAAAGCCCGGTATGGAGGTGGGTATTAAAGCCCGGTATGGAGGTGGGTATTAAAGCCCGGTATGGAGGTGGGTATTAAAGCCCGGTATGGAGGTGGGTATTAAAGCCCGGTATTGAAGGGGTTAATGAGGGTTAAAGTCGAAGCAAAGTGTAAATGATCCCTAATACATTTTTTCCTATAAAAGGTAAACCGACCCTTTAAACTCATTTTATTGCCACTCTACACCCAGCTCTCCAGCCCCTCGCATTCCGCTCCTTCCAATAAATATTTATATATATATTTTATTTTTTTGCTGTTTTTTTTTTTGTTACAACACCAGAAAGAAAGAAAAGTTAAACGCACGTCTTCTGGATATTTTACTGTACATTTTATTTCTAACATATTTTTTTCAGACCGATGACTGGAAGACTGCAAAAAAGTATTTAACATTTCATTTTTTTTTTTTTTATATATATATAATAATAAAAAAAAAAAAAAAAAAGAAAAAACGAGATAAGGCTTCTTCTTCCTTTCTAAGGATATGGAGCAGACAAAGCTCAGACGGACGGGGGGGGGGAAGGCCATTGGTCGGTTTGTTTTCCGGTGGGATCGGCCAAGCTGGGCCCGCCATGCGCCACTCTGTTGGCATCTCTTGCAGCAAACAGAATTTTTTTTTTTTTGGGCAACATATTCAAAATAATAATAAAAAAAAGTAAAAAAAAAAAAAAAAAAAAGATCTGAATATAAAACATGAATTTACAGAGATACGTGAAAGTGTCTTTAGCAAGGTTTTTTTTTTTGGGTTTTTTTTCGGATTTTCTCAAAAAAAAAAAACATGCATGACATATTAACAAACAACTCCATTTTGTTTTTTTTTTGTTTTTTACGAAAATATCACTATTCACTCTAAAGCCTTTAGACAGAGTTCTTTCGGGCGTGTTTTGTAGCAGGCCGCGTTTTCTCCCCTCCCCCCGGACAGAGCCGGGGGCTGTGATTGGCTGGACAGTGTCACTGGCATACTGTATATAAGTGGAGAGAACCGAGCGTAAGAAAGACTTTTTCCTCGATTTGGGGATTCGTTTTGTTCAGAGAGAATATAGATGCAAAAATAATCCGAGGCTTAGCAGTGCTGCTGAAGGGTGCAGGAGGTTTGGCTGAAGGCTGTAGGCTGAAGACGGATAGGATCCGAAGTAGGCCACTTGTGCTGCTTGTGTGACGGGATGAAGGGGGCGCCACCAAAGGGGAGAGAAATTCGGAAGGGGGGAGGGGGAGGAAGGAGAGCGGGAGATGTTAAAAGCAATGGGGTGGTGGAGAAAGAAAGAAAGACATTGTTAGTGCGGACACATTTACTAGAGAAAACATAATTGCTACAACAAGAAAATTATTATTTTATTTATTTTTTATTTCATTTTATTTATTATTATACGAATAATAATAAATGATCATGTTTTATTTTTTCGTTAGGGTAACCTAACCCTAACCTGAACTTGAACCCCTTACCCTAACGAAAAAAATAAAACATGATCATTTATTATTATTCGTATAATAATAATAAATAAATTAAAAAAATAAAATAATAATAATAAATAACCCCAACTCCTAATCCTAACCCTAACCTGAACTTGAACGTTCAGGTTAGGGTTAGGACTAGGAGTTAGGGTTATTTATTATTATTATATTTATTTTTTATTTCATTTTATTTATTATTATACGAATAATAATAAATGATCATTTTTTATTTTTTCGTTAGGGTAAGGGGTTCAAGTTCAGGTTAGGATTAGGAGTTGGGGTTATTTATTATTATTATTTTTTTTTATTTTTTATTTCATTTTATTTATTATTATACGAATAATAATAAATGATCATGTTTTATTTTTTTCGTTAGGGTTAGGGATTCAAGTTCAGGTTATTTATTATTATTATTATTTATTTATTTTATTATTATAATAATAAATGATCGTGTTTTATTTTTTCGTTAGGGTAAGGGGTTCAAGTTCAGGTTAGGATTAGGAGTTGGGGTTATTTATTATTATTATTTTATTTATTTTTTTATTTATTTTTATTTATTATTATACAAATAATAATAAATGGACATGTTTTGTTTTTTTCCCGTTAGGGTAAGGGGTTCAAGTTCAGGTTAGGGTTAGGATTAGGAGTTGGGAGTTGGGGTTATTTATTATTATTATTTTTTTATTTCATTTTATTTATTATTATACGAATGTGATGGGGGCGTGTTTTATGTAAATACGTCGTGACCCCGACATAAACAACGTTTTTTTTTCAACTGCGCATGCGCCGTCCCTGGGGGTATCCCAGTGCGCATGCTCGAAATTAAACCGGAACCAGCCAATGCTTACGACGGTGACGTCATTCTACGCAAATCCCTATTCGCAAACGACGCAAAAAATTCAAAATTGTACGCGGGAACGACGGCCATACTTAACATTGAGTACGCCACCATATAGCAGCTTTAACTATACGGTGGAAAAAGCCGAACGCAAACGGCGGAAAAAAATGCGCCGGGCCGACGTACGTTCGTGGATCGCCGTAAATAGCTAATTTGCATACTCGACGCGGATTTCGACGGAAACGCCACCTGGCGGCCGCCGAAAAGTTGCATCTTAGATCCGACGGCGTACAAAGACGTACGCATGTCGGATCTAGCCGAGATGCCGTCGTATCTTGTTTTGAGGATTCAAAACGAAGATACGACGCAGGAATTTTGAAATTACGCCGGCGTATCAAACGTAAATTTTTTGGTGGATCTACCCCATAATGTTTGGGGGTTCCGAGTAATTTTCTAGCAAAAGAAAGATGATTTGTACATGTAGGAGAGGAGCGCCAGATATAATATGTAGATTTTTCTGGATTTGCTGGGAATTGTGGGGGAGGGGCTGAAAATCTAATTGTTAACCACTTCCAGACCGCTGTACGACTATATACGGCCTAACTTTAAAGATACATATCTCGGTAACGGCAGCAGCTGCTGCCACAACCGAGGTATCTATCTTTACTGTCAGCGGTTCTGGTAACGATAACGGCGGTCTCCGCGGCGAATTCGCCGCGAGATCGCCGTTATCGGTGGCGGGAGAGGGCCCGCCGCTCTCCCGCGCCCTCCGCCGCTTACCGGAGCCGTCGGTAGCGGCGGAGGCGATCGGGAACGTTCGGCAGCTGAGCGGGGAACGAGACTGAAGGAAAAATCTCCTTCGCCCGTCCCCATAGCTCTGCTGGGCGGAAGTGACGTCAAAACGGCAGTCCCGCCCAGCCTCTTAAAGAGACATTTTTTTTTTTGTCATTTGAAAAAATGACATTTTCCAATTTTTTTTTTTTTTGCATTTTAGTCTAAGTATGAGATGTGACGTCTTTTTGACCCCAGATCTCATATTTAAGAGGACCTGTCATGCTTTTTTCTATTACAAGGGATGTTTACATTCCTTGTAATAGGAAAAAAAGTGATCATTTTTTTTTTTTTTCCAGTGTAAAAAATAATAAAATAAATAAAAATAAATAAGAAAAAAAAAAAATGTTTAAAGCGCCCCGTTCCGACGAGCTCGTGCGCAGAAGCGAACGCATACGTGAGTAGCGCCCGCATATGAAAACGGTGTTCAAACGACACAAGTGAGGTATCGCCGCGATCGTTAGAGCGAGAGCAATAATTCTAGCCCTAGACCTCCTCTGTAACTCAAAAAATGCAACCTGTAGAATTTTTTAAACGTCGCCTATCGAGATTTTTAAGGGTAAAAGTTTGACGCCATGCCACGAGCGGGCGCAATTTGTAAGCGTGACATGTTGGGTACCATTTTACTCGGCGTAACATTATCTTTCACAATATATAAAAAAATTGGGCCAAATTTATTGCTGTCTTATTTTTTAATTCAAAAAAGTGATTTTTTTTTCCCAAAAAAGTGCGCTTGTAGGACCGCTGCGCAAATATGGTGTGACAAAAAGTATTGCAATGATCGCCATTTTATTCTCTAGGGTGTTAGAAAAAATATATATATAATGTTTGGGGGTTTTAAGTAATTTTCTAGCAAAAAAAACTGTTTTAGTCTAAACACCAAATCTGAAAAACACCCAAAGTAGAGAAGTGGTTAATAAGGGAGAAGATTCCTCTCCCAGGTCTGCTGATGATGGAGATTCCCGTAGGAAATATCATAATTCTCATTTCCTTCCATATCTGAGGGACGAGCTCTGAGCCTCCATTGTTTTTGGCTCGGCGTTATTACTACCTCTTTAGAGACAGGATAAGTCAACGGCTCATTAAAATGTCTAATTATACAATGTATCATCAATAAAGAATACGTAACTATGACCACTTAAAGTGGTTGTAAACCCTTCCATATACCCAGAGACGTGAACGGCCTCAGGTGATACCCAGAGATAAAACAAATACATAAGTTGTACCTGTTTATCTACAGCCATCCCTCCTCTGCAGCTTTCTAAACAGGGGCGGGCCCGTCCATTGAAGGAGTTGTAAAGGTACATGTTTTTTTCACCTTGGTACATGTTCACCCACCACTAGCTGCCCGCTGGAGGAAGCCCATGCCTTAGATGAGGTTAGTGATCGGCTGCTGACCGATCTCCTTGGGGGGGGGGGGGGGTTGGGGGAAGATCCCACTTAAGGCTGCATTCACATCTAGGCGGACGAAATCGCGGCGACAAAACGCCGGTATTGTCCGCCTAGATGTGCCCCAAGATGACCCCCTCTATGGAGATGATTGCCATCTCCTAGCCGAACGCTCGAAGACGCCTGAAAAAAAGGTCCGGGACCTTTTTTCACGCGGCAGGCGACAGGCGTCCGGCGTTCGGCGTGGAGATGTGAACCATCTCCATAGAGGGACATCTGTTTTCAGCCCTCTGGCGGCAGCGGCGTAGCGCTACAGGCGTAAAAACGCCTAGGTGTGAATGTAGTCTAAACGGGGGTGGGGTGGGGATGGGGTTGCCTCCTTATCTTCAAGTCAAACCCCGAACACTTTACCGGCGCACAGCATATTTTATATTATAAACTATACATATATTTTGCTATTAAATAACATTTCTAATCACATGAAGTTAATAACAAGAGTTCCCCTGTGGACTCTGGTATAAAGGGGAACTCTGATGTAAGGCGGGACACTGTGGACTCTGGTATAAAGGGGAACTCTGATGTAAGGGGGACACTGTGGACTCTGGTATAAAGGGGAACTCTGATGTAAGGGGGGACACTGGGGACTTCTGTCACTTTCAAGGTATTTTAAATATTGTGAGACGACATCAGCAAAGAAACGTTACAGAAGACGTTCTGATTATAATAAAGTGTAGAGAGTAAAAAGGAAAAGGTAACCTACCGACACACGCCGTGCCGTCTTCATTCGGCTCAAAACCGCGATTACATCTTCTATTGGGGCGACACTTGTAACCCCCATACGTGTTTATACACACCGGCTTCTCTCTGGGGCAGAGGAACGGGAACTGGAGGCACTCGTCTGTGTCTGAAATATCCGAGACAAACATTCATCATCAACAAACCATGTACGATCTATAATATTTATTAAATATTATTCATCTTATTATTAACAATAATATAACCATAATAAAATAATAATAATATTTAAACAATTTTTATTATTATTAACAATAATAATAACTATTAATACAGTAATAACAATAATAATACTATTTAAAAGATTACTATTATTATTATTATTTATAAATTATTATTATTATTATTATTATTATTATTATTATTTATAAATTATTATTATTATTATTATTATTATTATTAACAATAATAATAATAACCATATAATAATAATAATAATAATAATAATAATAATAATAATAATAATAATAATAATAATATTTGAACTATTTTTATTATTATTATTATTTTTATTATTAACAATAATAATAATACTATTTAAAAGATTACTATTATTATTATTATTATTCATAATAATAATTATAATATTTTATAAATAATAATAATAATAATAATAATAATAATAATAGTAATCTTTTAAATAGTATTATTATTATTGTTAATAATAAAAATAATATTTTTATTATATGGTTATTATTGTTATTCATAATAATAATTATAATATTTTATAAATAACAATTATAATAACCATATAATAAAAATAATAATAATATTTAAACTATTTTTATTATTATTACTATTATTATTAACAATAATAATAACCATATAATAATAATAATAATAATAATAATAATAATAATAATAATAATAATAATAATAATATTTAAACTATTATTATTATTATTATTATTATTATTATTATTATTAATAACAATAATAATAGCTATTAATATAGTAATAATACTATTTAAAAGATTACTATTATTTATAAGATACTATTATTTTTATTATTAACAATAATAATACTATTTAAAAGATTACTATTATTATTATTATTATTATTATTTATAAAATATTATTATTATTATTATTATTATTATTATTATTATTATTATTATTATGAATAACAATAATAATAACCATATAATAAAAATAATAATACTATTTAAACTATTTTTATTATTATTACTATTATCATTATTATTATTAATAATAACAATAATAATAGCTATTAATATAGTAATAATACTATTTAAAAGATTACCATTATTATTATTTATAAAATATTATTATTATTATAATATTTATTATTATTATTAATAATAAAAATAATAATAATAATTAAAACACTATTATTATTATTATTATTATTATTATTATTATTATTAGTAACAATAATAACAACTATTAATAAAGTAGTAACAATAATAATACTATTTAAATGATTACTATCAATATTATTATTATTTATAAAATATTATTTTTATTATTAACAATAATAATAATCATATTAAAATAATAATAATAATATTTAAACCATTATTATCATTATTATTATTATGATTAACAATAATAACAATAATAATACTATTTAAATGATTACTATTATTATTATTATTATTATTTATAAAATATTATTATTATTATTTTTATTATTAACAATAATAATAATAATAATAACCATATGAAAATAATAATAATAATAATAATAATAATAACAAAAATAATATTTAAAACATTATTATTATTATTATTATTATTATTAATAACAATAATAATAACTATTAATATAGTAATAACAATAATACTATTTAAAAGATTACTATTTTAATATGGTTTTTATTATTAACAATAATAATAATAATAACCATATTAAAATAATATTAATAATAATTTCCGAAAAGCGGAGGTTCCATTCTTGTGTGGTCCTCCGCTTTAACATTATAACCTAACTCTGCTTCAAACTTCTCCACAACTTTGTCCCTGACCTGTCTGGTGGGTTCCTTGTCCTTCATGATGCTCACTAAGGTTCTCTAACAAACCTCTGAGGGCTTCACAGAACAGCTGTATTTATACTGAGACAGGAGTCCACCTGTAACACACAGGTGGACTCCATTTACAAAGTATACAAAAGTACTAATTGGTGGCCCTCTAATAATAGTACAACCCTGCGCTTTAGGAGTAAACAACAAAGTCCAAGCAATAAAAAATCTAACCAGATAAAACACAATAAATAATGATAAAAGCAGCTGCTTAAAATAAATGTCACTTGATAAAAGCAGAAAAATAAAAACAGCCCGCACAGAGCATGTAAATAGTCCTGCAGCAGCGCTGCAAACCTCTAGTTTGAAAAAAGATAAAAGCTGTGTAGGATGACCCGATCAGATGTAGCTTAAGTATGTGCTCCAATCACCAGAAAGGCATTCACCACGTGGGGGGATATAGGGTCCCCTTCGGGGGAAACACTCACCAGATGGTTTCTTTACACTCGCATTTCCATATATATCGCCTCACGTGTCACCTCAGATGCTTGGAAACTGCATACCCCTCTCCTATCTTGATCACCGTTACTGTATTCACTTCCCGGGTGTAGTGTCCGCAGGTGTATGAGGGAATGAAAAAACCATATAGTGCAATATCGTTTTTGAATTTTTAATGTCACCCCAAAAAACAGATATACACTAGTCCCCTCATAAAAACATGCGTACCAGAAAATAGATTAAGTCAGGCACATAAATATATGTGGATGTTTCATTTGCATTTCTCACTGTTTAGTGTAGGACCCCTGAAGACCGCTCTGGAGACCTTCCTGTAGCTGTCACTTCCTAGTTCCTCACTCAGTGGAACGCATACGTCACTTCCGGTCGGATGCTGGATAGCAGCGCTCTGACGTTTCGTCCGTTCGGACTTTTTCCAAGAGCGTGCTATTCCTCTGCACCCGCCGGAGTTATATTGTGTAGTGCTACACGCCCACCTGTGACGATGCTATAGATGGGGATGACCCTCCATCTATGCATCATTCGATCCTCACTCCGAGCGCCGCGCTCGACCACGCCCCCCGGAGAGGAGGAGATAGCTGGGTCTTTTTTGTACTCCGCTCCCTGACACTCACTGTTTGCCCCAAGCATCGCAAATTTGTTCATGGCCGAGTGGGAAGATAAATCTATTTTTAAAGAAAGAAAAGCCGAATTAATTTTTTATAAACGTTTTATCGACGATCTGTTTTTTATTTGGGCAGGAACAGAAGAGTCTTTAAACATGTTTTTAAATATTTTAAATATGATGGTTTAAAACTGAAGCACATCGTGTCTTTGCATAAAGGATATAATGATCCCAGTAAAGCACAGTACATAGGCTATAATATGTTTGGAATAACAGACACTAGTGCATACAGTAGCACTGCAGACTTCAGATCATTCAGCTATATACATAAATTACATCCTTCACAAGTACAGAGCCCAAATATGAATTAAATAGTGCATGTATGGCCGCGCACTGACATACACTCATCTGTCAGTTCTATGGTGGCAACAGTGAGTGTCAGGGAGCGGAGTACAAAAAAGACCCAGCTATCTCCTCCTCTCCGGGGGGCGTGGTCGAGCGCGGCGCTCGGAGTGAGGATCGAATGATGCATAGATGGAGGGTCATCCCCATCTATAGCATCGTCACAGGTGGGCGTGTAGCACTACACAATATAACTCCGGCGGGTGCAGAGGAATAGCACGCTCTTGGAAAAAGTCCGAACGGACGAAACGTCAGAGCGCTGCTATCCAGCATCCGACCGGAAGTGACGTATGCGTTCCACTGAGTGAGGAACTAGGAAGTGACAGCTACAGGAAGGTCTCCAGAGCGGTCTTCAGGGGTCCTACACTAAACAGTGAGAAATGCAAATGAAACATCCACATATATTTATGTGCCTGACTTAATCTATTTTCTGGTACGCATGTTTTTATGAGGGGACTAGTGTATATCTGTTTTTTGGGGTGACATTAAAAATTCAAAAACGATATTGCACTATATGGTTTTTTCATTCCCTCATACACCTGCGGACACTACACCCGGGAAGTGAATACAGTAACGGTGATCAAGATAGGAGAGGGGTATGCAGTTTCCAAGCATCTGAGGTGACACGTGAGGCGATATATATGGAAATGCGAGTGTAAAGAAACCATCTGGTGAGTGTTTCCCCCGAAGGGGACTCCATTTACAAATTAGGTGACTTTTAAAGGCAATTGGTTCCACTAGATTTTAATTAGGTGTATCAGAGTAAAGGGGATGAATACAAATCCCCCCTCCCCCACACTTTTCACATATTTATTTGTAAAAAATGTTGAAAAACATTTATAATTTCCCTTCCACTTCACAATTATGTGACGCTTTGTGTTGGTCCATCACATAAAATCCCAATAAAATACATTTATGTTTTTGGTTGTAACATGAGAAAATGTGGGAAATCTCAAGGGGTATGAATACTTTTTCTAGGCACTGTAGTAGTAGTAGGCAATCCTTTTGTTAAATGATAAAAAAAATCAGCGTTCTGTATTCTTCAAAATAAAATTAGAACCTGTGACCCGGGAACTTTTCTTCTGTATGTTTTTTATTCTAAATTGGAGCATTAAAGAAGAACAAATGCTTTTCCAGCACGTTCCTCGGATCCCTTCCCCTCGGATCCCTTCTTTCCTCGGATCCCTTCTTTCCTCGGATCCCTTCGCTTCATTCCTCAAGTCCCTTCCCCTCAGGTCCCTTCCCTTCGTTCCTCAGATCCCTTTCCCTCGGATCCCTTCCCTTCATTCCACCGATCCCTTCCCCTTGGATCCCTTCCCCTCGGATCCCTTCCCTTCATTCCTTGGATCTCTTCCCCTCGGATCCCTTCCCTTCATTCCTCGGATCTCTTCCCCTCGGATCCCTTCCCTTCATTCCTTGGATTCCTTCCCCTCGGATCCCTTCCCCTCAGATCCCTTCCCTTCATTCCTCAGATCCCTTCCCCTCGGATCCCTTCCCCTCAGATCCCTTCCCTTCGGATCCCTTCCCCTTGGATCCCTTCCCTTCGTTCCTCAGATCTCTTCCCCTCTGATCCCTTCCCCTCAGATCCATTCCCTTTGTTCCTCAGATCCCTTCCCCTCGGATCCCTTCCCTTCATTCCTCGGATCCCTTCCCCTCGGATCCCTTCCCTTCATTCCTCGGATCCCTTCCCCTCGGATCCCTTCCCTTCATTCCTCGGATTACTTCCCCTCGGATCCCTTCTCTTCATTCCTCAGATCCCTTCCCCTCGGATCCCTTCCCTTCGGATCCCTTCCCCTCGGATCCCTTCCCTTCATTCCTTGGATCCCTTCCCCTCGGATCCCTTCCCTTCATTCCTCGGATTACTTCCCTTCATTCCTCGGATTCCTTCCCCTCGGATCCCTTCTCTTCATTCCTCAGATCCCTTCCCCTCGGATCCCTTCCCTTTGGATCCCTTCCCCTCGGATCCCTTCCCTTCATTCCTCGGATCCCTTCCCCTCGGATCCCTTTCCCTCGGATCCCTTCCCCTCGGATCCATTCCCCTCGGATCCCTTCCCTTCATTCCTCGGATCCCTTCCCTTCATTCCTCGGATCCCTTCCCCTCGGATCCATTCCCTTCATTCCTCGTATCCCTTCCCCTCAGATCCCTTCCCTTTGTTCCTCAGATCCCTTCCCCTCGGATCCCTTCCCTTCATTCCTCGGATCCCTTCCCCTCGGATCCCTTCCCTTCATTCCTCGGATTACTTCCCTTCATTCCTCGGATTCCTTCCCCTCGGATCCCTTCTCTTCATTCCTCAGATCCCTTCCCCTCGGATCCCTTCCCTTCGGATCCCTTCCCCTCGGATCCCTTCCCTTCATTCCTCGGATCCCTTCCCCTCGGATCCCTTCCCCTCGGATCCATCCCCCTCGGATCCCTTCCCTTCATTCCTCGGATCCCTTCCCTTCATTCCTCGTATCCCTTCCCCTCGGATCCCTCCTCTTCATTCCTCAGATCCCTTCCCCTCGGATCCCTTCCCTTCGGATCCCTTCCCCTCGGATCCCTTCCCTTCATTCCTCGGATCCCTTCCCCTCGGATCCGTTCCCTTCATTCATCGGCTCCCTTCCCCTCGGATCCCTTCCCTTCATTCCTCTGATCCCTTCCCCCGCTGAGCGCCCAGCCAGGAAATCTCTTCCTATAATGACATTTTCCTTTTATAATCCCGGTGTGTGACTCCCGAGGACATTGAGCTTCACTTACCTCCACAATGTCCGTTCCCATTCATGGAGAAGCCCCTTCCCCTCGGATCCCTTCCCCTCGGATCCCTTCCCTTCATTCCTCGGATCCCTTCCCCTCGGATCCCTTCAATCCTCGGATTCCTTCCCCTCGGATCCCTTCCCTTCATTCATTCCAGGTGTGTGACTCCCGAGGACATTAAGCTTCACTTACCTCCACAATGTCCGTTCCCATTCATGGAGAAGCCCTGGCCGCACTGTTCAGGAAAAGATAAAATGAAGTAAAATCAAATTACAATCCTCTTCAGTCCGACAGAAAAAGATCAAAAAGCAATTTCCTTCCTCTATTTATTTAGCCGAGTGATGAACTGTACAAAAAGAGAAAAAGAGTCGTCTACATGACCTGCCGCCGGTGTAATCCTGCGGCACTCCGGCACAATCACACCAGTGTGCACCAAGCAAGACAGTGGAACCTCGGATTACTCGCATTAATCCGTTCCAGGAGAATGCTCGTAATCCAAAGCGCTCGCATATCAAAGCGAGTTTCCCCATAGAAGTCAATGGAAACAAAGATAATTTGTTCTGTATTGACTTCTATGGCATGCAATACCTCATGTGGCCAGAGGTGGGGGAGGGCGCCGGAGAGCCTAGAACACACCCGGGGACGGCTCGGCTGATCTCGAAAACCCTCAAAAAGGTTCGGAAACACTCAGGAACTGAGTATTTCCGAGTTTTTTTCGAGTGATTCTGAGTATTTCCGAAACGGCTCGGGACGGCTCCGAACCGTTCCGAGTGTCACCGGCGCCCTCGCACCTCTGGCCAAACGCGGTACTGCACACCCCAGTTGAACCTCGCATTACGAGCATAATCCGTTCCAGGAGAACGCTCGTAATCCAAAGCACTCGCATATCAAAGCGAGTTTCCCCATTGAAGTCAATGGAAACGAAAATAATTCGTTCCGCATTGACTTCATTGGCGTGCAATACCGCATGCGGCCAGAGGCGGTAGGGGGGGGTTGCTAAAGAGCCTCGGAAATACTCGGGGACAGCTTGTCTGATCTCCAAAACCTTCAGAAAGTTTCGGAAACACTCAGGAACGGAGTATTTTTGAGTGATTGTGAGAATTTCCGAACCGTTCCGAGCGTCACCGGCGCCCCCCCCCCCCCCACCTCTGGCCAAATGTGGTACTGCACACCACAGTTGAACCTCGAATTACGAGCATAATCCGTTCCAGGAGAATTCTTGCAATCCAAAGCACTCGCATATCAAAGCGAGTTTCCCCATTGAAGTCAATGGAAACTAAAATAATTCGTTCCGCATTGACTTC
Organism: Rana temporaria; assembly: GCF_905171775.1. NCBI lineage: Eukaryota > Metazoa > Chordata > Amphibia > Anura > Ranidae > Rana > Rana temporaria. The sequence goes on from NC_053496.1 coordinate 8,711,711, forward strand.
AATGAGGTGCAATACCGCATGTGGCCTGAGGTGGTGGGGGGCACCGGAGAGCCTCGTCAGTGTCGGAAACTGAGTATTTCCTTGTCTTTGTGAGCATTGTCAAACGGCGACAATCGCCTGCGATAGTCGCTGACTCACTGTACGGCTCTGCTCCAGCGCCCCCCGCAGGCCAAATGCGGTACTGCAGGCACTATTAGGTGGAATTCGACTCGTTTTGTCAGACAACACTCGCAAACCGAGTCAGATTTGGGACGTCTGACTTTACACGCACATTAAAGGCATCCCAGTCTTGGTCCGTAGGGTTCAGTATTGAGTTGGTTTTTATTTTTTACTGGGGAGATCTCATGGAAGACATTCCAAGAATTTACAGGAACTGGAAGAGGAATGGGGGAGCTTCACCATCTGAGAAGATAAAGGGGTAGATCCACGTACAGCGGCGCATTAATCCGCCGGGCGCAGCGTATCTAAGGTACACTACGCCGCCGTAACTTATCTTTTTTTTTTTTTCGAATCCTCAAAGAACTCGCGCCGTAAGTTACGGCGGCGTAGTGTATCTTTGGCAGCGTAAGGGCGCGGCATTCAAATCTCTGTGATAGGGGCGTGTTTTATGCAAATACGTCGTGACCCGACGTAAACGTCGTTTTTTTTTTAACTGCGCATGCACCGTCCGTGGGGGGTATCCCAGCGCGCATGCTCGAATTGAAACCGGAACAAGCCAATGTTTAAGACGGTGACGTCATTCTACGCAAATCCCTATTCGCGAACGACTTACGCAAACGACGTAAAAAATTCAAAATGCGAGGCGGGGACGACGGCCATACTTAACTTTAAGTACGCCTCATAATACCAGGTTTAACTATAGGCCGGAAAAAGCCGAACGCAAACAACGTAAAAAACGTACGTTCGTGGATCGCCATAACTAGCTAATTTGCATACTCGACGCGGAATCCGACCGAAACGACCACCTAGCGGCCGCCGAAAAATTGTATCCACAAAACAAGATACGACGGCATCTCGGATTGATCCGACAAGCGTACGTCTTAGTACGCCATCGGATCTCAGGTGCATTCTTTCGGCGTTTCCGTCGATTTCCGCGTCGAGTATGCAAATTAGCTAGTTACGGCGATCCACGAACGTACGTCCGGCGTTTTTTTTTTATGTCGTTTGCGTTCGGCTTTTTCTGGCGTATAGTTACCCCTGCTATATGGTGGCGTACTCAATGTTAAGTATGGCCGTCGTTCCCGCCTCGCATTTTGAAATTTTTACGTCGTTTGCGTAAAGTCGTTCGCGAATAGGGATTTGCGTAAAATGACGTCACCGTCGTAAGCATTGGCTTGTTCCAGTTTAATTTCGAGCATGCGCACTGGGATACCCCCACGGACGGCGCATGCGCAGTTAAAAAAAAACGTAGTTTACGTCGGGTCACGACGTATTTACATAAAACACGCCCCCATCACACCCATTTGAATTCCGCGCCCTTACGCCGCCAAAGATACACTACGCCGCCGTAACTTACGGCGCAAATTCTTTGAGGATTCGAAAAGAAAAAAAAATAAGTTACGGCGGCGTAATGTATCTTAGATACGCTGCGCCCGGCGGAGAGAAGCGCCGATCTACGTGGATCTGCCCCATAAAGGCAGGCGTCCCAATACTTTTGGTAATATAGTGTATATTTTAAAGTGACAAAGCTGATCACAGTCACGTCTGGCAATGAGTACAGATTCCTCGGCAGACATCGTTATACATCTGCAGCAATCACATGGTCATTTTTCGCCCACCCCCAGAATACATAGGGGGGGGGAGGGGATTTGTCACCTCGATAAGCGTTGGCTTAGTGGCGCTGTCTTCATCCGCGGGGTAGGCAATCTCTAGGACGGTATTGATTTCCCCTTCGGCGATGCCCCGGGTGAGGATCTTGCCGTCAGGCCAGGTCACCTCCAAGCTGCTCGCTTCGTCTTTTCCTAGAAGAAAAAAAAAAAGGGGGGGGAAATGAGATAAAGACGTTGCTGGATGTGCGGGCCGAATTGTCGGCGGGTAGAATCTGACTCGGAGAGTCGCGCCGTTACTGCCTGGAGCATTACAGACGTTATATAAAACAGGCCGTTCCCCCCTGTAACGGTCACCACCGTTTACGACCTTCCATCCCAGTCACGACAGCTTATCGGCACTCCAACCAACAGGCAGACCCGATCCCATTTCATTCGCCCAGAATCAAGACGAGACACAGCTCTGTACTTGTTCCAAATGTAAAGATCAACTTTAATGGGTTCTTCTCAGCTTTTTATACAGTACAAGGCATTAAAGCAACAATGAGATCTCCACCCCCCCCTAATCACACACTAAGGCTAATTACTAAACATTCCTTAATTAACAGCATAACAAACAAAACACCTTCACCCACTGAGTTCCCTAGGCAGACGTTTCGTCTCCGCATACAGCTTGACACCTATTCACACCTCTGAGCATCAATAGGTTTTAGACAGTGGCCCAGATTCAAGTAGAATCGCGCAATATTTGCGTGGGCAAAGAGCACATTTTTTTCTCTGCGCCCACGCAAATATTGCGCTTTGCCCGCGATTCACGGAGCAGTTGCTCCGTAAATTGCGCGGGCAATATGCTAAGCAGCCGGGCGCAAGGCTGCCTAATGTAAATGATCCCGCCGGGGGCGGGAATCATTTAAATTAGGCGCGCTCCCGCGCCGAGCGAACTGCGCATGCTCCGTCGGGAAACTTTCCCGACATGCATTGCGGCAAATGACGTCGCAAGGACGTCATTTGCTTGTAAGTGAACGTGAATGGCGTCCAGCGCCATTCACGGTTCACTTACGTAAACGACTATACTTTAGCATTGGCTGCGCCTGCTATAGCAGGAGCAACCTTATGCTAAAGGCGCCGTACGGAAACTCCGTACCTTGCGTAGGCAGGGCCCGCGCAACTTTTGTGAATCGGTGGTAGTATGCAATTTGCATACTACACGCCGATCACAAAGGCTGCGCCCCCTAGCGGCCAACGCAAGAATGCAGCCTGGGATGTGAAGGCATAAGGAGGCTTATGTTTATCACATCCTAGGCTGCATTCGGTGTAACGAGGTTCCTGAATCAGGAGCACTCGTTACACCGGAGCAAGTAAGCACTTGCGCCGCGCAACCTATGGTTGCGCGGGCGCAAGTGCTTCTTGAATCTGGGCCAGTGTTATCACACAAAACAGTATTTAGCATGCATAATTAGAGTTCTGGGAGCATACCTGGGTTAACACCTTTACACAAGGACAATGGAATGTCTTCCAGGAGCCCTGACTCAATTAGCATGTCACTAGTCAGGGCTAATCATAGAATGAGTCACTATTGACTGGTTGGGCCAACATCTTGCAGTATCTCAAAATCCTGCAATACGAACTATCAGTGATGTCCTATCTCATGTAATACATGAATTATGATTCACTTGCCACCCCATGCCCAAAGGGCACAGGGTGGACTCAGACCCAAGAGTTATCAGTGACGCTGACACAGGAGTATCCCCCATCCTCACAAAGTCTCTGGGTGTCCCGGGTCATTCCGTTACACCCCCGTTTACGGCTTCTTGAAAACCATCATATTTGGGGGGGGGGGGGGGGTTTATTTCCGCGCCGAATGGGAGAATCTGTGCGCGATTATTTTCCAATAGGTTCTAGTAATGTGTTATTCTTTGAGTTTTTATGGGTTTGCAACGGGAAGACAAATGGAGTTCTCGGGTTTCCTACAGTTTTATCGCTCTGTTAGGGCCAGATTCTCGTAGAATGGTGTATCTTAGCGGCGGCGTAACGTTTTCCGATTTACGTTACGCCGCCCCAACTTACACGGGCAAGTGCTGTATTCTCAAAGCACTTGCTCCGTAAGTTGTGGCGGCGTAGCATAAATCGGCCGGCGTAAGCCCGCCTAATTCAAATGTGGAAGGGAGGGGGGTGTGTTTTATGTTAAACTACTGTGACCCGACGTGATTGACGTTTTTCACGAATGGCGCATGCGCCGTCCGTGGAAATCTCCCAGTGTGCATTGCTCCAAAGTACGCCGCAAGGACGTCATTGGTTTTGACGTGGACGGAAATTACGTCCAGCCCCATTCACGGACGAGTTACGCAAACAACGTAACTTTTTAAAATTTCGAAGGCGGGAACGACGGCCATACTTAACATTGGCTGCACCTCATAGACCCAGGGGCAACTTTACGCCGGGAAAAGCCTAACGTAAACGTCGTAACTTTACTGCGTCGGACGCGCGTACGTTCGGGAATTTGCGTATCTAGCTAATTTGCATACTCTACGCAGATTTCGACGGAAGCGCCACCTAGCGGGCCAAAAAAAAAAATGCAGTTAAGATCCGACGGATCTAATGGATATCTATGCGTAACTGATTCTAAGAATCAGACGCATAGATACGACGGCGCAACTCAGAGATACAACGGCGTATCTGGAGATAGATCTCTTTTGTGAATCTGGGCCTTAGTCTCCAGTTCCGAGCCAATAGGGAGAGAGGGAAGAGAACTTCACATAATTACAATCAAAAAATATTCAGCCATGCAAGGAATTCAGAGCTTGTATTTATCTCTGCTGGTAATGATAATCGTCATGGAGCTCGTAAAGATGGGAATAATATTTTACACACAAAACACATAATCGTCCCCGGCTAGTAATGTCAGGAAGAACACGTCCCAGATAAAATATGAATCGCGTGCCGGTGTATTCACTCCACATCTTCACCTCTATGGGATCTTGACGGAAACACCTCTGGATGTGTGAGGTTCTTCAAACAAGGTAAGTTATGACTTGTAAAGAATGGGTGGCCCTCCAGCTGTTGCGGAACTACAGGTCCCATCATGCCCGTGCCTTTGGGAGCAGAGGCGACTCTCTAATTAGGCGGCCGCCGAAGGCCTCGCACTCACAGGGGCCTCCGCTCGATCACTGGACTGACCAACAGTCTCCAGGTGCCATCTGTAAAAGCTGTGCGGGCAGCCATAGGACACACCAAGTCTATGTGGGGCCCTAAAGCAGCTAAGCTGCTCCTTCAGCCCGTGCCGCTCACCTGGCCTCTCTGTGTCTGGCCAGCTGCCTATTCGGGTCAGGAATCAGGCCAGGCGGTGGAAACTTTATCTATTATGGGTGTGAGTGGGGCCTTGTGTCTAAATTTTGCCTCCGTCCACTGCTCTACTGACACCATCCACTGCTCTACTGACACCGTCCACTGTCCTACTGACACCGCCCACAGCTCTACTGACACCGCCCACAGCTCTACTGACACCGCCCACAGCTCTACTGACAACGCCCACTGCTCTACTGACACCGTCCACTGCTCTACTGACACCATCCACTGCTCTACTGACACCGTCCCCTGCCCTACTGACACCGTCCACTGCTCTACTGACACCGTCCTCTGTCCTACTGACACCGTCCACTGTCCTACTGACACCGCCCACAGCTCTACTGACACCGCCCACAGCTCTACTGACACCGCCCACAGCTCTACTGACAACGCCCACTGCTCTACTGACACCGTCCACTGTCCTACTAACACCATCCACTGCTCTACTGACACCATCCCCTGCTCTACTGACACCGCCCACTGCCTTACTGACACCGTCCACTGCCCTACTGACACCGTCCACTACCCTACTGACACCGTCCACTGCTCTACTGACACCGTCCACTGCCCTACTGACACCGTCCACTGCCCTACTGACACCGTCCACTGCCCTACTGACACCGTCCACTGCCCTACTGACACCGTCCACTGCTCTACTGACACCGTCCACTGCTCTACTGACACCATCCACTACTCTAATGACACCATCCTTTGGCCTAGTGACAAAGTCCACTGTCCTACTGACACCGTCCCCTGCTCTACTGACACCGCCCACTGCCTTACTGACACCGTCCACTGCTCTACTGACACCATCCACTGCCCTACTGACACCGTCCACTGCCCTACTGACACCATCCACTGCTCTACTGACACCATCCTTTGGCCTAGTGACACCATCCACTGCCCTACTGACACCGTCCACTGCCCTACTGACACCGTCCACTGCTCTACTGACACCGTCCACTGCCCTACTGACACCATCCACTGCCCTACTGACACCGTCCACTGCCCTACTGACACCGTCCACTGCTCTATTGACACCGTCCACTGCTCTACTGACACCGTCCACTGCTCTACTGACACCGTCCACTGCCCTACTGACACCGTCCACTGCTCTACTGACACCATCCACTGCTCTACTGACACCGTCCACTGCTCTACTGACACCGTCCACTGCCCTTCTGCTTGTAATAGTAATTGAACGGCTAGTTAGCCTCTCCAATTGCCATTACAAAAGAGCTGACCGTCGGCTCTAGCAAAGACTTCAACCACTTGAAGTCCAATGATGTACCAGGTGGAGTTAGAGAAACTTCTTACTTATAAAACGAAAGACTCAGTTCCAACACTGAAGAGATCTAAGGTGCAAGGGGAGCTATGCACAGTAGAGTCGATGAAGGCCTACATCCCTAAGCAGTAGGGTTAATTCTTGGCTTACCACACGTTCAGCTTATGGAGATAATCAGCTCAGGAATGAAGAGGGGAAAACCTGTCTCAGAACGTCACATCTGAACAGGGCAGGTCAAACTGACGTCCAAGTTGTATGTGGGGTCGTGGAACAGCAGGGAAGCTAAGCTGCACAAAGCGTGAGAACCAGTGACATAGCAGAAGGCGTCTCTACCGCACGGCAAAGCCAAGCACTACCCTGCACCAATTCACACAAAGCCCAGCCTACTGACTCAACGTGACAGACTTCAGGGGAATTCCTCCAGAATCTTCCTGGTTTTAGGACCTGTCTAACATAAGGCTCTATTCACACTTGTACAAAGTCACACGACTTTGGAGTACAACTATGGATGGGTGCAACTTGGATGTGACTTGTTGCAAAGTCGGACCCCACTGTTGCATGTAAAACATTCAGGTATGACTTTCATGCAACTTTTATAGATTAACATTGAAGTCTTTGACCTTCAAGTTACATGAAAGTAGGACCAAAGTAGTGCATGAACTACATTGAAGTTGCTGCGACTTGGTCCCACACAGGGGCATTCCTAGATTTACAAAAGATCTGCGACTAGAGCCCAGAGCAGCGAAGTAAAGAAAGTCTGACGCTTGGGCGGGCATACACATGTATATAATATACATGTAGGTGTGTGTATATATACAGGTATATAGAGCCTCTCCCTTACATCAGGGACCCCAGAGAGCCACTTCCTTACATCAGGATCCCCAGAGAGCCTCCCCTTACATCAGGGTCCCCATAGAGCCTCCCCCTTACATCGGGGAACCCAGAGAGCCACTTCCTTACATCAGGGTCCCCAGAGAGCCTCCCCTTACATCGGGGTCCCCAGAGAGCCACTTCCTTACATCAGGGTCCCCAGAGAGCCACTTCCTTACATCAGGGACCCCAGAGTGCCACTTCCTTACATCAGGGTCCCCAGAGAGCCTCCTCTTACATCAGGGTCCCCAGAGAGCCACTTCCTTACATCAGGGACCCCAGAGAGCCACTTTCTTACATCAGGGTCCCCAGAGAGCCCTTTCCTTACATCAGGGTCCCCATAGAGCCTCCCCCTTACATCAGGGTCCCCAGAGAGCCCTTTCCTTACATCAGGGTCCCCAGAGAGCCCTTTCCTTACATCAGGGTCCCCATAGAGCCTCCCCCTTACATCAGGGTCCCCAGAGAGCCCTTTCCTTACATCAGGGTCCCCAGAGAGCCTCCACCTTACATCAGGGTCCCCAGAGAGCCCTCCCCCTTGTCTTCAGCATTTATAAAAAAAAAATTCTGCTTAGCTGGGGGCCAGGGGGGGCATTAGGACTGTTTAACCCCTCAGTTGAAGTGTTTACCTTGTGTGGTGATCCAGACCGGACTGTGGCTCTGGGCTCCATCTGCTCAGCTGGTGGCCGGGGGAGGAACATGAGTAGTTAATTATCAGGCACAGTTCTTATCTATATTCAGCAGTTATGACAATTTAATCATTGTCCGACTCCTGACATCCATTTCTATACCAATCTGCTGGGCAATGTAATTGCCGGGAACCGCAGCCCAAAAATCATCAAATAGCCCCAGGGGGAGTAATCCTTGTGCTGCGGTTCCCAACAATTACATTGCCCGGCAGATTGGTATAGAAGTGGACGTCGGGACAATGATTAAATTGTCGGAACTGTTAAATATAGATAAGAACTTGTGCCTGATAACATTAACTAGTCATGTTCCTCCCCCGGCCACCAGAGCCAACCCGAGGTAAAATACTCTGGGCTATAGCCCCAGTAGCCACCCCCTAGCAACGCCACTGGTCCCACATATATGACACAACTTTGGAAAGGTGTGTAGCACCCTCAAATAAGTAGGCACTAGAGCAGTGGTTCTCAACCTTCTAGTGCCGTGACCCATTGATAACATTTCCCAAGTCGTGGGGACCCCTAACAGTAAAATTATTTTCATAGCGTGGGTTGTCAGCACCCAAGACAAGACAAGTAATTTGCACCCCTAAACCACAGATATTTAGCGCTCCCTGAGTCTTTTTAATGGCAACTATAATCACAGATAGTGTCACTCACTGTGCCTCCGACTTCACTGTGTTTCCAACTTCATGGTGTCTCGTAGCAGTGACACCTATGCTGAAATCAGGAGACAGGGTCTCCTCTAGCCCCTCCCACTTCACATTCCTCACCAGTCAGCTGCGGGTTCCAGGAACAGCCCAGCTGGGTGGCCACAGGCTCCAGGGATAGCAAAAAGGCTGGGAGAGTGATGCAGGCTTCAGGAACAGACCAGGATTCGGTGACCCCTGGCAAATCCTCATTCGACCCCCGAGGGGGTCCCGACCCCCAGGATGAGAACCACTGCACTAGAGGTAGGATTTTTATGGAGGGTGAGATCAATCCTCTGAACTGGGGGGAATGGAGGGTGAGATCAGTGTTTTAAACTGGGGGTGAATGGAGGGTGAGATCAGTCCTCTGAACTGGAGGTGAATGGAGGGTGAGATCAGTCCTCTGAACTGAGGGGTATGGAGGGTGAGATCAGTGTTTTAAACTGGGGGTGAATGGAGGGTGAGATCAGTGCTCTGAACTGGGGGGAATGGAGGGTGAGAACAATGCTGTTGCTGCCCTTGTTTCTGTTGCTGCCCCTGTTTTCTGTTGCTGCCCTTGTTTTCTGTTGCTGCCCTTGTTTCTGTTGCTGCCCTTGTTTTCCTTGTTTTCTGTTGCTGCCCTTGTTTCTGTTGCTGCCCTTGTTTTCTGTTGCTGCCCTTGCTTTCTGTTGCTGCCCTTGTTTCTGTTGCTGCCCTTGTTTTCTGTTGCTGCCCTTGTTTTCTGTTGCTGCCCTTGTTTTCTGTTGCTGCCCTTGTTTCTGTTGCTGCCCTTGTTTTCTGTTGCTGCCCTTGCTTTCTGTTGCTGCCCTTGTTTCTGTTGCTGCCCTTGTTTTCTGTTGCTGCCCTTGTTTTCTGTTGCTGCCCTTGTTTTCTGTTGCTGCCCTTGTTTCTGTTGCTGCCCCTGTTTTCTGTTGCTGCCCTTGTTTCTGTTGCTGCCCTTGTTTTCTGTTGCTGCCCTTGTTTTCTGTTGCTGCCCTTGTTTCTGTTGCTGCCCTTGTTTTCTGTTGCTGCCCTTGTTTTCTGTTGCTGCCCTTGTTTCTGTCGCTGCCCTTGTTTTCTGTTGCTGCCCTTGTTTCTGTTGCTGCCCTTGTTTTCTGTTGCTGCCCTTGTTTCTGTTGCTGCCCTTGTTTTCCTTGTTTTCTGTTGCTGCCCTTGTTTTCTGTTGCTGCCCTTGTTTTCTGTTGCTGCCCTTGTTTCTGTTGCTGCCCTTGTTTTCTGTTGCTGCCCTTGTTTTCTGTTGCTGCCCTTGTTTTCTGTTGCTGCCCTTGTTTTCTGTTGCTGCCCTTGTTTCTGTTGCTGCCTTTGTTTTCTGTTGCTGCCCTTGTTTTCTGTTGCTGCCCTTGTTTTCTGTTGCTGCCCTTGTTTCTGTTGCTGCCTTTGTTTTCTGTTGCTGCCTTTGTTTTCTGTTGCTGCCCTTGTTTTCTGTTGCTGCCCTTGTTTTCTGTTGCTGCCCTTGTTTTCTGTTGCTGCCCTTGTTTCTGTTGCTGCCCTTGTTTCTGTTGCTGCCCTTGTTTCTGTTGCTGCCCTTGTTTTCCTTGTTTTCTGTTGCTGCCCTTGTTTTCTGTTGCTGCCCTTGTTTCTGTTGCTGCCCTTGTTTTCTGTTGCTGCCCTTGTTTCTGTTGCTGCCCTTGTTTTCTGTTGCTTCCCTTGTTTTCTGTTGCTTCCCTTGTTTTCTGTTGTTGCCCTTGTTTCTGTTGCTGCCCTTGTTTTCTGTTGCTGCCCTTGTTTCGGTTGCTGCCCTTGTTTCGGTTGCTGCCCTTGTTTCTGTTGCTGCCCTTGTTTCTGTTGCTGCCCTTGTTTTCTGTTGCTGCCCTTGTTTCTGTTGCTGCCCTTGTTTTCTGTTGCTGCCCTTGTTTCTGTTGCTGCCCTTGTTTTCTGTTGCTGCCCTTGTTTTCTGTTGCTGCCCTTGTTTTCTGTTGCTGCCCTTGTTTCTGTTGCTGCCCTTGTTTTCTGTTGCTGCCCTTGTTTTCTGTTGCTGCCCTTGTTTCTGTTGCTGCCCTTGTTTTCTGTTGTTGCCCTTGTTTTCTGTTGCTGCCCTTGTTTCTGTTGCTGCCCTTGTTTTCTGTTGCTGCCCTTGTTTTCTGTTGCTGCCCTTGTTTTCTGTTGTTGCCCTTGTTTTCTGTTGCTGCCCTTGTTTCTGTTGCTGCCCTTGTTTTCTGTTGCTGCCCTTGTTTCTGTTGCTGCCCTTGTTTCTGTTGCTGCCCTTGTTTGGAGTCAGGCTTTTGTTGAACTTTCTGTTATTTTGAGCTATGGCATATTACTCCACCCTCCTCCGGCACGGCATAACCGGCTTATTATGTGTCGGGTTGTGTAACAAGAAAAGGAATCGGAGCGTGGTCGTTATCATTTATAATTATCAGACAGATACAGAACAAGTCCGCACAGCTCTCCTAATGAGTTTGCTCCATGGAGCAGCACATGATTGGTCAGGGGAAGCGTCAGCTCACATGTTATAATATTAGTATAGAAGTAACAACATCAACTCAGCATCATTTTTATTGGTCTTATTCCACCCGGTATATTTCCAGCTTCCTTTTCCTACAGAGGGAGACGACCTTTGAGAGCTGGAGATCCACCTGAACAACATGAGAGATCGAAGATCACTGGGGATCAGCATCCTTTTTTTTCCCTTTTTCTTTTGTTTTTTTTATTAATTAGCAAGAGCCTAACTATATAGTAAGGAAGTCTTAGAACAAAGTCTGTCACTGTAAAAATATAAATTTCGCCTACCTGACAGTGTCAGTCAGTAGAGCTGTGCATGGTAGAGGTTGATGTCAGTAAGACAGTATCAATGGGGCAGACAATGGTGTCAATAGAGCAGTAGATGGTGTCAATGGGGCAGTGTAGAGTGTAAGTTGGACAGTGTCAGTAGAGCAGTGGATGGTATCAGTAGAGCAGTGGATGGTGTCAGTAGGGCAGTGGATGGTGTCAGTAGGGCAATGGATGGTGTCAGTAGGGCAGTGAATGGTGTCAGTAGGGCAGTGGATGGTGTCAGTAGGGCAGAGGACAGTGTCAGTAGAGCAGTGGACGGTGTCAGTAGGGCAGTGGACGGTGTCAGTAGAGCAGCAAAGGGTGTCAGTAGGTCAGTGGACGGTGTCAGTAGAGTAGTGGATGGTGTCAGTAGGGTAAAGGACGGTGTCAGTAGAGCAGTGGATGGTATCAGTAGAGCAGTGGATGGTGTCAGTAGGGCAGTGGACGGTGTCAGTAGAGCAGCAAAGGGTGTCAGTAGGTCAGTGGATGGTGTCAGTAGGGCAGTGGACGGTGTCAGTAGGGCAGTGGATGGTGTCAGTAGGGCAGTGGACGGTGTCAGTAGGGCAGTGGATGGTGTCAGTAGAGCAGTGGATGGTGTCAGTAGAGCAGTGGACGGTGTCAGTAGAGCAGTGGACGGTGTCAGTAGGGCAGTGGATGGTGTCAGTAGGGCAGTGGACGGTGTCAGTAGGGCAGTGGACGGTGTCAGTAGGGCAGTGGATGGTGTCAGTAGAGCAGTGGACGGTGTCAGTAGAGCAGAGGACTGGTGGGATTACCGTGTAGAGCAGCCCTATCAGGCAGACTGTATGGGGGGGCCCTGGGGCCCAATTGAGGCAGGATATATGGGAGCCCATGATTTCTAGTGGTGGCCCTGCTCCATACAGACAGGTTGGTGCTAATTTGTGAGGAACACAACAGTGACCAGAACAGATTTTCCAACCTTTAAACAGAAGCCACAAGCAGGGCCGCTCATTTCTGTAATTTCTTCCCTGACACCAATCTAATTTCCTGTTCTTTCTGCTTCTGCCCCCCCCCGTGTGCCCCCCCCCTGTCACTGTGCCACCCCCCCCCCCCCACAGTGCTGCAGGGGGTTCCCTGTCCTTTAAAAAAAAAAAACTGACAGAGTGAGGAAAAGCCGATCAATGGCTCTTCCTGTTCACATCGTGATCAGCCGTGATTGGTCACGACTGATCACGTGGTAAAGAGCCTCCGTCAGAGATCTTTACCGAGATCGGTGTAGCGGGGTGTCAGACTGACACGCCGCACTTCCAATCACCGGCATGTGGCGGCTGTTATCCTGCTGGATGTCATATGACGCCCAGTCAGGATAACTGAACCACCACCCAGCCGTCATTCTGCTATAGGCCGGGGTGGAAGTGGTTAAACCTCATTTGCCATGTAGTTGCCACCCCATTAACTTGTTTGGATCTTCTTGCAAGGTTTCCACATCCTGCGGAGAGGTTATTGCCCTGCTGAGCTTAGTATTGTCTGCAAATACAGAGATTGAACTGTTTACCCCATCCTCCAGGTCGTTTATGAATAAATTAAATAGGCTTGGTCCCAGCACAGAACCCTGGGGGACCCCACTACCCACCCCTGACCATTCCGAACACTCCCCATTTATCACTGTAGAAGATGTATCTTTGTAACAGCGGCGGTGAGTCCATAGGAGGCGCAGGAGCGCCGCCCCTCTCTCTCTCCTGCACCTTTGCATGAATCTATGTATTGTCGTCGCTGCCGCTCACTATTAAAATGTCCGGCCCCCTGGCGAGCGCCGGCCATCTGAATAACGGCAGCTGGTTGGCTGTGGAAGTGTATATCGGAGCCAGCGGGGTGTGCGTTCCTTGGTTAACACTGACACGCATCTCAGCCAATCAGGTTCACAGGATCTGGTTACCAGTAACCTGATTGGCTGAAGCGACATCGGAGACGGGACTACATCAAGGAATCGTGGAGGAGGATCCGAGGATGGCTGACCGAGAAAGGTAAGTGCCAGGTGGAGAGGGGGGGGGGCAATCTGGCGGCATTTTAGGGGCAAATTGATGGGCACAGTCTGGGCTGTCTAAATGAGAGGGCACACCTGGGCACTGCCCAGGGGCCCCTGCACTTTCCCCAAAGCAGCTGGTCCTTGAGCCCACGCTGCCCCGAAATTGGGGGCCCCATGAAGGCACAGAAAGTGATAGATACACAGGGGAGGCAGTCTGTCTCCTACCAACTTGATGTCTGTTTACCTGCACTGTCATCATTGTAGGGGCCCCAGAGCATAACTTTGCCCAGGGGCCCATGACGCTATTAAGACAGCCCTGGGCACAGTGGCAACAATGGCAAGGCACAGTGGCTGTGTTTGGCATGGCACAGTGACAACAATTGATGGGCACAGTGGCGACAATGGCATGGCACAGTGGCTGCGTTTGGCATGGCACAGTGGCGACAATTGATGGGCACAGTGGCAACAATGGCATGGCACAGTGGCTGCGTTTGGCATGGCACAGTGGCGACAATTGATGGGCACAGTGGCAACAATGGCAAGGCACAGTGGCTGCGTTTGGCATGGCACAGTGACAACAATTGATGGGCACAGTGGCGACAATGGCATGACACAGTGGCTGCGTTTGGCATGGCACAGTGGTGACAATTGATGGGCACAGTGGCGACAATGGCATGGCACAGTGGCTGCGTTTGGCATGGCACAGTGGCAACAATTGATGGGCACAGTGGCTGCATTTGGCATGGCACAGTGGTGACAATTGATGGGCACAGTGGCGACAATGGCATGGCACAGTGGCGACAATTGATGGCATGGCACAGTGGCGACAATTGATGAGCACAGTGGCTGCGTTTGATAGCATGGCACAGTGGCGACAATTTTATGGCACAGTGGCTGTGTTTGATGGGTACAGTGGCCGCAATTGATGGGCACAGTGAGGCTGCAATTGATGTTTTTTTTTTTTTCATTTGTTTGCGCCCCCCCCAAAACATTTTGAACACCAGCCGCCACTGCTTTGTAATGTGTATTTTCCATCTAGAAGATGTATTTTTTTCGGCTAGTTTGATCAATAACCACCCACACAATCTGTAGAGCGACCCTCAGATTTCTGGGGCTTCCTAAGAATAGACGCACTATAAAAGCTCGGTCAGGTGACTGTAAATGTTGGTTATCAGAGCTTAGCGAGGGGGGGGGGGGGGGAATAGAGGCCACATCCTCCCCATCATGAGATACGGCCTTTGTTTCCTCCATGACATTTTCCATGATAGGACCATTGCTTGGTGTCATGGCAGATAAATTCTTACCGCAGGCAGCGCCGTTGTGAAATCCCTTTTGCTTCCCTGACTCCCAATTACCAAGAATTCATCCCTTGCTAATGAAACAAGCAGAAAGGAAGGAGATGAAAGACGGGGAGCAGAGCAGGCTCCAACGCTGCCAAGACCATCAAAGCTTATTTTCTTGTTTTAATTCCTAAAATAACAAACCTTTTAGCTGAGCCAGACTCTTACTCGTTGGTGACGCCACCGATGACTCTACGCGGCAGCCCTCTCATCTCATTGCTAGTCAGCGCACTCAACTGTAAGTTGAAATGTTTAACACGCTCCCTAAGCCGGCTCTCACTGCGGGCGCAGAATTAACTCCTTCCAACGCCGTCGTCGTTAGAAGGCTCCGTTGTAGGTCAGGCGTTAATTATTGAAGCATCAGTTGAGGTTTTATGTGATTTTGATTACAGAGGAATCCGGTTGTGGAGGAATAGGGAAGGTTTTGATCCCCTCTACTGGTTCCTGGCCATAAAGACATCGTCAACGTACCCGTGATAGGCTAAACTCTTATCACATAAACTATCATTGGGGTAGATTTAGGTACCTTTCGCGGCGGCGTATCTCCAGATACGCCGCCGTAATTTGAATTCCGCGCCCGCGTAGCGTTACGCTGATTCACAAAGGCAGTTACGCTGAAAAAATAGGCTTCCTCCACCGACATAACTTGATTGCGGCGGCGGAGAATTGTGTGCAATATAACTTTGGCCGCTCGGGGCGCTTTCGTTGTTGTCGGCGTAGAATATGCTAATTTCCTAGAAACGCCGATTCACAAACGTAAGTGCGCCCGGCGTTCGTTTTTTACGTCGTTTGCGTTAAGGCTTTTTCGGCGTAACGTTGCTCCTGCTATTAGGAGGCACAGCCAATGTTAAGTATGGACGTCGTTCCCGCTTCGAAATTTGAATTATTTACGTTGTTTGCGTAAGTCGTTCGCGAATAGGGCTGGACGTAATTTACGTTCACGTCGAAACCAATACGTCATTACGCCGTACTTGGAAGCAATGCACACTGGGATATGTACACGGACGGCGCATGCGCTGTTCGTAAATCACGTCAATCACGTCAGGTCATCACATATTACCATAAAACACGCCCCCCTTCCCCATTTGAATTACGCGCGCTTACGCCGGCCCCATTTACGCTACGCCGCCGCGACTTACGGAGCAAGTGTTTTGGGAATACTGCACTTGCTCCTGTAAGTTGCGGAGGCGTAGCGTAAATACACTACGCTGCGCCGCCGTAAATTATAGCGTAGCTACCTGAATCTAGCCCACTGTCATTAGTTTAAGTGAATGATATTACATCAATAAGAGGATTCCCTGTAGCAATATACGAGGGCTGTACCGAAAGAAATGCAAAAGTGGGTATAACTGTTTTATTAATCCCCTTCACGCCTACGGGTAAAAAAAATGTAGCGCCCTTTTTTTCTAAGGAACTGGGACTACGTCGTAAATTTTGTATTGTCTGAGCTGTAAATAACCCAGATTGATTGTACAAAGTTCAATTAGCTTCTGTTCCAACTTGGTTGTGTTGTGCGCATTTCCCACTGTTGCCAGTAGGGGTCACTGTTACCACAGGCCGGTGTGAGAAATACAGCAAGTTGAAGTGCATTGACTATTCTTTCCCCAGAAACAGCCCAGTGGGAGTGTTCTTGCTACTGTGCATTCTGGGAGAGGATATTTAAGGAGCAGAAGCCATGTGATCTCTCGCTCTGACCTCATGGCCCTGCTGGCCTGAGGATGTGCTAATTCTCTCTTTACCTCGGGGGCCTCCTGGCCCGAGGATGTGGTACTGCGAGTAGGCCCAGAAGCCTGTCTGGGGCCTACTAATCTGGAGGTGGTCCTGGCTGTCTTGCCTGCGCGGAAGAAGCCATCAAACTGGGAAGATCCAGGGGAGGACTCTTGCTGGAGAGAACCGGGCTGAAGGCTGGTGTAGCACTACCCCCTGTAACGGAATGGCCCGTGATACCCAGAGACTTTTGAAGGATGCGGGGTACTCCTGTGCCAGCTTCACTAATGACTCTTGGGTCTAGGGTCATCCTATGTCCAATAGGGGCATAGGATGACTGAGAAATGATATCTCGGATTACATGAGATGGGACAGTAATGATAATTCATGTATTGCAGGATATTCGCCTGGACGGAGACGGACACCTGGATGGAGGCCGCAGACGGACACCTGGATGGAGGCCGCAGACGGACACCTCCAAAGCCGCAGACGGACCCCGCGCAAGGCCGTAGACGGACGCCGGACAAGGCCGCAGGGCAAAAATGTAAGTTTTCATTTTTTTTTCTTTTTTACCTCTCTAAGCTTGGGGTGCGCGTTATACGCCGGTGAGCGGTATACCGCGATAAATACGGTATCTCCTGATTTATTTTTATTTACTTTATTAATTTGATTATCAAATGGAAACTGTCTCAAAACAGTAAAAAAAAAAAAAAAATTAAATTTAGCTGTATATTTATTGATACTACCATAACCTACCACCAAACAACAACCCACAATAAATTCTCCTGCTCCTGATGATCGCAACGATATCCCATATGTGTATGTTAGTTGTTGTATGTACCCCGTAGTCAGTGGTGTATTTAGGTTTTGTGCTGCCCTAGGCCTGACTAAACTCGTGGACTCCCCGAATTTACATATGAACCACCCCTTCCTGTCAAGGCCACACCCCTTTCTGTTTAAGAACCACCCTGAAATTATCGGTGTCCATTCACATTCTGAAAAAAAAACAACACGGGGGTGGGCTTTACAGTGTCTGATCACTGTGATAGCCAGTCAGAGGCTATAAAAGCGATCAGGTCTGCAAACAAGCACAGTGAGGCTGCAAATGGGCACAGTGAGGCTGCAAATGGGCACAGTGAGGCTGCAAATGATGGGCACAGTAAAGCTGGAAATGGACACAGTGGCCCAGATTCAAGTAGAATCGCGCAATATTTGCGTGGGCAAAGAGCAAATTTTTTTCTCTGCGCCCACGCAAATATTGCGCTTTGCCCGCGATTCACGGAGCAGCTGCTCCGTAAATTGCGCGGGCAATATGCTAAGCAGCCGGGCGCAAGGCTGCCTAATGTAAATGATCCCGCCGGGGGCGGGAATCATTTAAATTAGGCGCGCTCCCGCGCCGAGCGAACAGCGCATGCTCCGTCGGGAAACTTTCCCGACGTGCATTGCGGCAAATGACGTCGCAAGGACGTCATTTGCTTGTAAGTGAACGTGAATGGCGTCCAGCGCCATTCACGGTTCACTTACGTAAACGACGTAAAATTTAAACGTCGCGAGCGGGAGACGCAGCTATACTTTAGCATTGGCTGCGCCTGCTTTTAGCAGGAGCAACCTTATGCTAAAGGCGCCGTACGGAAACTCCGTACCTTGCGTACGCAGGGCCCGCGCAACTCTTGTGAATCGGTGGTAGTATGCAATTTGCATACTACACGCCGATCACAAAGGCCGCGCCCCCTAGCGGCCAACGCAAGAATGCAGCCTGAGATATGAAGGCATAAGGAGGCTTATGTCTGTCATATCCTAGGCTGCATTCGGTGTAACGAGGTTCCTGAATCAGGAGCACTCGTTACACCGGAGCAAGTAAGCCCTTGCGCCGCGCAACTATGGTTGCGCGGGCGCAAGTGCTTCTTGAATCTGGGCCAGTGAGAATGCAGATGGGCACAGTGAGGCTGCAGATGGGCACAGTGAGGCTGAAAAGTGAGGCTACAAATGGGCACAATGAGGCTGCAAATGGGCACAGTGAGGCTGCAAATGGACACAGTGGCCCAGATTCTGAAAGGGCTTACGACGGCGCAACGCCATGTGCGCCGTCGTAAGTCCTAATCTGGGCCGTCGTATCTATGCGACTGATTCTTAGAATCAGTTACGCATAGATAACCATTAGATCCGCCAGGCGTAAGGCTCTTACGCTGTCTGATCTTAAATGCAATTTTTTTTTCGCCGCTAGGTGTCGCCTCCGTCGTTTTCCCGATCGAATATGCAAATTAGCAAAATACGCGAATTCCCGAAGGTACGTGCGGCCGACGCAGCGAAGTTACGACGTTTACGTTAGATTTGCAACGCGTAAAGTTGCCCCTGGGTATATGAGGCGCAGTCAATGTTAAGTATGGCCGTCGTTCCCGCGTCAAAATTTGAAAATTTACGTTGTTTGCGTAAGTCGTCCGTGAACAGGGCTGGACACCATTTACGTTCACGTCGAAACCAATGATGTCCTTGCGACGTCATTTAGCACAATGCACGTCGGGAAATTTTAGGGACGGCGCATGCGCAGTACGTTCGGCGCAGGAACGCGCCTAATTTAAATGATCCCCTACCCGGTTCATTTGAATTAGGCGGGCTTGCGCCGGGGAATTTACGCTACGCCGCCGCAACTTTACAGGCAAGTGCTTTGTGAATCAAGCACTTGCCCGTAAAACTTGCGGCGGCGTAACGTAAATGAGATACGTTACGCCGCCGCATTTTTACGAAAATCTACCAGAATCTGGGCCAGTGAGAATGCAGATGGGCACAGTGAGAATGCAGATGGGCACAGTGAGAATGCAGATGGGCACAGTGAGAAGTGACGGACCCGAGGCTGCTCGGCACTCACCGTACAGAAATCGGAAAAAATTCTGTGTACTTACCAAGACCAAAGTGAGCCACTGGCTCCATTTCACAGAGGTAACCGGATCCGCCATCGATGATCCTCAGGTGGGCTCCACTCTTCTTTGTGTACAGAACTACCTTCGCGCCGCGGGCAAACGCACCAAACTTGGTCCGGGGTATTACTCTGAGCCAATGGTTTTTCAGACCCTGGGAAAACAAGCATATATATATACGTTAGGAAGCCACGTAAGCTGTAACATAAAACGAGTTTATAGTATAAATTGTATAGTGAGTGTGGCTTGGGTGTCCTCAGTAGATCCAGCACCTTGTCACTAGTAATCATGAGTTTGACTCGAACATTGTCTGTTCGCCAGTTTGCCGAATAGGGAACAATTTGGGGTGTTCGCGGCAAATTCGAAAGCCTCGGAACACCCTTTAAAAGTCTATGGGAGAAATGAAAAGCGCTAATTTTAACCGCTTAAGGACCGCCTCCTGCAGATATACGTTGGCAGAATGGCACGGCTGGGCACAAGCACGTACAGGTACGTCCTCTTTAGGTGCACAGCCGTGGGTCGCGGGCACGCGCTCCCGCGACCCAGTCCGAAGCTCCGTGACCGCGGGACCCGCGGACCCTGATCGCCGCTGGAGTCCCGCGGTCGGTCCCCGGAGCTGAAGAACGGGGGGAGCCGTGTGTAAACACACCTTCCCCGTTCTTCACTGTGGCGCCGTCATTGATCGTGTGTTCCCTTTTATAGGGAACCACATTCAAAGACGTCACACCTACAGCCACACCCCCCTACAGTTAGAAACACATATGAGGTCACACTTAACCCCATCAGCGCCCCCTTGTGGTTAACTCCCAAACTGCAATTGTCATTTTCACAGTAAACAGTGCATTTTTATAGCACTTTTTGCTGTGAAAATGACAATGGTCCCAAAAATGTGTCAAGATTGTCCGATGTGTCCGACATAATGTCGCAGTCACGAAAAAAATCGCTGATCGCCGCCATTAGTAGTAGAAAAAAAATTATTAATAAAAATGCCATAAAACTATCCCCTATTTTGTAAACGCTATAAATTTTGCGCAAACCAATCGATAAACGCTTATTGCGATTTTTTTTTACCAAAAATAGGTAGAATAATACGTATCGGCCTAAACTGAGGATTTTTTTTTTTATATATATTTTTGGGGGATATTTATTATAGCAAAAAGTAAAAAATATTGTATTTTTTTCAAAATTGTCGCTCTATTTTTGTTTATAGCACAAAAAATAAAAAACGCAGAGGTGATCAAATACCACCAAAATAAAGCTCTATTTGTGGGAAAAAAAGGACGTCAATTTTGTTTGGGAGCCACGTCGCACGACCGCGCAATTGTCAGTTAAAGCGACGCAGTGCCGAATCGCAAAAACTGGCCGGGTCCTTTAGCTGCCTAAAGGTCCGGGTCTTTAGTGGTTACAGGTTAATATGCAAGTTATTGTTATAAAACATGTTTGGGGACCCGGGTCCTGCCCCAGGGGACATGTATCAATGCAAAAACAAGTTTTAAAAATGGCAGTTTTTTTCGGGAGCAGAGAATTTAATGATGTTTAAAGTGAAACAATAAAAGGGAAATATTCCTTTAAATTTCGTACCTGGGGGGTGTCTATAGTATGCCTGTAAAGTAGCGCTCGTTTCCCGCGTTTAGAACTGTCCCTGCACAAAATGAAATTTCTAAAGGAAAAAAAGTCATTTATAACTACTCGCAGCTATTCATGAATTGTCGGGTCCCGGCAATACAGATAAAAGTCATTGAAAAAAACAGCATGGGTCCCCTCCAGTCCATTACCAGGCCCTTTGGGTCTGGTATGAATATTAAGGAGAACCCTGAACCAAAATGGAAAAAAAACATGCGTGGGGGTCCCCCCAAATTCTATTACCAAGCCCTTCAGGTCTGGTATGGATATTAAGGGGAACCCTGTGCCAAAAAAAAAAAAAAAATGGCGTGGGATCCCCTTCAAAATCCATACCAGGCCCTTCAGGTCTGGTATGAATTTTGCAAAAAAAAAAAAGGATAGAATGGAATAAAATAGAAAATAAAATTATCAAATAGTGTAGGAAATAATACAGTAAAACAGAACAAAATAGAATAGAAAATAAAATAATAAAATAAAACAGAATGGAAATGAAAGGAATACAAGTAAAAGAGAACAGAATCAAATAAAAATTAGAAGAATAGAATAGAGTACAAGTGAACAGAATAGAAATGAAAGTAATAGAATGGGGTAAAATAAACTAGAATAAAAAAAGGATAGAATGGAATAAAATAGAAAATAAAATAATCATATAGTGTAAAAAAGAATAGAGTAAACCTGAACAGAATAGAAAATAAAAATTTGAATAAAATATAATAGAAAAAAAAAAGGAATATAATTAAAAATAATAGAATAGAGTAAAGTAGAAAAGAACAGTGTAAAAGAGAATAAAAAATGATAGAATGGAATAAAATAGAAAATAAAATAATCAGAGTAGAAAAGAATAGAGTAAACAGAACAGAATAGAAAATACAAATTAGAATAAAATATAATAGAAAAAAAGGAATATAATTGAAAATAATAGAATAGAGTAAAGTAGAAAAGAACAGTGTAAAAGAGAATAAAAAAGGATAGAATGGAATAAAATAGAAAATAAAATAATCAAATAGCGTAAAAAAGAATAGAGTAAACCAGAACAGAATAGAAAATAAAAATTTGAATAAAATATAATAGAAAAAAAAGGAATATAATTGAAAATAATAGAACAGAGTAAAGTAGAAAAGAGAATAAAAAAGGATAGAATGGAATAAAATAGAAAATAAAATAATCAGAGTAGAAAAGAATAGAGTAAACCAGAACAGAATAGAAAATAAAAATTAGAATAAAATATATTAAAAAATAAAGGAATATAATTAAAGCATGGGTCCCCCCAGTCCATTACCAGGCCCTTTGGGTCTGGTATGAATATTAAGGGGAACCCTGAACCAAAATGGAAAAAAAATGCGTGGGGGTCCCCCCAAATTCTATTACCAAGCCCTTCAGGTCTGGTATGGATATTAAGGGGAACCCTGTGCCAAATTAAAAAAAAATGGCGTGGGGTCCCCTTCAAAATCCATACCAGGCCCTTTAGGTCTGGTATGAATTTTGCCAAAATAAAAAAAAATGCCGTGGGGTTCCCCCCAAAAATCCATAACAGACCCTTATCCAAGCACAAAACCTGTCAGGTCGCAGGAAAAGAGGGGGGGACGAGAGAGTGCCCCCCATTCCTGAACTGTACCAGGCCACATGCCCTCAAGACGCTTTCCCCGACTTGTTCATTCCCCAACTCAGTAGGGGTAGGCGGTTCACTTTGGTGGGGGTGGGTCAGCCACGCCCTGTGTCCTTTGACCTCTGGGAACCCGCCTTCTGACCTTTGGGGGAGGTCCCTATTCCAATTCCTGAGTCCTAGCCATATTCTTCAATGGGAAACCCTAACCACCTAACCGTAACCCTAACCCTACCCCTAACCAACCCAAGGCCCCCTATGTGAATTGGTAAGGGGTACATTGTACCTCTACCATTTCACGAAAAAAAAGGAAAAAAAAAACACACATACAGCTTGGGACAAGTCCTGTGATAAAAACAAAATTCCAGCGCCGTAATCCTTCTACGAGTTCGACCCGCCGCTACGAACGATACAGACCTCCATAGGAGCCACCCTGCCGAATGACGCGCGACCCGTCTGACAGCTCTTATTTAACCGAGGGGGGGGCCACCGTGACATGGACTGGTGAAGCCACCCCTGTCTGACGCAACAGGGAAACCCCCGTTGCGTCAGAGGGGGGGGGGGGGTGGGGGTCACCTGTTTCCGGCGATTTCCCGGTGGAGTCACGGGTGACCCCGCTCCCTTCTGACGCATCACGGGAAACCCCTGTTGCGTCAGAGGGGGGTGGGGGTCACCTGTTTCCGGCAATTTCCCGGTGGAGTCACGGGTGATCCCGCTCCCTTCTGACGCATCACTGGAAAAACCCCTGTTGCGTCAGAGGGGGGTGGGGTCACATCTGGCTCGTGGGCTGCAGTTTGGAGACTCCTGTCCTACAGTATACAAAGTGGACAGGTCGGAAAAAGAGAAAAGCCAGAATCCGGTTACGGAAAACACAAACTGGCTTTTGTGTTTTCCGTAACCGGATTCTTGCTGGCCAGTTTGTGTTTTCCGTAACCGGATTCTTGCTTTTCGCTTTTTCCGACCTGTCCACTTTGTATACTGTAGGACAGGAGTTTTGGGGTGGAGTTTTGGGGGTGGAGCGTCACAAAGTAGGTTGGTGGGTCATCCCCTTCCCAAAGACACACCGGTGGTGGTGGTGGGGGGGCGGGGCTCGGTGTCACTCACACATTAGGGGGCCTTTCTTCCTTACTAACCCCCTTAGGAACGAGGATACTTTCTTACCTGCTTGCCTTTGAAGACGGATATCGGTTGTGCCATGGACTCTCCGTGAGAAAGGATTAGATCCAGCATACCGTCGCCATCAAAGTCCGTCACAGCGCCACCTACAGAGAGTTCACCAAAACAATTCCGTAAGTGGTGGATTAAAGGTGACCACGCCCTGATGGCCAACAGACCAAAACCCGGAGGCAGGACCGGGACACAGACATTCATTGAACATACAGCAAGGGATGGTTCACGCCAGACGCTGCATTGCAACCCAGAGACTGGTGTGTGGTGGGGTGGGGCCAAGATGGTCTTTAATTTTTTTTTTTTAAACAACTTTATTGAGATATCACACAGACATCTCTAAAAGTTCAATTGCTGGCCATGCAGTGAAGTCAATTGTGCGCTGAAAAAAGTATTGCTGGCACACCACCGCCGTGCAGGGCTGTCACCAGGGCACATGGGAGACGAGGTGCGCACATGTGCAGAACCCAAAGATTTGTTTTGTTTCAATGCGTTACTTAAATCATTTTGGTTACATTTGTTTAAATAATGTTCAGAATTAATTTCATTTCTTGCGGTTTATTCATTTTTGAATTAGATTCGAATAGGCATTCAAATTGATTCTATTCGAAGTTCAAGTTTCGTATGACAGTGATATTCTTTTTATTCTATTCTATTCTCCTATTTTTCATTCTATTCTTTTCTATTCTATTTTATTCATATCTATTCTATTTAAAATTCGAATTTCAAAAGATGGTTATATTCTTTCTATTTAATTCTATTGTATTTAATTATATTCTATTGTTTTTTTTTTCTAGTCTATTCCATTCTATTCTAATCTATTCTATTCAAAATTTGAATTTCGGAAGACAATTCTATTCTATTCTATACCATTCTTTTGTATTCTATTCCAATCTATTATATTCTACTATATTCTATTATTTTCTGTTCTTTTTTTTAATTTCTAGTCTATTCTGTATTATTTTACCCTATTTTATTACTTTAATTTCTTTTCTGTTCTCCTTTACTCTATTCTATTCTTCTAATTTTGATTCAATTCTGTTCTCTTTTACTTGTATTCCTTTCATTTCCATTCTGTTTTATTCTATTCTTTTATTTTCTATTCTATTTTGTTCTGTTTTACTGTATTATTCCCTACTCTATTTGATTATTTTATTTTCTATTTTATTCCATTCTATCCTTTTTTTATTCTCTTTTACACTGTTCTTTTATACTTTACTCTATTCTATTATTTTCAATTATATTCCTTTTTTTCTATTATATTTTATTCTAATTTTTATTTTCTATTCTGTTCTGGTTTACTCTATTCTTTTTTACGCTATTTGATTATTTTATTTTCTATTTTATTCCATTCTATCCTTTTTTTATTCTAGTTTATTTTACCCTATTCTGTTACTTTCATTTCTATTCTGTTCTCTTTTACTATATTCTATTCTTCTAATCTGTATTCTATTCTGTTCTCTTTTACTTGTATTCCTTTCATTGCCATTCCGTTTTATTATTTTCTTTTATTTTCTATTCTATTTTGTTCTGTTTTACTGTATTATTTCCTACTCTATTTGATTATTTTATTTTCTATTTTATTCCATTCTATCCTTTTTTTTATTCTACTTTACTCTATTCTATTTTATTATCTTCAATTGTATTCCTTTATTTTATAATATATTTTATTCTAATTTTTATTTTCTATTCTGTTCTGGTTTACTCTATTCTTTTCTACGCTATTTTATTATTTTATTTTCTATTTTATTCCATTCTATCCTTTTTTTATTCCAGTTTAGGTGGACGGCCATGTCTTGGTAGGTTTGCGGTTGTGCCATACTCTTTCCATTTTCCGATGATGGATTGAACAGAAGCTCTGTGAGATCTTCAAAGTTTGGGAGATTTTTTTATAACCTAACCCTGCTTTATACTTCTCCACAACTTTATCCCCGACCTGTCTGGTGTGTTCCTTGGCCTTCATGATGCTGTTTGTTCGCTAAGGTTCTCTAACAAACCTCTGAGGGCTTCACAGAACAGCTGTATTTATACTGAGATTAAATGACACACAGGTGGACTCTATTTACTAATTAGCTGACTTCTGAAGGCAATTGGTTCCACTAGATATTAGTGAGGGGTATCAGAGTAAAGGGGGCTGAATACAAATGTCCCCCCCCCTACACACTTTTCACAGATTTATTTGTAAAAAAAAAAAAAACATTTATAACTTTCCTTCCACTTCACAATTATGTGCCACCAGTGGCGGTGCGTCCATAGAGGGCGCTGGAGCGCCGCCCCTCTCTCTCCCGCACCGCCACTGACACAATACATAGATTCATGCATTGCATGAATCTATGTATTGCTGCTGCTGCCGCCCACTATTCAGATGGCCGGCCCCCTGGTGAGTGCCGGCCATCTGAATAACGGCAGCCGGTTGGCTGTGGAAGTGCCTATCAGAGCAGCTGGCTCTGATAGGCTTTCCGATTACAGTTAACACTGACAGGCGTCTCAGCCAATCAGGTTCACCGGTAACCTGATTGGCTTAAGCATCATCAAGGGCGGGAGAAGACATCGAGAGACGGTGGAAGGAGGATGGCTGACCCCAGAAAGGTAAGTGCCGGGCGGTGGCAATCAGGCAGCATTTTACAGGGCACAGTGGCGACAATTGATGGGCACAGTGGGTGCTTTTGGCATGGCACAGTGGTGACAATTGATGGGCACAGTGGCGATAAATGATGGCACAGTGGCTGCATTTTATGGGCACAGTGGCTGCGTTTGATGGCATGGCACAGTGGCGACAATTGATGGGCACAGTGGCAATAAATGATGGCACAGTGGCTGCATTTCATGGCACAGTGGCTGCGTTTGATGGCATGGCACAGTGGTGACAATTGATGGCACAGCGGTGACAATTGATGGGCACAGTGGTGACAATTGATGGGCACAGTGGTGACAATTGATGGGCACAGTGGTAACAATTGATGGCACAGTGGCTGCATTTGATGGCATGGCACAGTGGTGACAATTGATGGGCACAGTGGCGACAATTGATGGCACAGTGGCTGCATTTGATGGGCACAGTGGCTGCGTTTGATGGGCACAGTGGCGACAATTGATGGGCACAGTGGGTGTGTTTGGCATGGCACAGTGGCAACAATTGATGGCACAGTGGGTGAATGTGGCATGGCACAGTGGTGACAATTGATGGGCACAGTGGTGACAATTGATGGGCACAGTGGCGACAATTGATGGCACAGTGGCGACAATTGATGGCACAGTGGTAACAATTGATGGCACAGTGGCTGTGTTTGATGGGGACAGTAGCTGCATTTGATGGGCACAGTGGTGACAATTGATGGGCACAGTGGCGACAATTGATGGCACAGTGGCGACAATTGATGGCACAGTGGCGACAATTGATGGGCACAGTGGTAACAATTGATGGCACAGTGGCTGCGTTTGATGGGCACAGTGGCTGCGTTTGATGGGCACAGTGGCGACAATTGATGGCACAGTGGTGACAATTGATGGCACAGTGGCTGCATTTGATGGCACAGTGGCTGCATTTGATGGCATGGCACAGTGGTGACAATTGATGGCACAGTGGTGACAATTGATGGGCACAGTGGTGACAATTGATGGGCACAGTGGCGACAATTGATGGCACAGTGGTGACAATTGATGGCACAGTGGCTGCGTTTGATGGCACAGTGGCTGCGTTTGATGGCATGGCACAGTGGCGACAATTGATGGCACAGTGGCTGCATTTTATGGGCACAGTGGCTGCAATTGATGGGCACAGTGACGCTGCAATTGTTTTTTTTTTTCTTTTTTCGTTTGTTTGCGCCCCCCCCAAAACATTTTGAGCACCAGCCGCCACTGTGTGCCACTTTGTGTTGGTCTATCACATAAAAACCCAATAAAATACATTTACGTTTTTGGCTGTAACATGAGAAAATGTGGAAAATTTGAAGGGGTACGAATACTTTTTCAAGGCCCTGTATCTGCAGCAAGTGGTTAAACTCGTCTTGTTCACAAAGAAAAAAATAAATACAAAAAAAACAAAAAACTTAAAACTACAATATAATAGAAAGTTCTCCGGTATAAGTTTCTCCTCCGTATTTCACGTCTTTTATAATTATTTGCTGAGACTATAAAGCAGAAAGTAATTAGCATTCCTTCCCGTAAAACCTTCACTAATCTCGGGAACAATTTCCTCCTTCTCCCCGTCTCTCTCCAGGAATACGCCGAGCCCCTAATTGCCATTCTTTGCAGAAATCGGGATTAAGGGGGAAAAGCAGTTTTTTTTCCGAGCGAGATGCTGAAAGAAGAAAAGCGCTGGTTTTGGAGCGCAGATTGTGTGATGACCCAATACAAGGAGGGAGATGTACCATCCTCCGGGGGGATTAGCGGGAGAGATGGAGGGATCGGGGGATAATTCGTAAAACGAAGAACGACATCCAACGACACAAGCGCATCGCTAAATATAAAGCATGACTTCACATTAACAACCAACGCTAAGAAACTCCAACGCCGTTTTTTTTTTCTTATAGCAATTTGTAACGAATGCGCAAATCTCTAGTGCCACCGCCTGGAATATCGGTGGAAGTGCAGCTCAGACTCCTCGACCTGCGGACTACAAGACGACAATGATAAAGACGCATTGTAATGGCAGTTCATATTAAATCAAATCTCAGCGCCGGCAGGAAAAAAAAAAATCGCAATCTCTATTCTCTGCAGAGAAATGATTGATTGAGAATATTAATGACTATAGATTATCGGGAGGGACGGATACAAGGGGACCCCGGGATCCTCCATCTTATTTTTCATTTATTTTTTTGGACTCTTTGGGCCAGATTCTCGTAGATCCGGCGTATATCTGCGTCGGCGTAACGTATGTCATTTACGTTACGCCGCCGCAAGTTTTACAGGCAAGTGCTTTATTCACAAAGCACTTGCCTGTAAAGTTGCGGCGGCGTAGCGTAAATCACCCGGCGCAAGCCCGCCTAATTCAAATTAGGCGGGTAGGGGGCGTATAGCATTTAAATTAAGCGCGTTCCCGCGCCGAATGTACTGCGCATGCGCCGTCCGAAAAATATCCCAGGGTGCATTGCTCCAAATGACGTCGCAAGGACGTCATTGGTTTCGACGTGAACGTAAATGGCGTCCAGCCCCATTCACAGACGACTTACGCAAACAACGTAAATTTTTAAATTTCGATGCGGGAAAGACGGCCATACTTAACATTGATTGCGCCTCATATAGCAGGGGCAACTTTACGCCGGGACAAGCCTAACGTAAACGTCGTAACTTTACTGTGTCGGTCGTGCGTACGTTCGGGAATTCGCGGATCTAGCTAATTTGCATACTCGACGGGGAAAAACGACGAAGGCGACACCTAGCGGGCAAAAAAAAAAATTGCATTTAAGATCTGACAGCGTAAGAGCTTTACGCCTGTCGGATCTAATGGTTATCTATGCGTAACTGATTCTAAGAATCAGTCGCATAGATACGACGGCCCAGATTAGGACTTACGACGGAGTACATGGCGTTGCGCCGTCATAAGCCCTTTCAGAATCTGGGCCTTTAATCCCAATTTTTTTTTTTCAGGCTGAACTCCGGTGAAAGGAATAATTCTCCAACGTACGGAGCTGGCGCTGTAAGGGTTAAATGGCGGTTCAGGTCCAGGTCAGTGTGAGGGCCACATTGTGTATTTTACAAATATTTGTGGGCCCAAAAAAGTAAATGAATGAAAACAATTTGATTTAATAAATACGTTTTACTTAGATCTTTTTTGGAACGATTCAGAATAAAAGAGAAATAATGTTGGTAAGAGACCCCATTAGAGTCCCCATCAGAGCCACCTCTTACATTAGGGTCCCAATCAAAGTTCCCTCTTACATCGGGGCCCCCCATCAGAGCCCCCCTTACATCAGGGTCCCCATCAGAGCCCCTCTTACATCAGGGTCCCCATCAGAGCTCCCTCTTACATCAGGGTCCCAATCAAAGTTCCCTCTTACATCGGGGCCCCCCATCAGAGCCCCTCTTACATCAGGGTCCCCATCAGAGCCCCTCTTACATCAGGGTCCCCATCAGAGCTCCCTCTTACATCAGGGTCCCAATCAAAGTTCCCTCTTACATCAGGGTCCCCTCAGAGCTCCCTCTTACTTCAGGGTCCCCCGTCAGAGCTCCCTCTTACATCGGGGCCCCCCATCAGAGCCCCTCTTACATCAGGGTCCCCTCAGAGCTCCCTCTTACTTCAGGGTCCCCCGTCAGAGCTCCCTCTTACATCGGGGCCCCCCATCAGAGCCCCTCTTATATCAGGGTCCCCGTCAGAGCTCCCTCTAACGTCAGGGTCCCCATCAGAGCTCCCTCTTACATCAGGGAGCCTATGAGAGCCCCCTTACATCAGACTCTGATGTATGGGGGCTCAGTGCGGACTCTGATGTAAGGGCCCCAGTGTGGACTCTGATGTAAGGGCGCTCAGTGTGGACTCTGATGTAAGGGGCTCAGTGTGGACTCTGATGTAAGGGGCTCAGTGTGGACTCTGATGTAAGGGGGCTCAGTGTGGACTCTGATGTTAGGGGGCTCAGTGTGGACTTTGATGTAAGTGGGCTCAGTGTGGACTCTGATGTAAGGGGGCTCAGTGTGGACTCTGATGTAAGGGCACTCAGTGTGGACTCTGATGTAAGGGGGCTCAGTGTGGACTCTGATGTAAGGGGGCTCAGTGTGGACTCTGATGTAAGGGGGTCTTGCCGACTCTGATGTAAGGGGGCTCAGTGTGGACTCTGATGTAAGGGGGTCTTGCCGACTCTGATGTATGGGGGCTCAGTGCGGACTCTGATGTAAGGGGGCTCAGTGTGGACTCTGATGTAAGGGGGCTCAGTGTGGACTCTGATGTAAGGGGCTCAGTGTGAACTCTGATGTAAGGGGGCTCAGTGCGGACTCTGATGTAAGGGGGCTCAGTGTGGACTCTGATGTAAGGGGCTCAGTGTGAACTCTGATGTAAGGGGGCTCAGTGTGGACTCTGATGTAAGGGGGCTCAGTGTGGACTCTGATGTAAGGGGCTCAGTGTGAACTCTGATGTAAGTAGGCTCAGTGTGGACTCTGATGTAAGGGGCTCAGTGTGAACTCTGATGTAAGTAGGCTCAGTGTGGACTCTGATGTAAAGGGGTCTTGCAGACTCTGATGTAAGGGGGCTCAGTGTGGACTCTGATGTAAGGGCACTCCGTGTGGACTCTGATGTAAGGAAGCAGGGGGTGGGAGGAGCTGGAGATCTGCATAGTGAGTAGAGAGTAAAGGGGGCGGGGCATGATTGCAGGGACGCTGTAATCATTTATATCACAGTGTCCCTGCATATTGCAGTGTGGAGGACCGACACTGCGCCCCCCCCCCCCCCCCCCCGGTCCCTGGAATAATTGGCTGCTCAGTCCATAATGCCCGGGCCCATTTTTTGTCCCAGTCCGAGACATGATGGGATTTGTAGTTCTGCAACAGCTGGAGGGGCCCCCAGGTCGCCCACCCCTGCCCTAGAGAATAAAATAACGATAGCGATTTTACCGCACAGGTCTAGGAAACACAAAACTTCTGTAAAAAAAATAAAAAAATACACTAAAGTTAATTTTAGGGCACACAACTCAACTTGACTGGCCTGCACAGAGTCCTGACCTCAACACCTTTGGGATGAATTAGAGCGGGGACTGCGGGCCAGGCCATCTCGTCCTGACCTCACAAATACTCTTCTGGAAGAATGGTCAAACATTCCCATAGACACACTCCTAAACCTTGTGGACGGCCTTCCCAGAAGCTTTTATAGATGCAAAGGGGCGGAGCCAACTCAATACTGAACCCTCCGGACGTAGGCCCGATTTCTCCCGCCTCTGTGTTGGGTAGATATTAGAAACATATCAGACTAACCGGTTCCCCGTCCATCCGGCTCGGAAGCATCCCCGGGGTTGAGCTCCTCCATGAAAGGATCCGCATGTTCCCGACGCCCCACCCTGGAAAAAAAAAAACAGAAATGAGGATTTCATGAGACACTTTATAACAAATGGAAACAATGTAACCACCACACAAGTTTTCCTATTGCTCAGGCAGGAATTATGGGGCCCCTTACACAGCTTCAGGCATGGGCCCCCTGGAGCAGAGAACCGGGGGGGCTGCAGCGAATTGAGAGAAGCGGAGGGGGGGGGGGGGGTCATTTACCAAAAAAAAAAAAATACAGAAAAATATATATAAAAAACAATATATGTATAAAAAAAAAAGGGGGGGGTTGCCACATGGGGCCCTGGGGACCTCTGGGCCCTTTAATAAAAAAAATATATATATAAAAAATGAAATAAAAAAAAGAAAATAAAAAAAGGGGGGGTTGCCATCCGGGGACCTGGGGACCTCCGGGCTATTGGTGACCTCTGGGCCATTCAATAATAATATATATATATATATATATATATATATATATATATATATATATATATATATATATATATATATATATAAATAAATTTACATTTTTTATTTATTTTTTTATTTCTTTATATATATATATTTTTTATAAAAAAAAGGGGGGGGTTGCCATCCGGGGGCTTGGGGACCTCCGGGCCATTGGTGACCTCTGGGCCATTTAATAATAATAATAAAAAAATATATATATAAATAAATTTACATTTTTTATTTTTTTATTTCTATATATATAAAAATAAATAAATAAATAAAAAATGTAATAAAAAAAAGGGGGATTGCCATCCGGGGACCTGGGGACCTCCGGGCCATTGGTGACCTCTGGGCCCTTTAATAATAAATATAAATATATAAATATATATATATATATATATATATATATATATATATATATATATATATATATATATATATATATATATATATATATATATAAAAGAAATAGAAAAAAAATAATTTTTTTATATAAAAACAGGGGGGGGGGGGTTGTCATCAGGGGCCCTGGGGACCTCTAATAAAAAAAATATATATATATTATAATAAAAAATATATTTTTTTTTAATAAAAAAAAAATTAAAAACAGGGGGGGTTGCCATCCGGGGCCCTGGGGACCACCAACCCTTTCCAAAAAAAAAAAAAATGTTTTTTTTTTATAAAAAAAGGGGGTTGCCATCCGGGCCCCTGGGGACCTCCGGGCCACTTACAGGTGTACTGCCTGTACCCCCCCTGATGGCGGGCCCTGGCTCTGAGCTTCCAAAACCATGCACAAAAAAATGTTCATATTTTCAGTACCTGTATATGTCTGGACTACAGGAACCCCCGGACCACCCTGGAGGACACCAGTATTTACTTCCTCATAAAATGCAATATCCTAAGTAGTTGAAATAAGAACTTTTCCTTTTTCCCCCAGTAAGGTAGCAGTGCCGGCCACTACACTGCCCTGGCACCTTTTAATGAGGTCAAGTGGCAGAGCATTTCCTCCTTAACCACTTAAGACCCGGACCATTATGCAGGTTAAGGACCTTGCCCCTTTTTGCGATTCGGCACTGCGTCGCTTTAACTGACAATTGCGCGGTCGTGCGACGTGGCACCCAAACAAAATTGGCGTCCTTTTTTCCCCACAAATAGAGCTTTCTTTTGGTGGTATTTGATCGCCTCTGCGGTTTTTATTTTTTGCACTATAAACAAAAATAGAGCGACAATTTTGGAAAAAAATGCAATATTTTTTACTTTTTGCTATAATAAATATCCCCCAAAAATATATAAAAACATTTTTTTTTCCTCAGTTTAGGCCGATACAAATTCTTCTACATATTTTTGGTAAAAAAAAAAAATCGCATATAATCGTTAATTGCGCAAAACTTATAGCGTCTACAAAATAGGGGATAGTTTTATGGCATTTTTATTAATAATTTTTTACTACTAATGGCGGCGATCAGCGATTTTCTTCGTGACTGCGACATTATGGCGGACACTTCAGACAATTTTGACACATTTTTAGGACCATTGTCATTTTCACAGCAAAAAATTATATACAAATGCCCTGATTACTGTGAAAATTACACTGGCAGTGAAGGAGTTAACCACAAGGGGGCACTAAAGGGGTTACGTGTGCCCTAAGGAAGTGATTCTTATTGTAGGGGGGCGTGGCTGGACGTGTGATGTCACTGATCGTTGTTTTCTATAACAGGGAACAGACAATCAGAGAAGCCACAGTGAAGAACTGGGAAGCTGTGTTTACACTCGACTCTCCCCGTTCTTCAGCTCCAGGGACCTATCACGGGACACCGGCGGCGATCGGGTCCGCGGGTCCCACATGTCCCGGCTTTAACTGACAATTACGCAGATTGATCTGAGAAAGTTGGCAAGCCCCCTAAACCTGTTATCATGGTTACCTCTTGTTGGGGAGAAGCCAGTCATCATGATAACATGTTTCAAGGGCTTGCCCCCTTCCTCAGATTGATCTGAGGAAGCTGGCAATCCCTTGTTGTCTCGTGCTCATGTCTCATTGCTGGTTGGATGAGTAGTTGGAGAGAAGCCAGTCATTATGATAACATGTTTCAAGGGCTTGTCCTCTTCCTCAGATTGATCTGAGGAAGTTGGCAAGCCCCCGAAACATGTTATCATGGTTACCTCTTGTTGTCTCATGCTCATGTCTCATTGCTGGTTGAATAAGTAGTTCAAAAGAAGCCAGTCATCATGATAACATGTTTCAAGGGCTTGCCCCTTCCTCAGATTAATCTGAAGAAGTTGGCAAGCCCCTCAAACATGTTATCATGGTTACCTCTTGTTGTCTCGTGCTCATGTCTCATTGCTGGTTGGATAAGTAGTTTGAGAGACGCCAGTCATCATGATAACATGTTTCAAGGGCTTGCCCCTTCCTCAGATTGATCTGAGGAAGTTGGCAAGCCCCCGAAACATGTTATCATGGTTATTTCTTGTTGGAGAGAAGCCAGTCATCGTGATAACATGTTTCAAGGGCTCGCCCCTTCCTCAGATTGATCTGAGGATGTTGGCAAGCCCCTGAAACATGTTATCATGGTTACCTCTTGTTGGAGAGAAGCCAGACATCATGAAAACAAGTTTCAAGGGCTTGCCCCTTCCTCAGATTGATCTGAGGAAGCTGGCAATCCCCTGAAACATGTTATCTTGGTTACCTCTTGTTGTCTTGTGCTCATGTCTCATTGCTGGTTGAATAAGTAGTTCAAAAGAAGCCAGTCATCATGATCACATGTTTAAAGGGCTTGCCCCTTCCTCAGATTGATCTGAGAAAGTTGGCAAGCCCCCGAAACATGTTATCATGGTTACTTCTTGTTGTCTTGTGCTCATGTCTCATTGCTGGTTGGATGAGTAGTTGGAGAGAAGCCAGTCATCATGATAACATGTTTCAAGGGCTTGCCCCTTCCTCAGATTGATCTGAAGAAGTTGGCAAGCCCCTCAAACATGTTATCATGGTTACCTCTTGTTGGAGAGAAGCCAGTCATCATGATAACATGTTTCAAGGGCTTGCCCCTTCCTCAGATTGATCTGTGGAAGTTGGCAAGCCCCCTGAAACATGTTATTATTATCGTTACCTCTTGTTGTCTTGTGCTCATGTCGCATTGCTGGTTGGATGAGTAGTTGGAGAGAAGCCAGTCATCATGATAACATGTTTCGAGGGCTCGCCCCCTTCCTCAGATTGATCTGAGAAAGTTGGCAAGCCCCCGCAACATGTTATCATGGTTACCTCTTGTTGTCTTTTGCTCATGTCTGATTGCTGGTCGGATGAGTAGTTGGGGAGAAGCCAGTCATCATGATAACATGTTTCAAGGGCTTGCCCCTTCCTCAGATTGATCTGTGGAAGTTGGCAAGCCCCCTGAAACATGTTATTATTATCGTTACCTCTTGTTGTCTTGTGCTCATGTCGCATTGCTGGTTGGATGAGTAGTTGGAGAGAAGCCAGTCATCATGATAACATGTTTCGAGGGCTTGCCCCCTTCCTCAGATTGATCGGTCAGATGACCCATCTTGGGATCCTGATTGCGCATTTTTATCCAATGACTTTGAATACCCTTCCTTAGGAACACAGCTAAGGGCTTGTGAACACGTAGACCGCGCCTGCTGACGATTACTAGGCCAAACCCCCCCTCCCCCCACAAAAAAACAGCATTCGCTTTAATCGCACATCAACAATAGAGATTTGTACATTCACGGCCTATCACACGAGATTGGGTCCAGATTTTTAATTCTGAAGGTTTTTTTCTCTGCTAAGGCAAAGCAAGCCCGAGTCTCAGAAATTAAAATCATTAAAAAAAAAAAAAAAAAATATGTTAATTTGCGTGTATTTTATTTCATTATTTGACATTTTTACGATCAGCTGCATTTCTGGAAAGATGATAGAGCCGCGGCTGCAGCGGGTTGATTGAAAACAGGCAATTACGGGCGCCATTATGCGCCGAGCATTACTATCTTATGAGCTGCATTACATTCTTTAATGTGCCGGTGGAAAATGAAGATAGGGCGAGCCATTATTCTTCGTTACAATGAAAAGCCTGGATCAAACAGCTAACAATTACTGATCACAGCAACACGGTAAGCCAAGGATTTTTTATGTTTTCATGCTAGTCTATCCAATAAAAAAAAATACATAAAAAAAAAAAAAATACATAAAAAAAGAAACAACAACATCCTCATGTGGTGTTCCCAATAGCGCCGTGTAATGTAACAAGTAAATACAGTTTATAACTAATTTCCAACTCATTAAAATGGTATATCTTAACAAAGAGCCCCGTATTTCAGCGAGCTGTCTGCTAGAAGGAAATGCAAATGACTCGGCGCACATTATAAAGAGCGTGCGATTCCCCCCCCCCCCCCCCCCACAGAAGCAGAATTAATGCGCCCATTATGAATCTCCTTCGAGGCAACCAATGTAAAGAATAACGGTGAGCTGCACAGCGATCCCGCGGCAGGAGCCGGCGTTCTGTCTGTAGGCCGATTGGTGAAAAATAAATCCTCAGAATGAACTCTTCAAACCGATTTCTTTTTTCTTTATAGTGAATTGGTGGAGGGAAGGGGGAGAAGATATGGGCACACTGATATGGGCACACTGATATGGGCACACTGATATGGGCACACTGATCTGGACTCGTTACTATGGGCACACTGATCTGGACTCGTTACTATGGGCACACTGATCTGGACTCGTTGATATGGGCATATGGGCACACTGACTTGGTCTCATTAATATGGGCACACTGATATGGGCACACTGATCTGGACTCATTGATATGGGCATATGGGCACACTGATTTGGTCTCGTTGATATGGGCACACGGATTTGGACTCGTTGATATGGGCACACTGATATGGACTCGTTAGAATGGGCACACTGATATGGGCTCGTTAGAATGGGCACACTGATATGGACTCATTGATATGGGCACACTGATATGGACTTGTTGATATGGGCACACTGACATGGGCACGTTGATATGGGCACACTGATATGGACTCGTTAATATGGGCACATTGATATGGACTCGTTGATATGGGTACACTGACATGGACTCGATATGGCCACACTGATATGGACTTGATAAAATGGGCACGTTGATATGGGCACACTGATCTGGACTCATTGATATGGGCACACTGATCTGGACTCATAGATATAGGCACACTGATATGGGCATGTAGAAATGGGCACACTGATATGAGCACACTGATCTGGACATGTTGATATGGGCACACTGATATGGACTCGTTGATATGGACACATTGATATGGGCACACTGATATGGACTCGTTGATATGGGCACACTTATATGGACTCGTTGATATGGGCACACTGATATGGACTCGTTGATATGGGCACACTGATATGGACTCGTTGATATGGGTACACTGATATGGACTCGATATGGGCACACTGATATGAACTTGATAAAATGGGCGCACTTATATTTGGCACACTGGTATGGGCACACTGATATGGGCACGTTGATATGGGCACACTGATCTGGACTCATTGAAACGGGCATGTTGATATGGGCACACTGATCTGGACTCGTTAATATGGGCACACTGATCTGGACTCGTTGATATGGGCACACTGATCTGGACTCGTTGATATGGGCACACTGATCTGGACTCGTTGATATGGGCACACTGATATGGACTCTTTGATATGGGCACACTGATATGGACTCGTTGATATGGGCACACTGATATGGGCTTGTTGATATGTGCACACTGATATGGACTCGTTGATATGGGCACACTGATATGGGCACACTGACATGAGCACGTTGATATGAGCACACTGATCTGGACTCATTGAAACGGGCATGTTGATATAGGCACACTGATCTGGACTCGTTAATATGGGCACACTGATCTGGACTTGTTGATATGGGCACACTGATCTGGACTCGTTGATATGGGCACACTGATATGGGCTTGTTGATATGGGCACACTGATACGGACTCGTTAATATGGGCACACTGATATGGACTCGTTGATATGGGCACACTGATATGGGCACGCTGATATTGGCACACTGATATGGGCACGTTGATATTGGCACACTGATATGGGCACGTTGATATGGACTCGTTAATATGGGCACATTGATATGGACTCGTTGATATGGGTACACTGACATGGACTCGATATGGCCACACTGATATGGACTTGATAAAATGGGCACGTTGATATGGGCACACTGATCTGGACTCATTGATATGGGCACACTTATCTGGACTCATAGATATGGGCACACTGATATGGGCATGTAGAAATGGGCACACTGATATGAGCACACTGATCTGGACATGTTGATATGGGCACACTGATATGGACTCGTTGATATGGACACATTGATATGGGCACACTGATATGGACTCGTTGATATGGGCACACTTATATGGACTCGTTGATATGGGCACACTTATATGGACTCGTTGATATGGGCACACTGATATGGACTCGTTGATATGGGTACACTGATATGGACTCGATATGGGCACACTGATATGAACTTGATAAAATGGGCGCACTTATATTTGGCACACTGGTATGGGCACGTTGATATGGGCACACTGATCTGGACTCATTGAAACGGGCATGTTGATATGGGCACACTGATCTGGACTCGTTAATATGGGCACACTGATCTGGACTCGTTGATATGGGCACACTGATCTGGACTCGTTGATATGGGCACACTGATCTGGACTCGTTGATATGGGCACACTGATATGGACTCTTTGATATGGGCACACTGATATGGACTCGTTGATATGGGCACACTGATATGGGCTTGTTGATATGTGCACACTGATATGGACTCGTTGATATGGGCACACTGATATGGGCATGTTGAAATGAGCACACTGATATGGGCACACTGACATGAGCACGTTGATATGAGCACACTGATCTGGACTCATTGAAACGGGCATGTTGATATAGGCACACTGATCTGGACTCGTTAATATGGGCACACTGATCTGGACTTGTTGATATGGGCACACTGATCTGGACTCGTTGATATGGGCACACTGATATGGGCTTGTTGATATGGGCACACTGATCTGAACTTGTTGATATGGGCACACTGATTTGGCCCCTTAGTACCAATTGAGCATTGATTATACACCACGATCTACCTGAGTATTGTTGGTGACCATGTCCATCCCTTTATGACTACAGTGTCCCCATCTTCTGATGGCTCCTCCCAGCAGGATAATGTCACCATGTCACAAAGATCCAATCATCTCACCACTGGACAATGAGGTCCCTGTCCTCCAATGGCCTCCACACTCCCCACATCTCATCCAATAGAACACCTTAAATTGTGGTGGAACGGGAGATTGGCATCATGGATGTGCAGCCGACAAATCTGCAGCAACTGTGTGATGTTATCAGGTCACTATGGAGGAAAATCTCTGAGGAACGTTTCCAACACCTTGTTGTATCTATTCCACCAAGAATGAAGGCAAAAGGGGGTCCAACCCGGGACAAGCAAGGTGTACCTAATAACGGGGTATCCAACCCTGTACTAGCAAGGTGCACCTAATAAAGGGGGTCCCACCCGGTACTAGCAAGGTGCCCCTAATAAAGGGGGTCCCACCCGGTACTAGCAAGGTGCCCCTAATAAAAAAGGTCCAACCCGGTACTAGCAAGGTGCCCCTAATAAAGAAGGTCCAACCCGGTACTAGCAAGGTGCACCAAATAAAGGGGGTCCCACCCGGTACTAGCAAGGTGCACCTAATAAAGGGGGTCCCACCAGGTACTAGCAAGGTGCCCCTAATAAAGAAGGTCCAACCCGGTACTAGCAAGGTGCCCCTAATAAAGAAGGCCCAACCCGGTACTAGCAAGGTCTCCCTAATAAAGAAGGTCCCACCCGGTACTAGCAAGGTGCCCCTAATAAAGAAGGTCCAACCCGGTACTAGCAAGGTCCCCCTAATAAAGAAGGTCCAACCCGGTACTAGCAAGGTCCCCCTAATAAAGAAGGTTCAACCCGGTACTAGCAAGGTCCCCCTAATAAAGAAAGCCCAACCTGGTACTAGCAAGGTCCCCCTAATAAAGAAAGCCCAACCCGGTACTAGCAAGGTGCCCCTAATAAAGAATGTCCAACCCGGTACTAGCAAGGTGCCCCTAATAAAGAAGGTCCAACCCGGTACTAGCAAGGTGCCCCTAATAAAGAAGGTCCAACCCGGTACTAGCAAGGTGCCCCTAATAAAGAAGGTCCAACCCGGTACTAGCAAGGTGCCCCTAATAAAGGGGGTCCCACCTGGTACTAGCAAGGTCCCCCTAATAAAGAAGGTCCAACCCGGTACTAGCAAGGTGCCCCTAATAAAGAAGGTCCAACCCGGGAATAGCAAGGTGCCCCTAATAAAGAAGGTCCAACCCGGTACTAGCAAGGTTCACTCTAATAAAGAAGGTCCAACCCGGTACTAGCAAGGTGCCCCTAATAAAGAAGGCCCAACCCGGTACTAGCAAGGTGCCCCTAATAAAGAAGGTCCAACCCGGTACTAGCAAGGTGCCCCTAATAAAGAAGGTCCAACCCGGTACTAGCAAGGTGCCCCTAATAAAGAAGGCCCAACCCGGTACTAGCAAGGTGCCCCTAATAAAGAAGGTCCAACCCGGTACTAGCAAGGTGCCCCTAATAAAGGGGGTCCCACCTGGTACTAGCAAGGTCCCCCTAATAAAGAAGGTCCAACCCGGTACTAGCAAGGTGCCCCTAATAAAGAAGGTCCAACCCGGTACTAGCAAGGTCCCCCTAATAAAGAAGGTCCAACCCGGTACTAGCAAGGTCCCCCTAATAAAGAAGGTCCAACCCGGTACTAGCAAGGTGCCCCTAATAAAGGTGGTCCAACCCGGTACTATGGTGAGTGTATATTCTTCCATAGACTCTGCAGATTCTTACTTTCACACTTTGAAGGACAACGAGGAGACCTCCCGGGGTGCACCTTGTGATGATTGCGTCCCCCAGGTACGGCCGCTGAACACACCTGGAGGTCTACTCCACCTAATCCAAGATCTTCTTAGTAATAAAACTGCAACTGACGTTTTTCTTGAACGATCATCTCAAGCGCACAATCTCCTTTTCAGAGCGCAATCACACATCTGTTCAGACTCTGATGAGGATGCCGAGCGTCCCGGAGGACTCGTGAACTCTGAATCCCCTAATAAAGATGCATTGTTAGCAGGCCGGGGGGAGAAAGAAACAGGCTGAAGGTTACAGCGGAGAGCCATAAAAATGCACAACCGGCACAACCACACAAACGGCCGCCCTTCCCCGCGTGCGTCGGAGCTGGAAATAGTTCTGCTATTTAATGATGAGGAGATGTAAGGAATAAAGAATAATTAAACATGACGCAGCAACATAACGGGACGCATGATGGATGACATGGGACGGCGGGGCAATAATTGAATGTCTAACCAAATAGTTACATGAAGCAAAAGGTGAAGTGGAGCCGAAATTAACTTCCAGCAGGGAGTTTAATTAGCGGTTGGAGAACGCCGCGGAAATGTGACCTTTACTAAACCTCCGGAAGCTGCGATTCTCGACAAGAACGAGGATCGCCCGGGTTATACCTTCAGTACAACAAAGCCGAGGAATGCCCGGGTTATACCTCCAGAACAATAAAGCTGAGGATCACCCGGGTTATACCTCCAGTACAACAAAGCCGAGGATCGCCCGGGTTATACCTCCAGTACAATAAAGCCGAGGATCGCCCGGGTTATACCTCCAGTACAACAAAGCCGAGGATCGCCCGGGTCATACCTCCAGTACAACAAAGCCGAGGATCGCCCGGGTCATACCTCCAGTACAACAAAGCCGAGGATCGCCCCCGGGTTATACCTCCAGTACAACAAAGCCGAGGATCGCCCGGGTTATACCTCCAGTACAACAAAGCCGAGGATCACCCAGGTTATACCTCCAGTACAACAAAGCCGAGGATCGCCCGGGTTATACCTCCAGTACAACAAAGCCGAGGATCGCCCGGGTTACACCTCCAGTACAACAAAGCCGAGGATCGCCCGGGTTACACCTCCAGTACAACAAAGCCGAGGATCGCCCGGGTTATACCTCCAGTACAACAAAGCCGAGGATCGCCCGGGTTATACCTCCAGTACAACAAAGCCGAGGATCGCCCGGGTTATACCTCCAGTACAACAAAGCCGAGGATCGCCCGGGTTATACCTCCAGTACAACAAAGCCGAGGATCACCCGGGTTATACCTCCAGTACAACAAAGCCGAGGATCGCCCGGGTTATACCTCCAGTACAACAAAGCCGAGGATCGCCCGGGTTAGACCTCTAGTACAACAAAGCCGAGGATCGCCCGGGTCATACCTCCAGTACAACAAAGCCGAGGATCGCCCGGGTTATACCTTCAGTACAACAAAGCCGAGGATCGCCCGGGTTATACCTCCAGTACAACAAAGCCGAGGATCGCCCGGGTTATACCTTCAGCACAACAAAGCCGAGGATCGCCCGGGTTATACCTCCAGTACAACAAAGCCGAGGATCGCCCGGGTTATACCTCCGGTACAACAAAGCCGAGGATCGCCCGGGTTATACCTCCAGTACAACAAAGCCGAGGATCGCCTGGGTTATACCTCCAGTACAACAAAGCCAAGGATCGCCCGGGTTATACCTCCAGTACAACAAAGCCGAGGACCGCCCGGGTTATACCTTCAGTACAACAAAGCCAAGGATCGCCCGGGTTATACCTCCAGTACAACAAAGCCGAGGATCGCCCGGGTTATACCTCCAGTACAACAAAGCCGAGGATCACCCGGGTTATACCTCCAGTACAACGAAGCCGAGGATCGCCCGGGTTATACCTCCAGTACAACAAAGCCGAGGATCGCCCGGGTTATACCTCCAGTACAACGAAGCCGAGGATCGCCCGGGTTATACCTTCAGTACAACAAAGCAGAGGATCGCCCGGGTTATACCTTCAGTACAACAAAGCCGAGGATCGCCCGGGTTATACCTCCAGTACAACGAAGCCGAGGATCGCCCGGGTTATACCTCCAGTACAACAAAGCCGAGGATCGCCCGGGTTATACCTCCAGTACAACAAAGCCGAGGATCGCCCGGGTCATACCTCCAGTACAACAAAGCCGAGGATCGCCCGGGTTATACCTTCAGTACAACAAAGCCGAGGATCTCCCGGGTTATACCTCCAGTACAACAAAGCCGAGGATCTCCCGGGTTATACCTCCAGTACAACAAAGCCGAGGATCGCCTGGGTTATACCTCCAGTACAACAAAGCCGAGGATCGCCCGGGTTATACCTTCAGTACAACAAAGCCGAGGATCGCCCGGGTTATACCTTCAGTACAACAAAGCCGAGGAGCGCCCGGGTTATACCTTCAGTACAACAAGCCGAGGACACCACGAGATGTCACCTCCGGGCCCCTGGGGACCTCTAAGTCCTGGTATCAGGGTGCTGGCCTGGCTGGTCTCAGTGCTGGCCTGGCTGGTCTCAGGGTGCTGGTCTCAGGCTGCTGGCCTGGCTGGTCTCAGGCTGCTGGCCTGGCTGGTCTCAGGGTGCTGGCTGGCTGGTCTCAGGGTGCTGGTCTCAGTGCTGGCCTGGCTGGTCTCAGGGTGCTGGCCTGGCTGGTCTCAGGGTGCTGGCTGGCTGGTCTCAGGGTGCTGGCCGTGCTGGTCTCAGTGCTGGCCTGGCTGGTCTCAGGGTGCTGGCCATGCTGGTCTCAGGGTGCTGGCCGTGCTGGCCGTGCTGGTCTCAGGGTGCTGGCCTGGCTGGTCTCAGGGTGCTGGCCTGGCTGGTCTCAGGGTGCTGGCCTGGCTGGTCTCAGGGTGCTGGCCTGGCTGGTCTCAGGGTGCTGGCCTTGCTGGTCTCAGGGTGCTGGCCTGGCTGGTCTCAGGGTGCTGGCTGGCTGGTCTCAGGGTGCTGGCCTGGCTGGTCTCAGGGTCCTTTCCTGGCTGGTCTCAGGGTGGGCCATGCTGGTCTCAGGGTGCTGGCCGTGCTGGTCTCAGGGTGCTGGCTGGCTGGTCTCAGGGTGCTGGCTGGCTGGTCTTAGGGTGCTGGCTGGCTGGTCTCAGGGTGCTGGCTGGCTGGTCTCAGGGTGCTGGCCTGGTCTCAGGGTGCTGGCCTGGCTGGTCAATCTATATATATATAAATATATATTATAGCAGGGTGCAAAAAAGGCTTTTTTTACAGCTCACTGCACACACACCCGCCCAGGACACAGCGCCCAGAGGCGATTCATTTCGCATGTGCTGCGCTATATAAGTTTTTCACTCACTCACACAGTGTCAGTGTGTCAGGGCAGAGTGCGTGTGACGGTGTGAGGAGAGGAGACGCCGGCTCAACCTAGCTTTGCTGTGTGACTCCGCCTCCGCGTGATGTCACCCGCAACGGCCGCCTACTGAAGGACAGGTGGCAGGCAAGGTTGGAGCCTGGAGGAGGAGTCTGCTCGGCTCAGTTCGCCTGCCCCTGACAATGACTCGAGTCGAGTCCTCCCAGCATCGCGGCTTAGTGAAGGATCGGCTCGGGCGGCTCGGCTGCTCTAGTCCCGCAAAGGGAACGGCGTTCCTGCTGTGAAAAAAAGTGCAGGGACGCCGTTCCCGCAGGACTCGAGCCCTGGCTGGAGGGCCGTAGTTTGAGGATCCCTGCTATAGGGGTTGTTCTTTCTAGTAATGTCAGCCAA
This sequence comes from Rana temporaria, assembly GCF_905171775.1. Taxonomy (NCBI): domain Eukaryota; kingdom Metazoa; phylum Chordata; class Amphibia; order Anura; family Ranidae; genus Rana; species Rana temporaria. The sequence continues at coordinate 8,756,550 of NC_053496.1, forward strand.
TGAGAGCGGAGTTCAATACCAGTCACATGGCTGAAACCAATGATAGTTCCGGTGGAGAATACATGATAATAAATAGAGGCCATTTCTGGGTCAGGCCTTCAGCTTGGATTAAAAGCCAAAACTTTGGTGAAGAATATTTATTTTTCTGACAACTATTCCAAAATGTGAGATTATGAGATTTACACAATTTATTTCTATCAGTTCCCGACCATCCCCCACCCCCTCCCCCCCACCAGACTCGACTCAATTTACAGGTTTTTTTCTTCCCAATCGTGACGGTAATTAGGAAGATGAGCGGCGTGCCGAATATCAGCAAAACAATGTTAATTTACCTGACTAAATAGACGACAATATTCCATTAATTTCACACATCATTTTAATAACTCTGATAATAGATCTGCAAATGGAACGTGCGACTGGAAAGTGCAAATTAAAGAATTAAACTTATTAGTTACCAAATTGTGTGGCTTTTGCCGCGATTCACAAAAAACGGATCAGCTCATATCTAGTGAGACCAGTGGCGGCTGGTGCTCAACATTTTGGGGGGGGGGCGCAAACGAAAAAAAAAAAAAATGTGCCATGCCATCAAACGCAGCCACTGTGCCATCAAATGTCACCACTGTGCCATGCCATCAAACGCAGCCACTGTGCCATCAATTGTCACCACTGTGCCATGCCATCAAACGCAGCCACTGTGCCATCAAATGTCACCACTGTGCCATGCCATCAAACGCAGCCACTGTGCCATCAATTGTCACCACTGTGCCATGCCATCAAACACAGCCACTGTGCCATGCCATCAAACACAGCCACTGTGCCATCAATTGTCACCACTGTGCCATGCCATCAAACGCAGCCACTGTGCCATCAAACGCAGCCACTGTGCCATCAAACGCAGCCACTGTGCCATGCCATCAAACGCAGCCACTGTGCCATCAATTGTCACCACTGTGCCATGCCATCAAACACAGCCACTGTGCCATGCCATCAAACGCAGCCACTGTGCCATGCCATCAAACGCAACCACTGTGCCATCAATTGTCACCACTGTGCCATGCCATCAAACACAGCCACTGTGCCATGCCATCAAACACAGCCACTGTGCCATCAATTGTCACCACTGTGCCATGCCATCAAACGCAGCCACTGTCCCATGCCATCAAACGCAGCCACTGTGTTATCAATTGTCACCACTGTGCCATGCCATCAAACGCAGCCACTGTGCCATCAATTGTCACCACTCAGTGCTCATCGGTGCCGCCCGCCAGTGCTACCCATCAATGCCCACCAGTGCCACCTATCCCTGCCACCTATCAGAGCCCATTAGTGCCTTCTCTTCAGTGCCCATCCCTGCCGCCAATCAGTGCCCATTAGTGCAGCCTAACAGTGCCCATCAGTGCAGACTAACAGTGCGTGCCCGCAGTCTGTGGGTCCTGCGGGCACGGTCCTAGAGCTTGCGGCAGGGGCATTCTGCCGACGTATATTGGCGTGAGCCGGTCGACAAGCGGTTAAAGAGTCACTGTAACTATTTGATGAAGATTTTTCTTTTGTTTGTTCACTTTGCTGCATTCAAATATAAAATTTTCGTTTCGATCGATTTAAAAATGTTGAATCCAAAAAACAAAACGGTAAATTAAAAAAAATTCAAAGATTCCGAATATGAATTCCAATTATGAATTGAATAAAATTAGATTTATGAATCAAAACTAAACTATTTTTTTTCGGAATGCACATGTCTGTCACACCGGGATAAATATCCTTATTTTCAAGAAAAGTGACAGTTATTTTCAGTCGAGTCCAAAAAATATGAAAATGACAGTCACATGGCTAAAAATAAAGCCACTCTCTCTAGTGTTAAAGATTTGTAAACTGAGCCTCATGCATAGAGTATTTAATGTTCTACCCAGGGGTTGACAAATTTGCTTGGAATCTAGGAGCCAGCTAAAAAAGTTAGGAGCCAGAAAACGCGCCCCGTCCCGACGAGCTTGCGCGCAGAAGCGAACACATACGTGATCAGCGCCCGCATATGTAAACGGTGTTCAAACCGCACATGTGAGGTATCGCCGCGATTAGTTGAGCGAGAGCAATAATTCTAGCTCTAGACCTCCTCTGTAACTCAAAACATGCAACCTGTAGAGTTTTTTAAACATCGCCTATGGAGGTTTTAAAGGGTAAAAGTTTGTCGCCATTCCACGAGCGGACGTAATTTTGAAGCGTGACATGTTGGGTATGAATCTACTCGGCGTAACATTATCTTTCATAATATTAAAAAAAATGGCGATACCTTTACTGTTGTCTTATTTTTTAATTAAAAAAAGTGTAATTTTTCCCCAAAAAAAGTGCGCTTGTAAGACCGCTGCGCAAATACAGCGTAACAGAAAGTATTGCAACGATCGCCATTTTATTCTCTAGGGTGTTAGGATAAAAAATATATATAATGTTTGGGGGTTCTAATTAGAGGGAAGAAGATGGCAGTGAAAATAGTGAAAAATGACATTAGAATTGCTGTTTAACTTGTAATGCTTAACTTGTAATACCAACGGCCACCACCAGATGCCCACCTTCCAAGCCAAGTCGCCAGGACCCCATTTCTAGTCGCCATGGCGACCTGGCGACCGGGATTTGTCTAGCCCTGGTTCTACTCTTGTTTGGGAAGGGGGGGGTGCACTAGTAAGACCCCTTTCACACTGAAGTGTTTTTACAGCGTATTCGCATTAAAAATAGTGCTATTAAAACGCTCATAAAATGCTCCCCATGCATCTCAATGGACCCTTTCACACTGAGTCCTGCAAGCAGCATCTTTGGAGCAGCTTTTGGGTGCTGAAAAAAACGCCCCTCTCCATTGAAATGAATTGAAAGCGCTGTAAAAACGCCTTACCCTTTCACACTGAGGCACTGCAAAAACGCCCTTAAAACGTTAGGGTCTTAGCGGCGCTTTACCAGCGTTTTTTGGGGCGCTGGCAGTGTGAAAGGGCTCTGAAAGCACTCGGGGCTTTCACATTGGGATTGCAGAGGAGGCTTCGCCTGAAAAAACGCTTGAATAACGCCTGAAAAATGCCCCAGTGTGAAAGGGGCCTAAGTCTGGATCATACCAAACAATATATCAGCGGGGTCCATGGCTTTCTACTGGAGCTGGCCGTATAGAGAATACCATTTGTAGCTTCTGAACTACAAGATGCGGCCTGATGGGGGCAGCGCTGTGCGTTCAGCTCATGTGGACGCCGTGTAAATGAAAGAAATTTCAAGAAAGAAGAGAAGCTTCAATTTTCCTCCAACAATCCAGGAAATCGCACCGTCTGGTGAGGAAAATATGTAGCACTACCCCCGGAGGAGCTGCTGGTTGTTTTGGGTCTACGCTTTGTGATTAACCCCTTAACCACTTAAGACCCGGACCTTTAGGCAGGTAAAGGACCTGGCCAGTTTTTGCGATTCGGCACTGCGCCGCTTTAACTGACAATTGCGCGGTCGTGCGACGTGGCTCCCAAACAAAATTGGCGTCCTTTTTTCCCCACAAATAGAGCTTTCTTTTGGTGGTATTTGATCACATCTGCGGTTTTTATTTTTTGCGCTTTAAACAAAAATAGAACGACAATTTTGAAAAAAAAACAATATTTTTTACTTTTTGCTCTAATAAATATCCCCAAAAATATATATAAACATTTTTTTCCTCAGTTTAGGCCGATACATATTCTTCTACCTATTTTTGGTAAAAAAATAGCAATAAGCGTTTATCGATTGGTTTGCGCAAAATTTATAGCGCTTACAACATAGGGGATAGTTTTATTGCATTTTTATCATTTTTTTTTTTTTTACTACTAATGGCGGCGATCAGCGATTTTTTTCGTGACTGCGACATTATGGCGGACACATCGGACAATTTTGACACATTTTTGGGACCATTGGCATTTTCCCAGCAAAAAATGCATTAAAAATGCATCGTTTACTGTGAAAATGACAATTGCAGTTTGGGAGTTAACCACAAGGGGGCGCTGAAGGGGTTAAGTGTGACCTCATACGTGTTTCTAACTGTAGGGGGGGCGGGGCTGGATGTGTGATGTCATTGATCGCGTTTCCCTATATCAGAGAACACACGATCAATGACGGCGCCACAGTGAAGAACGGGGAAGGTGTGTTTACACGCGGCTCTCCTCGTTCTTCATCTCCGGGGACCGATCGCGGGACTCCAGCGACGATCGGGTCCACGGCTGGGCACTTAAAGGGGACGTACCTGTACGTGCTTGTGCCCAGCCGTGCCATTCTGCCGACGTATATGTGCAGGAGGCGGTCCTTAAGTGGTTAAAGTGGCTGAAAACACGGTGACACACCTGGTAATATGGGAGTTGTGGACCCCAGTAACTTGTAACAGTTCATGCCCTTGTTGGTTGGCATGCGGTGGCGCGCAAAGAACAACTTGTAATCCAAAAGGGTAATGGTAAACTGTTAAAAGTTTCCTGGATAGTAAACCACAGGAATGGACAACAACGATCTACCCTTCCGCACGCCAATCAGTACTTTCAGGCAAGTGCCCGTCTCACCCAACAGGTTCAGGCCTTGTCCCTCTACGGCACACCGTCTGGTCGGTCAGCAATCTCTGCGGCGGCGTAACGTATCCGATTACGCCGCCGCAAGTTTATCAGGCAAGTGCTTTATTCACAAAGCACTTTTCCTGTAAAGTTGCGGCGGCGTAGCGTAAATCACCCGGCGGAATTCAAATTCGGCGGGTAGGGGCGTGTATCATTTAAATGAAGCGCGTCCCCGCGCCGAACGAACTGCGCATGCGCCGTCCGTAAAATATCCCAGTGTGCATTGCTCCAAATGACGTCGCAAGGACGTCATTGCTTTCGACGTGAACGTAAATTACGTCCAGCCGTATTCGCGAACGACTTACGCAAACGACGTAAAAATTAAAAATTTGGCGCAGGAACGACGGCCATACTTAACATTAGCTACGCCTCATATAGCAGGGGTAACTATACGCCGGAAAAAGCCGAACGCAAACGACGTAAAAAAAAAAAAGCGCCGGGCGGTCGTTCGTTTCTGAATCGGCGTAAATCCTAATTTGCATATTCCTCGCGTAAAACATACGGAAGCGCCACCTAGCGGCCAGCCTGAAATTGCAGCCTAAAATCCGACGGTGTAAGACACACCTCGCGGATCTTAAGGAATTTCTATGCGTAACTGAATCTATGAATCAGGCGCATGGATCCGACCGAGCGCAATCAGAGATACGACGGCGTATCAGGAGATACGCCGTCGTATCTCTTTCTGAAACTGGCCCACTATTTTTAATTTGTAAACACCAAATCTCAGAAAGAGGCTCGATCCTTAAGTGGTTAAAGTTCATGGGCCAAATCCACAAAAGAGATACGCAGGCGGAACTGCTGTTCCGCCTGCGTATCTCTGTGCCTAACTTTGGGAGCGATCCTCAAAAGGATTTTTCCCAAGTTAGGCAGAAGATCCGACATCCGTAATTTAGTTACGCTGTTGAATCTTCGGATGCAGTACCGCATCCGCCGCTGGGGGCATTTCGAGTCGAAATCCCTCCTTGCGTATGCAAATTAGTACTTACGGAGATCCACAAAGCTTTAGGCATTGTGTGATTTGCGTAAGTTACGAATTTGCTTGCGCAAAACTAAGGTTGGTTTTATATGGACTAACTTTAGTAGACCATGCAAAACCATACCTTTTTTTTCGATCGCCGCGTTTTTTTTTTAAATTTGATTTTTTTTCCCCGTCGCGTAACTTTATTTTTTCCCGTCGCAACTTTACGAACCCGTCGCTATCCACAAAGCCCGACGTAAACTACGTATGCGCGATGCACGTCGGGAAAAATGACGTCACACGCATGCGCAGTCCGTCCGGCGCGGGAGCGCGCCCTCATTTAAATGGGAATCGCCCATTTTAATTAGGGATCGCTTAAGATGCAAGGAGATCAGCTACACTGGCGCAATTTTAGAGGTAAGTGCTCTGTGGATCGCTACCTAAAATACTAAAATTGCGCCAGTGTAACTTTTCTGCCTAAAACTAAGATCCGCAATTTCTTTGTGGATTTGGCCCCATGTGCGTGTAAAGGCCGGCGTCCCAATACTTTCGACAATATCGTGTATGTCCGGGAAATCTCCTAATGGTCACATAGTGATATAGGATAGAAAATAAATTTAAGCAGAGAAGTGTCTTGCTGCCGGCGTCTTGTTTATGACACGGAATGATTCCACAATCATGAATTATAAATCTGGCCTTATAAAACAAAAGCGCACGCAGCTTGTGACATTCACAGAGGAAGGAAGGAGATTACCATTCTGCACGCCAATCACACGTGTAGAGAAGGGTCTCCGAGTACGGGAGAGAGAGAGAGAGAAGGCGCATAAGCCGCTCCACAATTCGCCGAGTGCCGCAGACTGTTGGCGGCACCCCATTTACAAGAAAGAAAATGAGAATTTGCTTCCCACAATACTGCAAATGGTCTCTTCTATATTCCGCGCCCGCCAAGCCATGCTATTAGCAGAAAGTGCCAATTTGTGCTGTACGCCGCCGCACAGCTGTAGGCAGACGTGGCTTCTCCGCAATTCAAACGCCGGTCACAACGACGCACAAAACACGGCCTTGATGCTACAGAGACTTTCCCCCGATGAGCAAAGAGAAAACACAATTACGCATCCCGACCTTTATCCTTGGCGTGCCGCGTTTAGTACGGCTGAGCGTTTCGTGACAATTTAATACCCACGAGTCAATTCCAGTGTCAGAGAAAAGGGGATTTTCGGGGAAGTGGAGACAATTAGAGACCCGGAATAGAGCCGATCGCGCCACACTTCATTACAGTCAGGAAGAACACAATGGAAACAGCGAGACATAGTCCTAATGTCACTTATTCCTTAATAAAGCCAAATAGCGCGCTACCAAAATGTTCTCGGTATACATTTTATATTTTCTTCCATCTGACAATGTACTCAACAATATTTAGGAGCAGCCTGGCTAGTTGCTGGGAAACGACAATCCGGTAATTAGATGTCCGTGAGATGCAACCAACCAGAATAAAAAATCATAAATCACAGCCAAGCAAAAACTGCAGTACAATAGAAAGGGGCCTGAAGTGCGGCCCCCGCCACCTCCAGAGGGCCACACAATAGCAGTGCGTTCTTTGCTCATCGATACCCCAAAATTTTGGCCCTGCTGCATTTTTTTTTTTGCAGCATATTGCAATGCACACTGAAGGAAGTTGGACAACAACAACTCCAGCATTGGTGTCAGTGGGGTAGATTCAGGTAGGGGCGCGCACTGATACGGCGTCGCAGCGTATCGTCTTTACGCTACGCCGCCGTAAATTACAGGAGCAAGCGCTGTATTCACGAAGCACTTGCTCCGTAAGTTGCGGCGGCGTAGCGTAAAAGGGGCCGGCGTAAGCGCGCGTAGTTCAAATGATCCGGTAGGGGGCGTGGATCATTTAAATTAAATGCGTTCCTGCAGCAAACGTACTGCGCATGCGCCGTCCCTAAAATTTCCCGACGTGCATTGCGGTAAATGACGTCGCAAGGACGTCATTGGTTTGGACATGAACGTAAATGGAGTCCAGCGCCATTCACAGACGACTTACGCAAACGACGTAAAATTTTCAAATCGCGACGCTGGAACGACGTCCATACTTAACATTGGCTGCGCCTCCTAATAGCAGGAGCAACGTTACGACGAAAACGACGTAAAAAACTACCGCCGGGCGCACATACGTTTGTGAATCGGCGTAAGTATGCAATTTGCATACTCTACGCTGACAACTACAGAAGCGCCACCTAGCGGCCAGCGTGAGAATACACCCTAAGATACAACGGCGTAAGAGACTTATGCCAGTCGTATCTTATGCCGGGTACACACGAGAGGATTTATCCGCGGAAACGGTCCTCTGTGGATTTCGATCCGCTGGATTGTACTTACCATCGGATCGAAATCCGCGCCGAATTCACACCGCGGTGACGTGACGCGGCGACGTGCGCGACGCTGTCATATAAGCAATTCCACGCATGCGTCGAATCATTACGACGCATGCGAGGGATGGGTTCGGACGGATCGATCCGGTGAGTCTGTACAGACCACCGGATCGATCCGCTGGAGCCGATTCCAGCGGATAGATTTCTTAGCATGATAAGAAATTTTTATCCGCTGGAAATCGGTCGGCCCGAAATATATCCGCGGATAAATATCCGCTGGATCGTACACACCAGCGGATCTATCCGCTGAAACCGATCCGCGGATCAATTTCAGCGGATCGATCCTCTCGTGTGTACGGGGCCTAAGGCTGCCCCTGCTATTAGCGGGGGCAGCCAATGTTACGTATACCCGTCGTTCCCGCGTCGCGAAATTTGAACTTTACGTAGTTTGCGTAAGTGATTCGTGAGTGGCGCTGGACGCCATTCACGTTCACTTTGAAGCAAATGACGTCCTTGAGACGTCATTTGCCGCAATGCACGTCGGGAAAGTTTCCCGACGGAGCATGCGCTCTACGATCGGCGCGGGAACGCGCCTAATTTAAATGATTCCCGCCCCCCTACGGGATCATGTAAATTGCGCGCGCTTACGCCGGGCATTCTGCTGGAGCGCACACGCAATTTACGGAGCTACTGCTCCGTGAATCGCGGGTAGCGCAGAAAATTTGCGGGGGCGCAGGGCAAAAACGGTGCTCTGCGCCTACGTAAAAAAAAGCGCATATCTTACTGAATCTACCCCAGTGTGTTTTTTGCTCATCAATACCCCAAAATTTTGGCCCTGCTGCATTTTTTTTGCAGCATATTGCAATGCACACTGAAGGAAGTTGGACAACAATAACTCCAGCATTGGTGTCAGTGAACGCAACAATAACCACCACCATTGGTATCAGTGTACACCATAATATCCTCCAGCATTGGTACCAGTGGACATAATAAGAACCCGAAACATTGGTATCATTGGATACAATAATAACCCCCAGCATTGGTGTGAATGGACACAATAATAACCCCTAACATTGGTATCATTGGATACAATAATAACCCCCAGCATTGGTGTGAATGGACACAATAATAACCCCTAACATTGGTATCATTGGATACAATAATAACCCTGTACATTTTTTATCATTGGATGCAATAATAACCCCTAACATTGGTATGCATGGACACAATAATAACCCCTAACATTGATATCATTGGATACAATAATAACCGATTCAGAGTATTTGCGGGAGTACTTGTACTCCCGCAAATACCCCCGATGCCTCATCCGATAACACCCCCCGCCGCTGCCGCCGTTACGCCGAATCCCCGCTGCCACCGCCTGGTTAATATGGGCGGGGAACATTACAGCTTTCATTTGAATAGCTGTAGTGATTCCCGCCGCGTATAGACACTCCCCCTTGCTCGGGTGAACTGTCCAATCCCAAGCAAGGGGGAGTGTCTATACGCAGCACGGCGCGAATCACTACAGCTATTCAAATGAAAGCTGTAATGTTCCCCGCCCCGTATTAACCAGGCGGTGGCGCTGCAGCAGGCAGGTAAGGGGGACATGGCTGCATATGGGGGACATGGCTGGATATGGGGGGGACATGGCTGCATATGGGGGGGACATGGCTGCATATGGGGGACATGGCTGCATATGGGGGGGACATGGCTGCATATAGGGGGAACATGGCTGGATATGGGGGGGAGACATGGCTGCATATGGGGGACATGGCTGGATATGGGGGGGAGACATGGCTGCATATGGGGGACATGGCTGGATATGGGGCGAGACATGGCTGCATATGGGGGACATGGCTGGATATGGGGGGGGGCATGGCTGCATATGGGAGACATGGCTGGATATGGGGAGACATGGCTGCATATGGGGGGGACATGGCTGCATATGGGGGGACATGGCTGGATATGGGGAGACATGGCTGGATATGGGGAGACATGGCTGCATATGGGGGGGACATGGCTGGATATGGGGCAAAACATGGCTGCATATGGGGGACATGGCTGGATATGGGGGGGACATGGCTGCATATGGGAGACATGGCTGCATATGGGGGACATGGCTGCATATGGGGGGGACATGGCTGCATATGGGAGACATGGCTGCATATGGGGGACATGGCTGCATATGGGGGGGACATGGCTGCATATGGGGGACATGGCTGGATATGGGGGGAGACATGGCTGCATATGGGGGGACATGGCTGCATATGGGGGGAGACATGGCTGCATATGGGGGGAGACATGGCTGCATATGGGGGGGATATGGCTGCATATGGGGGGACATGGCTGCATATGGGGGGGACATGGCTGCATCTGTGGGGGGACATGGCTGCATCTGTGGGGGGACATGGCTGCATTTGGGGACACATTTAAAAAAAAGTATCGGTATTCGGTATCAGCGAGTACTTGAAAAAAAGTATCGGTACTTGTACTCAGTCCTAAAAAAGTGGTATCGGGACAATTCTAGTAATAACCATTAAATTGAAAACCATTTATCATTTTCCTTCCACTTCACAATTAAAGTGGGGCAAAAAAGTATTTAGTCAGCCACCAATTGTGCAAGTTCTCCCACCTAAAAAGATGAGAGAGGCCCATGTGCGCTATGTGGGTAGCAAGAGGTTAACATGACAATCTCCGTGTCGAAAAACTTTTCCCATCGTATTTTTATCCCGCTCTCCGCCTCTCACCGGGACGTCGCCTACACTTGTCAAACAATTAAAAAAAATTGAGGAATCTGGCAACTTCCAACCTCCGGAACATTTAGCGCGGTGGTGATTGAGTTCCCTTCAGGCTGTTCATTTGTGTGAAATGGGGAAGAAGTAATACGTGATTTCTGCGGTGAACCCGAGCCGCAGATGAAAAAGGAAAGAAGTTAAAGTAAAACTCATAAAAAAAGAAGACGTCCAATTGGTATCTGAGATAGTCAGAAGATCGGTCAGGAGGAGGCAGGAGAGGTTTTGTGCCGCTTTTTTTGTTCTTTTTGTAATAATCTAAAAATACTCAGCGCAGCGTATCGGAGGTTTCATTGCTTTCCCATCGCGCCTTCCCCGGGGACCGAGCTCAGCACATTTGTCTAATGTGAAAATGAAATCCCATCAAAATAATTGAGGTGACAGAACAACGCAATACCAGGAGGAGGATTGAAGTGTTTGTGGGTTTTTTTTTTCTTTTTACTTTTTGGTGAATTCTCCAACGCATTTCTTTCATTAATAACGAGTTCAGTTCATTAATTACATTTATTCATTATTTACAGTGCCTTGAAAAAGTATTCATACCCCTTGACATTTCCGATATTTTCCACCATAATTTGCAAATAAATTCTTTCCAAATCAGACACTGTGATTGGATTTGTTTCCACATTTTGTCTCTCATAGTTGAGGTATATCTATGATGACAATTACAGGCCCCTCCCATCTTTATAAGTGGGAGAACTTGCACAATTGGTGGGGACTAAATACTCCCCCCCCCCCCCCACTGTATATATATTGGGCTAGACTCAGATAGCCCGCCGTAAGTTTGTGCGGGTGTAGCGTATCTCAGATACGCTACACCGCCGTAACGTATCTCAGATACGCTACACCGCCGTAACTTAGTGAGGCTGGGGCTGGATTCACAAAGAACCTGCGCCCTAAGTTACGGCGGTGTAGCGTAAATCTGCCGGCGTAAGCGCACCGAATTCAAATTCTGAAGAGGTGGGCGTGTTTTATGTAAAGAAAACATGACCCCACGTAAATGACGTCTCTAACGAACAGTGCATGCGCCGTCCGTAAACGTATCCCAGTGCGCATGCTCCTAATCACGTTGCAAATAGTCAATGCTTTCGATGTGAACGTAATTTATGCAAAGCCCTATTCGCAAATGACTTAAGCAAATGACGTAAACAATGCAAAATTCGACGCTGTCCCGACGTCCATACTTAACGTTACTCATAGAGCAGGAGTAACGTTACGCCGGAAAAAGCCTTACGTAAACGACGTAAAAAAATCCACCGGGCACATGTACGTTTCTGAATCGGCGTATCCAGCTCATTGGCATATTCTACGCCGAAATCAATGGAAGCACCACCTAGCGGCCAGCGTAAATATGCACCCTAAGATAGGAGACTTACGCCGCTCGTATCTTAGCCTAATTTAAGCGTATCTGGTTTCCAGAATACGCTTAAATTTACGACGGCGTAGATTCAGAGTTACGATGGCGTATCTACTGATACGCCGGCGTAACTCTCTCTGAATCTAGCCCATAATGTTTAGGGGCCCTAAGTAATTCAATAGCAAAAATTGTGTTTGAAAAATCGCTGTGCAAATACTGTGTGACATAACAAATCGCAATGATCCCAATTTTATTCTCCAGGGTCTCTGCTAAAAAATATATATATATATATATATATATATATATATATATATATATATATATATATATATATATATATATATATTTGGGGTTCAAAGTAATTTAATAGCAAAAATGGCATTTGAAAAATTGCTGCGCAGATACCGTGTGACATAACAAATTGGCAATGATCCCCATTTTATTCTCTAGGGTCTCTGCTAAAAAAATATACAGTAAAACCTTGGTTTGCGAGCATAATTCATTCCAGAAACATGCTTGTAATCCAAAGCACTTGTATATCAAAGCATTTTTTTTTACAGGGTATAAAAGAGAAGAGAGGCGCCTCTAAGTGTCGCAATACGTTGCTAAGTGTTTTATCTTCATTAAATATAACCATATTGCTACACTTAGAGGCTCCTCTCTTCTCTTTTACACTCAGTGTAAAATATCAAGACATCGCTTGTATATCAAGGCAAATCTTATTAAAACATTTTGCTTGTCTTGCAAAACGCTCTCAAACCAAGTTACTCTCAAACCAAGGTTTTACTGTATATATATATATATAAAGTTTGGGGGTCCTAATTAATTTAATAGCAAAAAATACAGATGTTTACATGTAAACAAAAATTGCCAGAAAAGGCCTGGTCCTTAAGTGGTTAATGCAAAGCGCTGCGCAAACTGCTGGCGCTATAAAAATCATGGCTAATAATAGGGCGACTACTAGCAAAAGAGGTGAGTGATGGCAGGGTACAGACTTTAGGAGTTACATTACGACACTCGCAGTGGTATGATTAGGAGCCCCGGGTGCTCCCTACGAAATATAAGAAGAAAGGAGACTTGGATTTATGTCATGTCAGATCCGAGTGTTCCACCATGATAGAGGCCGACTCTGCGCTGTCATGAAGAGGTTAAAAGGAAAAAAAATGACAGCAGATAACGCATCTGAAATTACATTTTTTATCTTTACAAGGCCATATTTTTCACATTTTCTGGGAAAGATTCATCCCATATCACATTCGGCAATTGTGCGTCTCTAAAGTGATGACTACAGACATTTCCATCTGTAAAAGCTGTCCTGACTTAAAGGGCATGTTCCATGAGAACTACAGTGCTCAGGATCTATCCCTCTCATGGGGCCCCTTCAGTACCGAACCGTCACTGCTCAAACATGGCGGAGGAATTTAAAGGGAGCCTGTCCTCCTGAGTCCTGACCAGGACTTCCCTACCTAGTGACCTGGACCAGCCCCTGAAGGGTAAGGACACCAGGGAAGAGATTATGAATTAGACACTACTTCAGGATGTTCAGGTGTTCCCAACAAATGCACAAATGCCTTTGAAGTTGTCATTAACAAATTCCATACTAATTACTTTGCAGCAAAAATGATTATTGGTTCTGTATTCTCTTACAGGGTTTGTACTGGGAGGAGACAAGGGATGGTGCTCAGAGTTGGGTAGGGAGATAAAGACAAGGGATGGTGCTCGGAGTTGGGTAGGGAGATAAAGACAAGGGATGGTGCTCGGAGTTGGGTAGGGAGATAAAGACAAGGGATGGTGCTCAGAGTTGGGTAGGGAGATAAAGACAAGGGATGGTGCTCGGAGTTGGGTAGGGAGATAAAGACAAGGGATGGTGCTCAGAGTTGGGTAGGGAGATAAAGACAAGGGATGGTACTCAGAGTTGGGTAGGGAGATAAAGACAAGGGATGGTGCTCAGAGGTGGATAGGGAGATAAAGACAAGGGATGGTGCTCGGAGTTGGGTAGGGAGATAAAGACAAGGGATGGTGCTCGGAGTTGGGTAGGGAGATAAATACAAGGAATGGTGCATGGACCTGGGTAGGGAGATAAAGACAAGGGATGGTGCTCGGAGTTGGGTAGGGAGATAAAGACAAGGGACGGTGCTCAGAGGTTATATTGTGTCACATGATAGACAGCATCTATGGATTGGCCTCCTATCATAGAGTCACATGATAGAGAGCATCTATAGAGGGGGCTTATATTGTTGTTGCTGGCTGCAGGACTTCTTGTTGTTGTTATCATTAACAAATTCAGTACAAATTACTTTACAGAAAAATTGATTTTTGGTTCTGTATTCTCCTACAGGGGAAGTACTGGGAGGAGGGTAAAGAGGTGGAGACAAGGGTGGTGCTCAGAAGTGGGAAGGGGGCGATGACAAGGGACGGTGCTCAGAGGTGGATAGGGAGATAAAGACGGGGATGGTGCTCGAAGGTGGGTAGGGAGATAAAGACAAGTATTGGTGCTTGGAGGTGGGTAGGAGGTGGAGACAAGGACGGTGCTCAGAGGTGGATAGGGAGATAAAGACAAGGGACGGTGCTCAGAAGTGGGTAGGAGGTGGAGACAAGGGACGGTACTCGGAGGTGGATATGGAGATGAAGACAGGGGATGGTGCTCGACGGTGGGTAGGGAGATAAAGACAGGGGATGGTGCTCAGAGGTGGGTAGGAGGTGGAGACAAGGCACTGTGCTCGGAGGTGGATAGGGAGATAAAGACAAGGGATGGTGCTCAGAGGTGGGTAGGGAGATAAAGACAAGGGATGGTGTTCAGCGGTTGTATTGTTGGGTCACATGATAGAGAGCATCTATGGAGTGGCCTCCTATAATAGGGTCACATGATAGACAGCACCTAAAGAGGCGCCTCATATTGTTGTTGCTGGCTGCAGGGGATCTCTTTTACTGCCTTTGTTGTTATCATTAACAAGTTCCATACAAATTACTTGGCAGCAAAAATTATTCTTGGTTCGGTATTCTCTTACAGGGTTGGTACTAAGAGTAGGTTAAAGAGATGGGGACAAGGGATGGTGCTTGGAGATGGGTAGGGAGTTAAAGACAGGGGATGGTGCTCAGAGGTGGGTAGGGGGTGGAGACAAGGGACAATGCTCAGAGGTGGGTAGGGAGATAAAGACAAGTAATGGTGCTCAGAGGTGGGAAGGGAGATAAAGACAAGGGACAGCGCTTGGAGGTGGGTAGGAAGATAAAAACAAGCAATTGGACTCGCAGGTGGGTAAGGGGTGGAGACAAGGGATGGTGCTCGGAGGTGGATAGGGAGATAAAGACAAGGGATGGTGCTCAGAAGTGGGTAGGAGGTTGAGACAGGGAATGGTGCTTGGAGCTGGGTAGAGAGATAAATACAAGGGATGGTGCTTGGAGGTGGGTAGGGAGATAAAGACAAGGGACGGTGCTCAGAGGTCGTATTCTTGGGTCACATGATAGACGGCATCTATGGATTGGCCTCCTATCATAGAGTCACATGATAGACAGCATCTATAGAGGGGCCTTATATTGTTGTTGCTGGCTGCAGGGCTTCTATTTTACTGCCTTTGTTGTTATCATTAACAAATTCCATACAAATTACAGAAAAATGTATTCTTGGTTCTGTTTTCTCCTACAGGGGCAGTACTGGGAGGAGGGTAAGGAGACGGAGACAAGGGTGGTTCTCAGAAGTAGGTATGAGGTAAAGACAAGGGACGGTGCTCAGAGGTGGATAGGGAGATAAAGACAAGGGATGGTGCTCAGAGGTGGGTAGGGAGATAAGGACAGGGGATGGTGCTTGGAGGTGGGTAGAGAGATAAAGACAAGTAATGGTGTTTGGAGGTGGGTAGGGAGATAAAGACAAGGGACGGTGCTCGGAGGTGGGTAGGGAGATAAAGACAACTGATGGTGCTCGGAAGTGGGTAGGAGGTTGAGACATGGGACGGTGCTCGGAGGTGGGTAGGGAGATGAAGACAAGGGATGGTGCACAAAAGTGGGTAGGGAGATAAAGGCAAGGAAAGGTGCTTGGAGCTGGGTAGGGAGATAAAGACAAGTGATGTTGCTCGGAGGTGGGTAGAAAGTGGAGACAAGGGACTGTGCTTGGAGGTGGGTAGGGAGATAAAGACAAGGGATGGTCCTCGGACATGGGTAGGGAGATGAAGACAAGGGTGCTTGGAAGTGGGTATGAGGTGGAGACAAGGCACAGGGCTCAGAGGTGAGTAGGGAGATAAAGAAAGAGGATGGGGCTCGAAAGTGGGTAGGGAGATAAAGACAAGGGATTGTGCTCGGAGGTGGGTAGAAGGTGGAGACAAGGGACTGTGCTTGGAGGTGGGTTGGGAGATAAAGACAAGGGATGGTCCTCGGACATGGGTAGGGAGATGAAGACAAGGGTGCTTGGAAGTGGGTATGAGGTGGAGACAAGGCACAGGGCTCAGAGGTGAGTAGGGAGATAAAGAAAGAGGATGGGGTTCGAAAGTGGGTAGGGAGATAAAGACAAGGGATGGTGCTCGGAGGTGGGTAGGGAGATGAAGACAAGAGACAGTGCTCGGAAGTGGGTATGAGGTGGAGACAAGGGACAGGGCTCGGAGGTGAGTAGGGAGATAAAGACAAGGGATGGTGCTCAGAGGTGGGTAGGGAGATGAAGACAAGAGACAGTGCACTGAAGTGGGTATGAGGTGGAGACAAGGGGCGGGGTTCGGAGGTGGGTAGGGAGATAAAGAAAGAGGATGGTGCTCGAAGGTGAGTAGGGAGAAAAAGACAAGAGATGGTGCTCGGAAGTGGGTAGGAGGTGGAGACAAGGGACTGAGATCAGAGGTGGGTAGGGAGATAAAGAAAGAGGATAGTGCTCAGAAGTGGGTAGGGAGATAAAGACAAGAGATGGTGCTCGTAAGTGGGTAGGAGGTGAAAACAAGGGATGGTGCTCTGAGGTGGGTAGGGAGGTGGAGACAAAGGACGGTGCTCAGGAGTGGGTTGGAGGTGGAGACAAGGGACTGTGCTCAGAAGTGGGTAGGGAGATAAAGAAAGAGGATTGTGCTCAGAAGTGGGTAGGGAGATAAAGACAAGGGATGGTGCTCGTAAGTGGGTAGGAGGTGAAAACAAGGGATGGTGCTCGAAGGTGAGTAGGGAGAAAAAGACAAGAGACGGTGCTCGGAAGTGGGTAGGAGGTGGAGACAAGGGACTGGGCTCAGAGGTGGGTAGGGAGATAAAGAAAGAGGATGGTGCTCAGAAGTGGGTAGGGAGATAAAGACAAGGGATGGTGCTCGTAGGTGGGTAGGAGGTGAAAACAAGGGATGGTGCTCTGAGGTGGGTAGGGAGGTGGAGACAAAGGACGGTGCTCAGGGGTGGGTTGGAGGTGGAGACAAGGGACTGTGCTCAGAGGTGGGTAGGGAGATAAAGAAAGAGGATGGTGCTCAGAAGTGGGTAGGGAGATAAAGACAAAGGATGGTGCTCGTAAATGGGTAGGAGGTGAAAACAAGGGATGGTGCTCTGAGGTGGGTAGGGAGGTGGAGACAAGGGACTGTGCTCAGAGGTGGATAGGGAGATAAAGAGAAGGGACAGTGATCGGAGGAGGATAGGGGGTGGAGACAATGGATTACCTAGGGGTGGGCTTTTTACCTGTACTCAATATCTAAGAATCCCTGCTAATGAGCCTTTATAACCAAGTAAATAAATGTTATCTTTTTAATTTTTTTTTAAACCTGAGCACCCGCCACATAATTTTTTTTGGGGAAGGCTGCGACATTACCTGAACATTCGGTTTGCTGAAGAACCCCTGTAGGCGATATTATTGAAAAAGACTTCCAGCTCCTGATCGTTATCAAAGTCAGCCGCGATCACCGTGCGGACCGGCGAGGGCATGGAGAACTTCTGAGAAGCAATATCCTGTTGGAAGATAGAAGAGATACAACAGCTGAAAATCACCCGCTATTAAAAGGGAACTCCGTCATCTAATAAGTCGACGGTTATTGTAAGAGACCACAAAGTAATCAAGGGAATCTTCCAATTAAAAATGGCAGCAAAATCATTTCTCAGCTCATTGAGAGTCTGCCGCAATCTGATGACACAGAACAGCGAGAGCAAGAATAATATATTCCCCCCGAAACATCTAATTATTGTTTATAGGGGCTGATAAATTGTTCTTTCATTTCCGGTGACAATCAACTTTGAAATTCAAATTTCTTTTCCTTTTTGATTTGTGTTCCTGCATACATAAAAAAAAAACACGATGGATGTTTTTTTTCTCACTTTGGTCTTGCTGCGCTCGCCTGAAGATATGATTTTCCTCGTGCCGGTTACCTATTTCACCATCTGTCACGGTTGCAGTGCAAGGACAATAAATAAAATATATGCCCCAAAAGTCTGCATTTTACTGCCTAGGAACATCTCGCCGAAAACACTGTATATTTATAAAAAATAAAAAAGGAATTGTGTGTTATCTAATGCATAACATGACAGACTTTTTCCTTTAACTTTCAAACCTGCACTAGAAATCTAATAGAAAAGCTGAGCTCACAGATGGCTTTTCTCGGCTCCTGCGCCCCCGTACCTCAGGCCAAATGAGGTACTGCAGTCCTATTTTCGGCTCTGCTCGGCTTCTGCTCCCCCATACCTCAGGCCAAATGAGGTACTGCAGGTCTATTAAAGTGGAGGTTCCCCTAAAAATAAACTTTTAAGATTAGATTGATGCTCATTTTGTGAAGGGGAATCGGGTATTTTTTTTAAAAAACGAAGCAGTACTTACCGTTTTAGAGAGCGATCTTCTCCGCCGCTTCCGGGTATGGTCTTCGGGTCTGGGCGTTCCTTCTTGATTGACAGGCTTCCGACGGTCGCATCTATCGCGTCACGATTTTCCGAAAGTAGCCGAACGTCGGTGCGCAGGTGCCGTATAGAGCCGCACCGACCTTCGGCTTCTTTCGACTACTCGTGACGCGATGTATGCGACCGTCGGAAGCCTGTCGGAAGCCTGTCAATCAAGAAGGAACGCCCAGACCCGAAGACCCATACCCGGAAGCGGCGGAGAAGATTGCTCTCCAAAACGGTAAGTACTGCTTCATTTTTTAAAAAAATAGCCGATTCCCCTTCACAAAATGAGCATCAATCTAATCTTAAAAGCTTATTTTTAGGGGAACCTCCACTTTAAGCTTGAATTCTGCTCGTCTTGTGAGTGAACACTCGCAAACCGAGTCAGAATTTTTTTTTTTAAAAGTTGCTCGCAAATCAAAACGCTCTCAAACCAAGTTACTCTTAAACCGAGGTTCCACTGTACACTTATAGCTGGATTCAGGTTAGGCAGGCGTAGCGTATGGCATTTACACTACGCCGCCGTAAGTCAGAGAGGCAAGTGCTGTATTCACAAAGCACTTGCCTCCTAAGTTACGGCGGCGTAGTGTAAATGGACCGGCGTAAGCGCGCCTAATTCAAATGAGGATGAGGGGGGCGTGTTTTATGTAAATTACTTGTGACCCGACGTGATTGACGTTTTTTACGAGCGGCGCATGCGCCGTCCGTGTACATATCCCAGTGTGCATTGCTCCAAAGTACGCTGCAAGGACGTATTGGTTTCGACGTGAACGTAAATTACGTCCAGCCCCATTAACGGACGAGTTACGCAAACGACGTAAAATTTTCAAATTTCAACGCGGGGACGACGGCCATACTTAACATTGACTAGGCCAGCTATTTGATGGAATAACTTTACGTCGGGAAAATGCCTTACGTAAACGGCGTATCTTTACTGCGACGGGCGCACGTACGTTCGTGAATCAGAGTATCCAGGCATAATTTTATATTCTACGCCGAACTCAACGGAAGCGCCACCTAGCGGCCAGCCTAAATAGTGCACCCTAAGATGCGACGGCGCAGGCTGTCGTATCTTAGCTAGGTTTAAGTGTATCTCAGTTTGAGAATACATTTAAACTTACGACGGCGCAGATTCAGAGTTACGTTGGCATATCTACTGATACGCCGGCGTAACTCTTTCTGAATCTAGCTATTAAACAGCAATTCCTGGCACATGTATCACTGAAAATCGCTTTTTGTCTGAAGTTCTTATCACTCACAGTATAACGTTCCAGCGAAGTGACGCGGAACCCTTGTGACCCTTGGTAGGCGCTCAGTAACCTTCACCATTAATCCCAAACTGTAATCCGGAGCTGCAGTCATTTGGCTGCCAATCCGTAAATTAGGATAAAGATAATGATGACGATAACAGAATTATCGATCGGGATGTTGTGGTCGGCTCACGTCCCCGTCAGCATATTATGATTTCAATTATTTGTAGCGTGGCATGCTGGAGTCGGAAAATGACAGAGGCATCTGCTGCGTGTCAATGACCAGTGAGGAATATACATGGAGTTACCGGAATAAGGCTGGTCTTGAAGTTGGTTAACTATGATGCATCATTAAAGTGGTTGTAAACCTCAGACATGAAATATGAACACAACATATCCCTTTATAGTGTGTACTTAGTGAGTACTGTGACAGACCCAACCGGGACAAGAAGGGCCGCCATCAGGGGGGTGCAGGCAGTACACCTGTAAGGGGCCCGGAGGTCCCCAGGTTGCCCGGATGGTAACCCCCTTTTTATTTTTATTTTTTAAAGGGGCCTGGAGGTCCCCAGGGGCCCGGTGGCAACTCCCCTTTTTTTTATAACATTTTCATTTTTTATTTTTATTTTCTATATATTTTTTGGTTTGTTTTTATTAAAGGGCCCAGAGGTCCCCAGGGCCTCGGATGGCAACCGACCTTTTTTTATAATTTTTTTTTTTACATTTTTTATATATATTTTTTTATTTATTTTTTATTTTTATTAAAGGGCCCGGAGGTCTCCAGGGGCCCAGATGGCTACCCCCCTTTTTTTAATATATTTTTTGTAAGGGGCCCAGAGGTCCCCAGGGCAACCCCCCCCCCCCAATTCATGGCACCCCCATCTTCTCAATTTTCCCAATTAGTGGATGACAACCCCCCTTTCATTTTATAAAAAACATATAATTTTTTTAATATATTTTATTTTTTTATTATTTTTTTTTGTTTTTATTAAAAGGGCCCAGAGATCCCCAGGGCACCGGATGTCAACCCCCTTTTTTTATTATTTTTTTTATTTTTATTAAAGGGCCCAGAGGTCCCCAGATGGCTACCCCCCTTTTTTTATATATATTTTTTTGTAAGGGGCCCAGAGGTCCCCAGGGCAACCCCCCCAATTCGTGGCACCCCCCAGCTTCTCAATTTTCCCAATTAGCGGATGACAACCCCCCTTTTATTTTATAAACAAAATGTAATTTTTTTAATATATTTTCTTTTTTTATTATTTTTTTTGTTTTTATTAAAGGGCCCAGAGGTCCCCAGGGCAACCAGATGCCAACTCCCCTTTTTTTATTAATTTTTTAATTTTTTTTATTAAAGGGCCCAGAGGTCCCCAGATGGCTACCCCCCCTTTTTTATATATATATTTTTCTAAGGGGCCCAGAGGTCCCCAGGGCAACCGCCCCCAATTCGTGGCACCCCCCAGTTTCTCAATTTTCCCAATTAGCGGATGACAACCCCCCTTTTATTTTATAAAAAAAATGTAATTTTTTTAATATATTTTCTTTTTTTATTATTTTTTTGCTTTTATTAAAGGGCCCATAGGTCCCCAGGGCACCGGATGTCAACTCCCCTTTTTTTATAAATTTTTATTTTTATTAATTTATTTTTATTAAAGGGCCCAGAGGTCCCCAGATGGCTACCCCCCTTTTTTTTATATATATTTTTTTCTAAGGGGCCCAGAGGTCCCCATGGCAACCCCCCCAATTTGTGGCACCCCCCAGCTTCTCAATTTTCCCAATTAGCGGCGGCACCCCCCGCACGCTTCTCAATTCGCGGCAGCCCCCCTAGCAGACAAGGATAAACGGAGAACAAGCCAAAGGTCCAGGGTCACAAGCAGGCAGGGATAGTCGAGAACGCGCCAAAGGTCAGGGTCACAAGCAGGCAGGGATAGTCGAGAACGCGCCAAATGTCAGGGTCACAAGCAGGCAGGGATAGTCGAGAACGCGCCAAATGTCAGGGTCACAAGCAGGCAGGGATAGTCGAGAACGCGTCAAAGGTCAGGGTCACAAGCAGGCAGGGATAGTCGAGAACGTGCCAAATGTCAGGGTCACAAGCAGGCAGGGATAGTCGAGAACGCGCCAAATGTCAGGGTCACAAGCAGGCAGGGATAGTCGAGAACGCGTCAAAGGTCAGGGTCACAAGCAGGCAGGGATAGTCGAGAACGTGCCAAATGTCAGGGTCACAAGCAGGCAGGGATAGTCGAGAACGCGCCAAAGGTCAGGGTCACAAGCAGGCAGGGATAGTCGAGAACGCGTCAAATGTCAGGGTCACAAGCAGGCGTGGATGGTCGGGGAAACACGCCAAGATCGGTAACAGAGACAAACGTAGGGCACACGGCAAGCAGGAAACCGGAAACCAAACATACAATATTGCACGGCAAGGCAGGCTTGGGGAACACAGAGTTAAATAGTGGTTCCTGTTGAGGCGAGGGTGGAGCCACACTGAGGGAAGATTACTTAACCATGCAGGTGTGAGAGAGCAAGCCCTATGGCTGATACACAGACAAGGTAAGAGACAGACAGGTCATGAAAGTATTACTGCAAGGTCATGACAAACACGTTTTTATATTGTGTATACTTTGTAATAAATGTATATTTTATTATTATCCATTGTGTATGTGCATCGGAGCGTGGATCCATTCGCTCCCTCATCTTGATCCGATGCTAAGGAGGCCCAGTTCACGCCTACCTGGCTCGCCACATTGTTAGGGAAATTTGGCTGTACGCTATGCGCCCCCCATATCTCCTGTGCTAATAAGCTCACATTTCGTCTAATGTTATAATGCATCTTTACTATCACTCTATTTCCCGTATATATCGCCAAGTAAACAGACATCACCACAGCTCACGTTCTCAGCTCCACCGCATGACTGCCCCAGCGACCAGTGTGCTTGGCTTTTTATTCGTAAATCACAAAAGCATTGACAAACAGGAAGTGATGGCTCCAGCAGCCAATCGGTTCCTCCAATGGGAAGTGACATCACAGGATATGACCTCCACACAGGAAATGACCTAACAGGAAATCCTTCCAACAGGATGAGTTCATACAAAAAGCCAATGAATAATGGCTAAAGGAGTCCAATGGGTGTGTCTGAGCAGAGACAGTGTGTATGCCTTTACCTGAAAGCCATGTTGCTCAACTAAACAAAGGAAGCCGCATTGGCTAAACAAACATGAACTCCATCTCTGACCATAACAACTCAAAGACTCCCGTATTTACCGCTGGTTATGAATCTTTATTTTGCGTTGTTTCAGAGAACAATGCATACCCGTATTATACTACCGTTCCTTGTGGATGGGAGACTATCTGCAGGTGTATGATATGAGTCTCGACATGTGCTGATCAGACACAGCAGAGACAAGAGCGTACATCCGCCTATAACCGATAATGTCCTTGCAGAGTGAACATATTCCCTCCAGACGAATGTCTGTGCTAATGCGCAGGGGCCCTTTCGCTGGAGGACATACCCCCTCACTCTGCAAACACCTCTCTCCAACCTCAGGAAGTTTTCCACTACCAGACGGGACTCAACCAGCGTCAGTCTGCCCCAGTCAGCTCTTTAGAGCGGGCTGCGGGAGTACTAACACTGGGAGACACTATGACAATACATATTAAATACATCTTCATAACATTTCCACAACAGCTTACCTCTGGAAATTAAGTGCCATCACCTCATGGGGGAGTGGCGCTCTCTCTAATTTTGTTTTATTTGATTTCTCAGGGATGTGGATAAGACAGTCTGTCCCTAGAACTGGTCCAATATATTTAGAGCCACCTAGACTTGTCGAAGTGCCTAGTAGTTTAATTAGATTTATGTTAATGTTCCTTAGCTATGTTAATTATATTCCTGTTTACAGTTTGCATTGTTATGGTAATGTGTGGCCCTTACCTGATCTGGAGTACTATATATTATGTGTGAATTTTCAATAAAGTGAGTTCCAGTTTGCATCTAAGCTAGTGTCGCCTTGTCTTGGGTGCTCAGCTATAATACCCGGTTCCTGTGTTCAGACTAGAAGAAGCTATATATCTTGACTGAGGCACCCAAGCTGGGTGCTGGACGTTTCCGTCACAAGCACTAAGTGTCATTTCTGTCTGCTGCCTCCTTCCTTTGCTATCTGCATGAGTCCCGTCTGATGAGATTTCCTGACACCTAGAAAAAAAGGTGACAGGGAAGGGAGCTCCTGCACACAGCCTGTGATTAACAGCCTCAGCTCTGTTCCTGTGTGCTGTGTGAAGGGGGTGTGTTCCTTCCCTCCAATTAGCTCTCAGAGCTCTCCTCTCTGAGCTCTGCATAGTACAGTGGAACCTTTAATTGCATGTAACACGGTTTACGAGCGTTTCGCAATACGAGCCATTTAAAAAAAAAAGATCTTGACTCGATTTGCGAGCGTTGTCTCACAAGATGAGCAGGATTCAAGCAACTGGGGGTGCAGTACCGCATTTGGCCAGAGGTGCAGGGGTGCCGGTGATGTTCAGAGACGCTCGGAGATCACTCAGAGATGCTTGGAGACACTCGGAAATAATCAGTTCCCGAGTGTCTCTGAGTGTTTCCGAGTGTCTCCAGCATCCCCGAACCTCTGACCACATGTGTGCGGTACTGTATAGATAAGCAGTGGCTGTGGAACGGATTATCTGAGTTTCCATTATTTCATATGCGGAAACTCGCTTTGATATACGAGTGCTTTGGATAACAAGCATTCTTCTGGAACGAATATTTAAAATTCAGCACTTTGAG
Source organism: Rana temporaria (assembly GCF_905171775.1). Lineage (NCBI taxonomy): Eukaryota > Metazoa > Chordata > Amphibia > Anura > Ranidae > Rana > Rana temporaria. The sequence goes on from NC_053496.1 coordinate 8,781,444, forward strand.
GGGTTGTACAGGACAGAAGACTGCAGATAAACAGGTATACCTTATGTAGGAGAATTTGTTTCATCTCTGTGTATCACTTAAGCCCAGTCAATTCACTGGGTATATGGATTGGTGTCACCAGTGGTGGGTCTTGCAGACGTTATTACTCTCCTTTTGCAGGTTGCCTTTTAGATTTTTACAACCACAAAGCATAGGTTTCCCTTTAATTTCTTTGTTACACTATTCATTTAGAAATTAGAATCTGAACAGTTGCTAAAGGCCAGTAGTTCTCATCCACTGGGCTGTAGCCTCCCTCTTTCTGGGCATCGAGCCAGCAGCAGATCACATAATCTGCCACAGTGCCTCCTAGTTCCCATAGTGTCACCCATCCTCACATAGTGGGCCACAGTGCCCCTCTGCCTCTCACAGTTCCCCCAGACCCCCTGAGACCCCTCAGCCACCACAGTGCCTCCCAGTTCCCATAGTGCCACCCATCCTCCCATAGTGGGCCACAGTGCCCCTCTGCCTCTCACAGTTCCCCCAGACACCCCCAGACCCCTTAGCCCCCACAGTGCCTCCCAGTTCCCATAGTGCTATCCAGACTCCCATTGTGGGCTACAGTTCCCTTCAGCCTCCCACTGTTCCCCCAGACCCCCTGTAACCCACTAGCCCCCACAGTGCCTCCCAGTTCCCATAGTGTCACCCATCCTCCCATAGTGGGCCACAGTGCCCCTCAGCCTCTCACAGTTCCCCCAGACCCCTTAGCCCCCACAGTGCCTCCCAGTTCCCATAGTGCTATCCAGACTCCCATTGTGGGCTACAGTGCCCCTCAACCTCCCACAGCTCCCCCAGACTTCCTGAGATCCTTTAGCCCCACAGTGCCCTACAGTTTCCCTAGTCCCACCCAGACTCCCATTGTGGGCTACAGTTCCCCTCAATCTCCCACAGTTCCCCCAGACCTACCGAGACCCACTAGCCCCCCACAGTGCCTCCCAGTTCCCATAGTGCCACCTATCCTCCCAAAGTGGGCAACAGTGCCCCTCAGCCTCTCACAGTTCCCCCAGCCTTCACAGTGCCTCCCAGTTCCCACAGTGCTATCTAGACTCCCATTGTGGGCTACAGTGCCCCTCAACTTCTCACTGATCCCTCAGATCCCCTGAGACCCCTTAGCCCCCACAGTGTCTCCCATTTACCATAGTGCTATCCAGACTCCCATTGTGGGCTACAGTTCCCTTTAACCTCCCACAGTTCCCCCAGACCTACCGAGACCCACTAGTCCCCACAGTGCCTCCCAGTTCCCATAGTGTCACCCATCCTCCCATAGTGGGCCACAGTGCCCCTAGGCCTCTCACAGTTCCCCCAGACCCCTCCGAGACCCCTAAGTCCTCTTAGTGCCTCCTAGTTCCAATAGTGCTATCCAGACTCCTATTGTGGGCTACAGTGCCTCTCAACCTCCCAAAGTCCCCCCAGACTTCCCGAGACCCTTTAGCCCCACAGTGCCTCCCAGTTTCCATAGTGCCACCTAGACTCTCATTGTGGGCTACAGTTCCCCTCAACCTCTCATAGTTCCCCAGACCCCCTGAGACCCCTTAACCCCCACAGAGCCTACCAGTTCCCACAGTGCTACCCAGACTCCCATTGTGGGCTACAGCTCACTTCAACCTCCCACAGTTCCCCGAGACCCCCTAGCCCCCACAGTGCTGCGCAACCTCCCACAGTGCCCCTAGCACCCTGCAGTGCCCCCTAGCATGCTACAGAGCCTCCAGCCCCTCGTAGTGCCACCAATCTCCAAAAGTGCCGAATAATGCCCTCCAGCCTGCACAGTATTGCCCTCCAGTCTCCCACAGTGCCCCTGCAAAGTCCCCAGCCTCCTAGACAGACCCCCGGCCCCCTCCAGAGACACATCCCCCACAATTGCCCCCAGTCCCCTGTTTAAATATGGAAGGTTTTATAAAATATACTGGGCCCTGGTCTCAATAAGGTTGACAAACACTGCTATAGGCAACCTCGCCTTTTTACATCTCTCCTAAGGTGAAAACAAAGGGAGCGCCAATTACTTGTTAATGGGATAATTTATGGCACTGTACTCAAGTCTAATGAGGAACATGTGCCAGTTATATATTAATTACATCGGGGATCTAGCTAATTCTGCTGTTTTCCAGAATTCTCCATCAGGCAGAAGCTAAAAGCGTTTTCCTCGTTCTTGACGTTCCCCGGCCTAATGTGTCATGTAACGCGATGCCCCACAATGAATGGCGGTGTCTCCGGCCTGATCTGTTTTGGTAAACAATATGCCATGATATATGATAAGAGTGATGCCCATGTACAAAGGCATGGATTAAATGTTTTTATGGGTGCTTCGTGCACATTATATCTGGGACTGGGAATTGTGAGATAAGGGGTTTTCTAGAACTGGGGCAGGTAGATTAAAAATGCTAATTTGTCACAACCAAGTATGGGCGTGTCCAATAAGACAAAAGAAGCTACAGTACTTCACATGTAGAGATTAGAGAGACTTTCTCACAAAAATAAATAAAGAGTACAGGTTAAAAAAGAAAAGAAAAGGTGCTTATAGGTGACTGCACATACACTATGGCCCGGATTCACAGACAGCGGCGCACATTTATGCCACCGTAGCGTATCTACTGTACGGTACACCGACGCAGCGCAGAGAGGCAAGCATTGAATTCACAAAGCCGATGCTCCCAAAACTGCGCTGGGTTTCCAAGGCGTAAGTCTGTGGAAGTGGGCGTGAGCCATGCAAATGAGGCGTGACCCCATGCAAATGATGGGCCGAGCGCCAGACAGATACGTCTAACGAACGGCGCATGCGCCGTCCCGTGGACGCATCCCATCCCAGACTGCACCCCATACATCAGGCCAAATGTGGTACCGCAGGCCTATTTTTGGCTCTGCTCTGCTTCTGCTCCCCTGTACCTCAGGCCAAATGAGGTACTGCAGGCCTATTTAGCTTAAATTCTGCTCGTCTTGTGAGTCAACACTCGCAAACCGAGTCAGAATTTAAAAAAAAAAGTTGCTTGTCTTTTAAAATGCTCATTAACCGCGTTACTCATAAACCGAGGTTCCGCTGTATAATGTTTGGGGGGCAAAAAGTGCCAGAAAAGGCTAAGGGCTCATTCACATGTGTACTCTGGGTGGTTTGTTCATGCGTCTGGAGCCTTGTCCAGGGGGGGGGGGGCATACACCTGCACCCACACAGGGATGGATTGGCCATTGGGACTACAGGGAGTTTCCCGGTGGGCCGATGGCTCAGTGGGCCGGCTTCAGTGACAGCGGACCGCTGCCCCCCTCCGCTCCTCTGTCTCTCCCTCCCCGCAGAGCTCACCTCCTTTCCCTCCCTGCAGCACTCACCTGGGGGGAACAGAGAATCAGGGGGAGGACCAGAGGAGCAGGGGGGACAACAGAGGAGCATGGGGGAGGGGACAGACAGCTGACTCAACAGCTATGGCCTGGGAGTTTCTCACTTCTGACCAATCTTGTCCCATGGGGGGGGGGGGGGCACCGAACTGTTTCTTTGCCCCGGGTGAAATAATGTCTAGCTTCCCCACTGGTACTGCCTATAACATACCTCCCAACTGTCCCGGATTCCGCGGGATCCTCCCGCAATTCAAAGTCTGTCCCGGGGTCCCGCGGACTAGACTAGGATCCCGGAAAACAGGGCCCGGGCGCGACATTCCGTGCCTCCATGTTTGCGTTCCACCTCCATGTTTGCGTTCCACCGGTTCCCTGTGATTGTGCGTATGGTGGTCATTTGCGGCGTGGGGCTGGCCTGTCATCGATTGTCTAGAAGTCCCGCCTCCGCACATGACCGATATACGCCCAATCACAGTGCGACGGGAAATACGGAGCGGGCTACAGTCGAATGGCGCAGGCGGGGTGTCGGAACAGAGGAATATGCCCCCCCCCACCCCGCTCAACAACTTTGATTCCTGGCCCCCCCCCCCCGTACAACTTTGATCCCCCGCTCAACAACTTTGAATTTTGAATATCCCCCCCCCCCCCCCCCGCTCAACAACTTTGATCCCCGGCACCCCCCCCCCGCTCAACAAGATGTCCCCGCATTGGATTTTCTAAATGTTGGGAGGTGTGCCTATAAGAGTACCAATACCAGCCATTCTACTCTAATAAAGTAGAACGGCTAGTGGCTAGTGAAGGGGGAGAGGTGGCTTGGGTGACCGGGGGGGGGGGTGCGGGAGTTGTACGGCCACCATAGGAGAGACATGCCAAAGTGGGCCAGTCTGGATGAAGTCCAGGGCCAAATTTTTGACCCAGTCCAGCCCTGCACCCACATACCCACCTAAGCTGTCTGAGGCCCTATCAAAAAGGCTGTATGGGGCCCCATAATTTCTAACAGTAGCCCTGTCCATATCACACAGCAAGCAAAACTTCAGGAGGGTCTTTATCGAAGGGAAATCTCTTTCTCTTATTATCTGCAGATTATCCTTTCAGTAGGAATCGTCCTTCTAAGATCAGGCCATTCATTGGCTTGACAATCATTAGGCGGTTGAACAAAGAAACGTTCGCCCCGTGACAGGTCCCCACTTCCCGCTTACCGATACAATGTTTTCCTTCCTACTCACAGAGAGCTTTTCAAAGCATATTTAAATTAACTGGCGCAGTCGCCCCGCTTTGTAATTACCTCTTCCCGGGACGGTTAACGGCCCATGTGAAGGTTAAACGTGAAGAGTGGAGATTTGGTGGGGAAGCTCCATTATTTTACATCTCATCGCTTTTTAAATGTCTGATTTTAAACGGCTCTGTTCTGCTTCGCTCTTGAAAGCCCCCGAAATGGCTTCAGAAGTAGAAGATCTGAGGGGGCCGGCGCGGTGTTGGGAGGTAACCGGCCCCTCAGATCTGCTCAGTTAACATTAGCAAATAGTTCAAAATGACAAAAAGGAATCAAGAAGAACGTTCCTGGTCTGCCGGCTCTGATCTGCAAGCAGAAGCAATTAGACATCTATGGAAGGAAGGGAGATAAATGGCGTATTTCACCAGCACACTGCGGGCAAAAGTGGGTGACAAATGACGTTCTCATACTTCAGGCTTGTAGACTAGAGTGACCACGTGTCCCGGTCTACCCGGGATCGTCCCGTAATGTACATATTTGTCCCTGGTCCCGGACACCTTCATTGCGGGACAATACAGTGTCCCGCAATAGAAACTGACAGTCTGGGAACAGGGGAGGACCGAGCCGCCATAGTTCTGGCTCTGGCTCTGCTTCCACCTGATCACTGGTTGCTATAGCCGCTTGGCGTCTGGCAACCAGTGACGTCACTGCCCACGTTGAAAGCAGAGGAGGATTTCACTTCTTCCTCCTCCTCTGCGCTAGTGCTGCTGGGGAGTCACTGCTGGTTCTGTCACCTCCGCTCCAGTCACTGGCTTGCTGCTTCTGTGAGGTGTTTCCCACAGCTGTGAGGCATCTCTCCCTCTCACTTCCTCCCCCCTCCTGCCCTGCCCACCTCACACTAACACACATCCTTGGCTCGGATGTCAGGAGGGAAGGAGGGGGAGGTGAATGGACACAGCACTCAGGAGGACGGGACATGCTGATCTGAGGTTAGTACACAAAATCTTAATGCTTGGCACTAGCAGGAGGAGACACAGAGACAGGGGGCAAGTTGTCAAAAAATAATACTTGCAGTGATTTTGGGAGATAAGAGCATGCTGTATGTGATAGGGGGGCACTTAAGGAAGGGAGATAAATTGTTTTTTATTCACCCCCCCCTTCCAGAACAATTTCTCTCCCCTCCCAAAGTGTGCCCCCCTAGCACATACAGCATGCTCTTATCCCCAAAATCACTGCCAGTATTCTTCTTTGACAACTTGCCCCCTTCCCCATCTTCAAAGACAAGCTGTCTGCTATTGAGGGGGGAAACTTTGCTAGACATTCAGGGCAATTTCTCCAGGTGCCAATGCCCCCCTGTCAGGCAAGTTAGTGAAGCCAAGTGCCTGACCTTTTTTCAGCAATGGGCTCCAAGACTCAGGACTGGTTCACACCACAAATCACATAGGAACATGCTCTGCGTTCCTTTGCGATTCACGTACCTTCCAGATTCTGTGCGATTTCAGCCCTTTCATTTGAATGGGCTGAAACCCATCGGTCTGTACCAAGAGCTGTGCATGCGCTACTTTACAAAACGCACAGCAACTGGATCGCATGGTACTGCTGATCATACAAACACTACATTTGCTACCTGCATTTGGGTAGTCATTAACCCCTTAGTACCAGCCACACACAAATATGCGGCTTCTCTGTGCCTGGGCCTTGGCACAGAGAGGTCACATATTTAAATGAATTGCGATCAGTAGCGCTGTGCCGAGAGCGCACTCCCTGAGCACCCCCTTCACAGTTACCGGCGTCTAAGTGAAAGCTTGCGATCGCTGCAATCGATCAGGAGTTTTTGAATCGTGTGTGCCAGGAGGTAAAGAGGTTAAGTTGACACCCACAACAGATCGCTATGGGACACAAAACGCAGGATTCCCTCACAGCATTCTGGTATAAACAGACCCTTAGTCCGGATACACAGGATTTCATTTGTATCTCAGAAAGGTCCCACCAAAATCTTGCACATGGGCCCGCTGATTTCATACGCCCCTGCCCCAAAAATCGGCAAAAAATATGTCAAAAATCATCTTTTTGTGGGGGGGGGGGGGGGGGGATGTCCCTGAATGGCAGTTTGGAAATGTGGTCACCCTATTGTAGACACGAGAGGTAGGAGGCTGCAATGCATCTGAGGCCCCCCTGGCTCTGACCTTGAGTTCTCCTTAGTGTTGCCTTCCCATCCCAGGGAACACAGGATCCTTCCTGGGGTGTGTGTGTGTGGGGGGGGGGGGGGTTCAGGGAATTAGACTGCAGCATCCGATGTGGCCAAATAAAGCAGCGCTAGTTAATTTTGTCATGGCGCCACGTAACGCAAAGCTAACATTTCATTGACTGTTTGTGTACTGACCCATTCCGATCAATGTGTACTTTCTGAGCCGAGTCTCGGGAGCTGCGCAGCATCTGCAGGATTGCATGCCAATACATAAGGCTGTGTGCAGCATTAGGACTCATGCAGAGAAAATGAGAAACAGAAACAGACCTTCCCCCATGCCACTAGGGGGCCCCATCAGGGTTGCCAGCCTCAGTAAAACCAGGGACAGTATGTCAAAATCGGTGTTTTTTTACATCTGTCCCTGAAATGTCCCTTACCGTCATCCTTTTGGTCTAAAAATCCCAAGATTATAGCTGCCCCGCCTCTCCAGTACCTTCTCAGTGTGTGTATTCTGTGTGTGTGTACTGTGTGTGTGTATTCTGTGTGTATGTATACTTTGTATCTGTATGTGTATTCTGTGTGTATGTATACTGTATACTGTTTATCTGTATGTGTATTCTGTGTGTATGTATACTGTGTGTGTATACTGTGTATGTATACTGCATGTGTGTGTATATATAGTACTGTGTGGCCCCATAATCTCTTTATGCCCAAGGGCGCCATAATCTTCTATTGCCCAGGGGCCCCATAATCTCCTATTGCCTGGGGGCCCCATAATCTCCTATTGCCCGGGGGCCCCATAATCTCCTATTTCCAGAGGGTCCGATAATCTTCTATTGCCCGTGGGCCCCATAATCTCCTATTATCTGAGGGCCCCATAATCTCCTATTGCCCAGGGGCCCCATAATCTCCTATTGCCCGGGGGCCCTATAATCTCCTATTGCCCGAGGGCCCGATAATCTCCTATTGCCCGAAGACACCATAATCTCCTATTGCCCGGGGGCCCCATAATCTCCTATTGCCTGGGGGCCCCATAATCTCCTATTGCCCGGGGGCCCCATAATCTCCTATTGCCTGGGGGCCCCATAATCTCCTATTGCCTGAGGGCCCAATAATCTTCTATTGCCCGAAGACCCCATAATCTCCTATTGCCCGGGGGCCCCATGAGTTGTCAGTCCGCCCCTGCCTGTGAAATTCGTCTTTAAACACCGTGGAGTATCTTACCAAAACTGAAATTTCTAATGCAGCGGATGCCTAAAATCTGACTTATATTTAAGTGCAGACTTCTGGGAAATCAGTGAGCCAATCATATAAGCAGGAAAGGACATTTCTGGGGAGCGTCCTGTATACCATCTGTGTACAGAACACCTCCAGGTGGCCATATTGCATTTTACAGAAGATTGGAAAAGAAAAGGTCATTTTAAATAACATTCAATTACAACATTGCTTGTGTAGTAATTGCACACACTAGATATTTTTTTTTTATTTGCTATATTTTCTCCAGGAAAGTGGAGCTTCCCTTTAAGTCTTCCATAGTTCCTGAGATTTACAGTGAAAATCGCAGTACCGCGGGACTGGAACTTACAGTAAAATGTATAAACGTTTGTCCTTTGCACCGATGATCTCACGTATGGCTGAGCACCACCATAGAGAGTCGCTCCCTCCCCCTCTGACGTTCCTCCATAAATCTGAGTCAGAGTTTCTAAAGTTCAGGAAAAGTTCCTCCCGTCTGAAGTTGGTGAGAGGTTTCTGAGGACATCCCCACTGCTTTAAAATCGGTGGTCTCCATAGAAACCCGATCACATGCATGGAAAAATAAATGAAATCCAACATAACATATGGGAGCTCATCAAACTAGCAGGCCAATGTCTCTGAGCTGTGTACAAGTGGTGATAACATCGTGATGGAAAGAAGAGGAGCAGAACATGGGAGGAAAGGACCTCGGGGGGGAGAGGAGTATCACAAGGCATGGGCAGCGGGAAAGGCGCTTGGTGAAATCTGTTCGCTTTCAGTTAGATTCCAATTAATGCCAAACTTCTGGTTACAGAAAAACAGGAACACTCGAATATAAACTTTATTGAAAGTCTAATAAAAGCCAAAACTTTTCCTTTCATTTCGTAAATAGTAAGGAAGGGTTAGAGTCCCAGTCAAGTTTTTGGGGTGTTTTTGCTGTGTGTGACCCATTGGGGAGATATTCTTTCACTTCTTTTCTCGAGGCACAACAGGAAGTGAGAGGAGACCTCTCTAAAGCAGTGTTTCTCAACCAAAGTGCTATGACACCTTGGGGTGCCCTTGGGTTCCCCCCGGGTACTGTCAGCATCCAGCACCATAACAACCAATGACACTCTAAGGCCGCGATGTATGTTGTCATTTGTTGCCCACTGGAACCTACAGTAAAATGTATAAACGTTTTGTCAGGGTTGGGCTCAGCCCTTTCTTCTCTGAGCTGGCCGCTCAGCTGTCGGCTAATTACCAGCTCCAATCTCTCCACAGTGACTCACCTATTGATGATCCTGCTCGTCAGTCCTGCCTACTTTAGCCGTCCAGCTCAGATGATCTCTGCCTTCGCCTTGGTCAACATCACAGACTATCTTCTTATTAAACACTTGCTTGGCTGACGCTCCTTCTGTCTCCAGATCCTGCTTGCTATTCTACTATGTATATCTCTGGCTCTCTGACATATGTTTTGGCTGACTATCCGATCCAGTTCCTGAACTCTGGCTATGTTTTTACTATGCTTAGAGCTGGTTCACACAGGGGCAACACGACTTCCAGCACGACTTTGGGAGGCAACTTGGACACGACTTGAGTATAAATCATCAGGCAACTTACAAGGCAACTTCAAGTTGCCTCCAGGACAGGAGGCTTTCCAGTGGCCAATCAAACAACAATCAGCTCTGGGGGAGGGAGGGGTTTACCTGAGAAATGTATGTTCTCTTCCTGTAAAGTTGCTTCAGTTAAGACAGTGATCCGACTTCTGAGGCAACTTCCATTGAAATCAATGGGTACAAGTTGCCTAAAAGTCAGATTGAAGTAGTACAGGAACCTTTTCTGAAGTCGGAGCGACTTCAGTAGTGTGTATTAAGACGGCTTCATTCACTTCCATTGATTTTATCAACCACGCGACTTGGGGCAACTTCAAGTCGGATCCCAGGTCGCCCCTGTGTGAACCGGCTCTTATTGTTTATCTTTTTATTATTATTAAACAAGTGTGATTTAACTGTACTTCTGTCTCAGTCTGATTCATGGTTTCTGACACGTTTGTCATTTTCACAGATGATCTCACGTATGGCTGAGCACCACCATAGAGAGTCGCTCCCTCCCCCTCTGACGTTCCTCCATAAATCTGAGTAAGAGTTTCTAAAGTTCAGGAAAAATTCCTCCCGTCTGAAGTTGGTGAGAGGTTTCTGAGGACATCCCCACTGCTTTAATCAGTGGTCTCCATAGAAACCTGATCACATGCATGGAAAAATAAATGAAATCCAACATAACATATGGGAGCTATTGCCCCCATATTTTCTCTTCTATTGCCCCCATGTTTTCTCTTCTATTGCCCCCTTCTATTGCCTCCATGTTTTCTCTTCTATTGCCCCCATGTTTTCTCTTCTAATGCCCCCATGTTTTCTCTTCTATTGCTCCCTTCTATTACCTCCATGTTTTCTCTTCTATTGCCCCCATGTTTTCTCTTCTATCGCCCCCTTGTTTTCTCTTCTATTGCCCCCTTATTTTTCTCTTCTATCGCCCCCTTATTTTTCTCTTCTATCGCCCCCTTGTTTTCTCTTCTATTGCCCCCTTATTTTTCTCTTCTATCGCCCCCTTATTTTTCTCTTCTATCGCCCCCTTGTTTTCTCTTCTATTGCCCCCTTCTTTTTCTCTTCTATTGCCCCAGTGTTTTCTCTTCTAATGCCCCCATGTTTTCTATTCTATTGCCCCCTTTTTTTTTCTTCTATCGCCCACCTTTATTTTCTTCTATCGCCCCCATGTTTTCTCTTCTATCGCCCCCATGTTTTCTCTTCTATCGCCCCCATGTTTTCTCTTCTATCGCCCCCATGTTTTCTCTTCTATCGCCCCCTTGTTTTCTCTTCTATCGCCCCCTTGTTTTCTCTTCTATCGCCCCCTTGTTTTCTCTTCTATCGCCCCCTTGTTTTCTCTTCTATCGCCCCCTTGTTTTCTCTTCTATCGCCCCCTTGTTTTCTCTTCTATCGCCCCCTTGTTTTCTCTTCTATCGCCCCCATGTTTTCTCTTCTATCGCCCCCATGTTTTCTCTTCTATCGCCCCCATGTTTTCTCTTCTATCGCCCCTTTGTTTTCTCTTCTATTGCCCCCTTGTTTTCTCTTCTATTGCCCCCCTGTTTTCTCTTCTATTGCCCCCCTGTTTTCTCTTCTATTGCCCCCCTGTTTTCTCTTCTATTGCCCCCATGTTTTCTCTTCTATCGCCCCCTTGTTTTCTCTTCTATCGCCCCCTTGTTTTCTCTTCTATCGCCCCCTTGTTTTCTCTTCTATTGCCCCCCTTGTTTTCTCTACTATACACATATTATCCTCAGCTGTAAATTACAAGTCATTTTTTTACAGTTGTGCACCCAACACATCCATTTTCCGCGAGAATTATTTGTTAACACTCATTCGATCCGAGGTAATAATATCCGATCCTCGACTCGGGAAAGCGCGGCGGAAGAATTGGGAGTGATTACCGATTCCTGGAAATTAGAGTCTTTGTCATTTTCCCCCGGTCAGGACGGGTTTTTTCCGCAGTCAGCTGAAAGAATATATTTTCGGTATATACTTACAAATTGCTTCGCCTTCTGGAGTGGATTTAAGTACGGATAATTTACTTTGCGCCTGTAAACCTGTAAATTATACCAATTTCAATTTTCCCTCACTGTGCTCAGAAGTGGGTCTTAATTCGCACCTTCAGGAGATACGGTACGGAGCCTGCGGGATGAGGTTGTATAAAAATATTTCTGGGTGGAAGTGGAAGAAAACGCGCCTTGCTTCGTGTACAGGACGCCTTCCTATGTGGACTTCAGGGGTCAGATTCACGAACGAGTTACGCTGGCGTATCTATTGATACGCCGCGTAATTTAAAAGTTGCGCCGTCGTATCTCTGCGCGGTATTCTGGGAACAAGATACGCCTGAAATATGGCTTCAGCCTAACGACGTAAGTCATAGGCCCCGTCGTACACACGAGAGGATCGATCCGCTGAAATTGATCCGCGGATCGGTTTCAGCGGATAGATCCGCTGGTGTGCACGATCCATGCTAAGAAATCTATCCGCTGGAATCGGCTCCAGCGGATCGATCCGCTGGTCTGTACAGACTCACCGGATCGATCCGTCCGAACCCATCCCTCGCATGCGTCGTAATGATTCGACGCATGCGTGGAATTCCTTATATGACAGCGTCGCACACGTCGCCGCGTCATCATCGCGGCGACGGCGCTACACGTCATCGCGATGGGAATTCGGCGCGGATTTCGATACGATGGTGTGTACACTCCATCGGATCAAAATCCTCAGAGGATTTATCCGCGGAAACGGTCCGGAGGACCGTATCCGCAGATAAATCCTATCGTGTGTACTAGGCCTTAGTACGCCGTCGTATCTAGGGTGCATATTTACGCTGGTGCTGACGCAGCGACGTGCGCGGCCCTGGCAGTTCGATGCTTCCACGCATGCGTCAAAGTCATTCGACGCATGCGAGGGATGGCGGCCGCTCGGACATGTACGGTAAGTCTGTACAGACGACCGAACATGTCCGACCGACAGGATTCCAGCGGGCATGTTTCTAAACATGTTTAGAAATATTTGCCCGCTCGAAAAAGGCCCGGCGGGCAAATGTACGCTGGAATCCTGTCCGCTCAGCTGTACAGACGACCGAACATGTCTGCTGAAACTGGTCCGCGGAGCAGTTTCAGCAGACATGTTCGGTCGTCTGTATGGGGCCTAAGTCGTACGTGAATGGGGCTGTGCGTAGGTTACGTTCACGTCACAGGCATCGAGCCTGGCGTATCTTAGGGCGTAAATTCGACGTGATACCGAGCGTGCGCGCGCCAGCGCCGTACGATTGGCGCTTCATTTGCATGGGGTCACGGCTCATTTTAATAAAACTCGCCCACCTCTTCCACATTTGAATTACGCGGGTTTACGCCGGCCGATTTACGCTACGCCGCCGCAACTTACGGAGCAAGTGCTTTGTGAATACTGCACTTGCCTGTCTAAGTTGCGGAGGCGTAACGTAAATAGGATACGCTACGCCCGCACAAAGATACGCTCTCCTCTGTGAATCTGGCCCCAGGTGTCAGTCTTCTGCAACATATAATGGGAAATTAGGAAATGCAGAAAGAAGGGGACCCCCCCCCCCCGTATTTATCTGTCTTGGGGGGGTCTTAGGTCTTCAAATTGTAAAAAAAAAAAAAGAGAAGCAAAACCTTTGTCAGGAAAAGGCGTACAGTAAACTTGCTGAAGGAATAAAATAAAAGATAAAAGGAGGAAAATTTGACTTTTAGGTTGCTAGACACACAGCTATTTTTCAGTGGGAACGTGGTGGAACGCCGTTCTGGCACCTCCAGCACTGAATGTATGTAATGGTAAGAGGGGTGTTGGGGTGTGATGAAGGGTCTACTGATGCTGGCTGCTGGGGGATCTATTATTGCTGGATGGGATCTGTTGTTACTTTTAAAATGACACAGAGCTTTTTTTCAGTGGGAATGTGGTGGAACGCCGTTCTGGCACCTCCAGCACTGAATGTATGTAATGGTAAGAGGGGTGCTGGGGTGTAAGGAAGGGTCTACTGATGCTGGCTGCTGAGGGATCTATTGTTGCTGGATAGGATCTGTTGTTACTTTTAGAATGTTCTCTATTTACCCTGACCTTTGGGCTATACAAGTTACTCACTCACTCACTCATCCAGGAACAATAGATCCCCCAGCAGCCAGAATCAGTAGACCCTTCATCACACCCCCAGCACCCCTCTTACTTTTACATGCATTCAGTGCTGAAGGTGCCAGAACGGCGTTCCACCACGTTCCCACTGAAAAATAGCTCTGTGTCATTCTAAAAGTAACAACAGATCCCATCCAGCAACAATAGATCCCCCCAGCAGCCAGAATCAGAAGACCCTTCATCACACCCCAGCACCCCTGTTACCATTACATGCATTCAGTGCTGGAGGTGCCAGAACAGCGTTCCACCACGTTCCCACTGAAAAATAGCTCTGTGTCATTCTTAGACCTCGTACACACCACCCAACATGTCCGATGAAAACGGTCCGCGGACCGTTTTCATCGGACATGTCCGCTGGGATCATTTGGTCTGATGTGTGTACACACCATCAGACCAAATTCCCTGCGGACAGAATACGCGGCGACGTGGCGGCGACGATGACGCCGCGACGTGCGCGCACCAGGAAGTTCAATGCTTCCACGCATGCGTCGAATCACTTTGACGCATGCGTGGGATTTCGTGCCAGCGGACATGTCCGACGGACAGGCTTCCAGCGGACAAGTTTCTTAGAATGCTAAGAAACTTTTGTCCGTTGGAAACCTGTCCGCTAGGCCGGGGAAACTGTCCGGTCGGCCCTACACACGACCGAACATGTCCGCGGAAACTGGTCCGACGGACCAGTTTCAGCGGACATGTTCGGTCGTGTGTACAAGGCCTTAAAGTAACAACAGATCCCATCCAGCAACAATAGATCCCCCAGCAGCCAGCATCAGAAGACCCTTCATCACACCCCCAGCACCCCTCTTACCATTACATACATTCAGTGCTGAAGGTGCCAGAACGGCGTTCCCCCACGTTCCCGTTGAAAATGGCCTGGTCATTGAGCAGCCAAATCTTCCGGGCTGAAGTGGTTAAAGTAACGCAGCGCCAAATAGCAACAAAAAATAATAATGGCCTGGTCATGAAGGGGGCTGAAGTGGTTAACCCCTTAACGCCCGCCGCACGACTATATACGTCCGCAAAATGGCACGGACAGGCAGATGGGCGTATATATACGTCCCTGCCTTCTAGCGGGTGGGGGGTCCGATGCGGCGGGCGGATTCCTTCGGGGAGCGATCCGGGACGACGGCGCGGCTATTCATTTATAGCCGCTCCGTCGCGATCGCTCCCCGGAGCTGAAGAACGGGGAGAGCCGTATGTAAACACGGCTTCCCCGTGCTTCACTATGGCGCTGCATCAATCGAGTGATCCCTTATATAGGGAGACTCGATCGATGACGTCATTCCTACAGCCACACCCCCCTACAGTTGTAAACACACACTAGGTGAACCCTAACTCCTACAGCGCCCCCTGTGGTTAACTCCCAAACTGCAACTGTCATTTCCACAATAAACAATGCAATTTAAATGCATTTTTTGCTGTGAAAATTACAATGGTCCCAAAAATGTGTCAAAATAGTCCGAAGTGTCCGCCATAATGTCGCAGTCACGAAAAAACACGCTGATCGCCGCCAATAGTAGTAAAAAAAAAATAATTAATAAAAATGCAATAAAACTATCCCCTATTTTGTAAACGCTATAAATTTTGCGCAAACCAATCGATAAACGCTTATTGCGATTTTTTTTACCAAAAATATGTACAAGAATACGTATCGGCCTAAACTGAGGAAAAAAAAATTATATATGTTTTGGGGGAATATTTATTATAGCAAAAAGTAAAAAATATTGCATTTTTCTCAAAATTGTCGCTCTATTTTTGTTTATAGCGCAAAAAATAAAAACCGCAGAGGTGATCAAATACCACCAAAAGAAAGCTCTATTTGTGGGGAAAAAAGGACGCCAATTTCGTTTGGGAGCCACGTCGCACGACCGCGCAATTGTCAGTTAAAGCGACTCAGTGCCGAATCGCAAAACCTGGCCTGGGCATTTAGCTGCAAAATGGTCCGGGGCTTAAGTGGTTAAAGTAACGCAGCGCCAAATAGCAACAAAAAATAATAATGGCCTGGTCATGAAGGGGGGTTAAATTTTCTGGAGCTGAAGTGGTTAAGGAAGACTTCTGCTACAAAAATCGTTAAACCTGAAGCGTCATGATAAATCCCTTTCACTATTCAAAGAAGAAAAAAAAAAAAGAGAACATTTCCTTTATCTTAATTCTACATGTTTTCCTTTCCAAAGAGCTCCCCTCCCCCCTCCACATCTTACATTGGTTTTGCATAAGAAAGAACTCCGCACTGTAAATCAGTAAAGAAAATAAGAGGAGGAGGAGGAGGAGGAGGAGGGTGACCAGCAACCGTTCTTCTAACACATCTCCAGGCGAAGAATCCTCTGTGATCTTTGTTTACTGAAATCAGCGAAAATGTAATTGGGACGCGTTTCACTCGTCTATATATATAACCGCTTCATTTCCAGGAACATTTCCGAGGGGTAAAAAAAGCAAAACGATCGCTCAATCCCAGAAATTATTAATAACTTAACAGACCGCCGAGCCGCTTTGCGACGGCTTATTTGCGATAACAAGGACGTAATTATTCCTGGATTTCTTCATAACTACGCGGATGTAAATCAGAAACGCGTACCTGTTCAAGATCGAAATAACCCCCCGCCTGACCCCAACATGGATTTGTTGCTCTGTTTTAGGACGGATTAAATGCCATCCCATAATGTATGCGCATATCATTAAAGCCTGGATCTGTTTTATTAACGTCCGGGATTATCTGCTACAAAGAGAATAAAACTTCTGCAGATCTCACATGAATATCAACACAACGCTACACTATGACATCACTGAGCAGATTTGTTACAAATATATGATGACAAATCCAATAAACTGCGGTTGCAGTCATGGGCATCCGCTGAATTTTTTTCAGAGGGGGGGGGGGCGCTTCGGCAGCGGCGATACAGTCGCATTTTACCCTTCAACCGCTAGCGGTGGTTAAAAGCTGTGTACCCCTCTCCACAACTGCACCTCTGGATCCCTTTACATTACACAGCACCCTGCATCACTGGACCCCTTTACATTACACAGCACCCTGCATTACTGGCCCCCTTTACATTACACAGCACCCTGCATCACTGGCTCCCTTTACATTACACAGCACCCTGCATCACTGGACCCCTTTACATTACACAGCACCCTGCATTACTGGCCCCCTTTACATTACACGGCACCCTGCATCACTGGCCCCCTTTACATTACACAGCACCCTGCACCTCTGGACCCCTTTACATTACACAGCACCCTGCATCACTGGACCCCTTTACATTACACAGCACCCTGCATCACTGGCCCCCTTTACATTACACAGCACCCTGCATCTCTGGACCCCTTTACATTACACAGCACCCTGCATCACTGGACCCCTTTACATTACACAGCACCCTGCATTACTGGCACCCTTTACATTACACAGCACCCTGCACCTCTGGACCCCTTTACATTACACAGCACCCTGCACCTCTGGACCCCTTTACATTACACAGAACCCTGCACCTCTGGACCCCTTTACATTATACAGCACCCTGCACCTCTGGACCCCTTTACATTACACAGCACCCTGCACCTCTGGCCCCCTTTACATTACACAGCACCCTGCATCACTGGACCCCTTTACATTACACAGCACCCCTTTCTCTTGACTGAAACACTACACTATATTGACAGTATATTTATTTCAGGTCTAAAAGAGGAACCTTTTGGAATGAGGGACAAATGGATTTGATTCCAGAAGAGGGACAGGCACTCTAAATAAGGGACAACTAGAAACTATGCCGTAGGCTACAACTCTGTGTTGTGTTTGCTCTGCGGTTCCAGACTTGCTAAAAACACATCAGAAAATAGTCTAGTGTTACCTGTGGCAACAGATGTTGGAAAAAACAAAGCACAGGCCTGGTAAACGATATAAAGCGGCACTCCCCTCCCTCTGTCCTCTGGCGCTCGTATCTTATGTCACGAAGCTGGGTCTGTGTGCAAGGTCCCGCCCCCCCTAGTTCGGCTCGTGTGATAGGCGGAACACTAGTAGACTATCAGACCAGCCGAACTAGGGGGGCGGGACCTTGCACACAGACCCAGCTCCATGACATATGATACGAGCATCGGAGGACAGAAGTAGGGGAGCACTGCAGTTGCCACTTAAAGCGGTCCCAGGGCCAGTTCGGCCCCACTCCTGGCTTTCCCTGGCAATTCCAGGGGGGGCAAACGACCCCCCTTGCCCTATGGAGTGGACGCCCATGGTTGCAGTAACACACGAGCTGAGGGTAAAGGTGATGGACTGGCCAAGCATGTCTCCAGATCTAAACCCTATTGATCATCTGTGGGACCTCCTCAAACGGAAGGTGGAGGAGCGCAAGGTCTCCATGATGTTGTAACTCAAAACAAGTGAAGCCACCTCACGGGGAGGGCACCGCTACAAGTAACCTGTAAAAAAATAAATTAAACTGTCGCCTATGGAGATTTTTAAGTATTGTAGTTTGTCGCCATTCCACGAGCGTGCGCAATTTTAAAGCGTGACATGTTAGGTATCTATTTACTCGGCATAACATCATCTTTTTATATTTTACAAACAAACTAGGTTATCTATGGTGTTTTTTCACATTAGAGCGAGAGCAGTAATTCTAGCCCTAGACCTCCTCCGTAACTCATGTGGCACTACCCCCGAAGGAACTGCTGGTTTAGATTTGGGCCTGCCGTTACCTTACTGTTCCGTTCTCCTTGAAGAAGTGGTTAAAGGAAGAAATGTCTGCACCAAACACCAAGTCTCTTTTTCTCCCCCTGCAGAGAGGGTTTTATTAAAGACAACTTCAGAATAGAGGGGTGGAGGTGTAGGGGAGATTTAGGGATCTGACATTTCACTGGACTCAGCGACCACCGGATAGGCTCATTGTCGCTGGTCTAGCAGCTGGTGCAAAGCTCGATCAAACGATAGTCTCTGGCACAGACTAGGTGAAGGTAGAACTCAGCTCTCAGTGCCAGGATCTTTCAGCCTTTCCGGCAGCACTGTGAGGTAAACTTTGACATATCCTCCAATTGTGTCCTTAATTTCTCGGTCCCTTCCAGCAGGTAAGGCGACACAGGATCATCCCTGGATCAGTAGGCCCCAGCAGCTCCAGGGCCTACATCTCAGTTGCGAGGCCTCAGGCAAATGTTGCCCTGAGGCGGTAACTGCCGGCTCATCCCTGAGGCCAGGAGGGCCCTCAGGGTGGGATCGGAAGGCGAACCCCACAAAATGGTGTCTGCCCCTTAAGTACCCTCTCCCAGAATGCACAGCGGGTTGACCACGCCCCCTGGGCCGCTTCTGGGAAAGAAGATACCTGGGGGGTGTCTATAGTATGCCTGGGGGGTGTCTATAGTATGCCTGTGAAGTGGTGCATTTTTCCCGTGTTTAGAACAGTCCCTGCAGTAAAATGACAATTCTAAAGGAAAAAAAGTAATTTAAAACTGATCGTGGCTGTAATGAATGATCAGGTCTCGGCAATACAGATAAAACTCATGTAAAAAAAAAAAAACAGCATTGGTAAACCCCCCCCCCCCCCAGTCCATTACCAGGCCCTTTGGGTCTTGTATGAATATTAAGGGGAACCCCGCACCAAGATAAAAAAAAATTGTGTGGGGGTCCCCCCAAAATCAATACCAGGCCCTTCAGGTCTGGTATGGATTTTAAGGGGAACCCTGCACCAAAATAAAAAAAAATGGCATTGGGGTCCCCCCAAAAATCCATACCAGACCCTTATCCGAGCACACAATCTGGCAGGCCGCATAAAAAGAGGGGGGAAGAGAGAGCGCCCCTCCTCATGAACCGTACCAGGCCACATGTCCGTGTTTAGAACAGTCCCTGCAGTAAAATGACAATTCTAAAGAAAAAAAAGTAATTTAAAACTGATCGTGGCTGTAATGAATTATCAGGTATCATGGGTCTATTGTACACCTACCATTTCACAAAAAAAGGGTCAAAAATGGTAAAAAGACAAGAGACAGCTTGGGATAAGTCCTTTATTAAAAATAAAAAATATCCAGCGATGTCCATTCATCTCCTATTACGCCGCTCGCTTCGGCAGAAAAAAAGCGAGAGAAGGGTCAGTTGGCTTTTTTTTTTCGTGCGACGCGAGCGGCGGAATAGAAGATGAATGGACATCGTTGGACATTTACATTTTTTTATTTTTTAATAAAAGGCTTGACCCAAGCTGTCACCGCTACACCTATATTATAGAACTTTGTCATAAAACCTATGAAGAAGGACTATACTATATTTGGTCTGAAACATGTAAGGTGTCTATGCCAGTATGCTACATTACTAGCCCGTTTTGTTCTCCATGGGCAGTGTGTTCAACATACAGTTGCAGTTTTCTGGGTATTATGTATCTTGTTTTTACATGATGTTATATACTGTTCTCATTATTTATTGATGTTAAAATTAAATAAAATGTACTATTTTTACTACCTCGTCTGCCTATTAAAGATCCACAAGGGGTTTACCGTGCCTTGAGCACTAGGTTTTTGTTTCTATTGTTCAACATTGGATTGGACAGACCAGGTCTTTTCGCTATACACCTACCAATTCCTCTTTTTTCGTAATCCTCCCCACCTTCATCAATGAGCCTTCCCTCCCCACCTTCATTAATGAGCCTTCCCTCTCCACCTCTATCAATGAGCATGCTTTACCCTCCTCCATCAATAAGCCTTCCCTCCCGAGTCCCCACCTCCATCAATGAGCCTTCCCTCTCCACCTCTATCAATGAGCATGCTTTACCCTCCTCCATCAATAAGCCTTCCCTCCCCACCTCCATTAATGAGCCTTCCCTCCCCACCTTCATCAATGAGCCTTCCCTCCTCAACTCAATTATCAAGCCTTCCCTCTCCAACTCCATCAATGAGCCTTCCCCTCCCTAACTTCATTAATGAGCCTTCTCTACCAACCTCCATCAGTGAGCGTTCCCTACCTACCTCAATAAATGAGCCTTCTCTCCCCACCTCCATCAATGAGCCTTACCTCCCCACCTCCATCAATGAGCCTTACCTCCCTACCTCCATCAACGAGACTTCCTCTCCCCAACTCCATCAATGAGCCTTCCTCTCCCCAACTCCATTAATGTGCCTTCCCTCCCCCACCTCCATCAATGAGCCTCCCACCCAATTCCATCAATGAGCCTCCCACCCAATTCCATCAATGAGCCTTCCCTCCCCACCTCCATCAATGAGCCTTCCCTCTCCACCTCCATCAATGAGCATTATTTACCCTCCTCCATCAATGAGCCTTCCCTCCCCACCTCCATTAATGAGCCTTCCCTCCCCACCTTCATTAATGAGCCTTCCCTCCCCACCTCCATCAATGAGCCTTACCTCCCCACCTCCATCAATGAGCCTTCCCTCCCCAACTCCATCAATGAGCCTTCCTCTCCCCAACTCCATTTATGTGCCTTCCCTCCCCCACCTCCATCAATGAGCCTCCCACCCAACTCCATCAACGAGCCCCCCTCACCTTCATCAGTGAGCCTTCCCTACCCACCTCAATCATTGGGCCTTCCCTCCAACGCCATCAATGAGCCTTCCCTTCCCTCCTCCCTCAATGAGTCTTACCTCCCCATCTCCATCAATAAACTTTCCCTCCCCACCTCCATCAATGAGCCCTCCCTCCCCACCTTCATGAATAAGCCTTGGCTGCCCATGATCCTGTCACCGGTTCTCCTTCCTTGGACTAATTTTGGTCAGTCCTGACCACTGCTGACCGGGAACATCCCACAAGAGCTGCAGGTTTGGCGTTGCTATGACCTAGTCGCCTAGACATAACAATTTGGACCTTGTCAAAACCCCTTAAATCCTTACACTTGCTCATTTTTTTCAAAACATCAACATATAGGGACAACATGTTCACTCGCTGCCTTATATACCCCACCCACTTTCAGATGTCATTGTAATGGGATAATCAATGATATTCACTTTACCTGGTCAGAATGGTTATGTCAATAAACAGTATTTTTGGAAAAGGCAGATATACGTCATAAATTCCTTCTTACCCGGAATCGAACTTTCCCGTTTGTGCTGGTCTGTAGGAACAGGCGGTGAGGTCCATTCCAGTTTCCATACACAATATCCACCTTTCCATCCCGATTGAAGTCAGCTAATGCAACCCCACGGCCGTGCTGATAGGTGTCATCCACCCCTGAGAGGAAACAGAATTCAGACACAAAGGATGTCAGCACCGTGTTTTCCCTTAACACAAAATAGCAGGGCAAAGTTTTTTTTTTTTTTTTACAAATCCTGCAGTTTTAGTAAATTTATTTTGTGGTGTGTCAGAGTTGCTATAAGAAACATGATTATAGAAAAAAGAATAGTAAAAGAAAAAATATATAGAAAAAACATGAGATTAGACTAGTTAGAAGCAAACGACATTCAAAAGTATTCATATCATCAACCAGCCCCTTGAGTACGTCTTCTGGGACGAAACATGCTGGGGTGGAGCCTGTGCTGACATCATGATGCTTAATGTGAGTACCATCCTTTGTTGCTAAAAAAGATTTAGATTAGATTTACCGTATTTATCGGCGTATACCGCGCACTATTTTGCCCTGAAAATCAGGGCAAAATCGTGGGTGCGCGGTATACGCCGATACCCGCTTTCCCGTGCCAAATTTGAATACTGCGCCGGCATATACCGAGCGCAGTACACTCGTGTATCTTTGGGCAGTCTCGGCGCCTCTCGCGCTGACGTCCTGGACGTACAGAACGTCAGCGCGAGAGTAGCCGAGCCTGCCCGACAAAACACGAGTGTACTGCGCTCGGTATATGTCGGCGCAGTATTCAAACTCGGCGCGGGAAATGAGCGGGGAGGATGCGAGGACGCTGCAGGACGCCGGACCCGACGAAGAGGACACCCGAAGCCGCAGACGGACGCCGGACCCGACGAGGCCGCCGATGGACGTCGCGCAAGACACCAAAACTGTAAGTACAAAAAAACTTTTTTTCCACAGGAATTTGGGCAACTTTAGGGGTGCGCGCTATATGCGGGAGCGCGCTATACCCCGATAAATACGGTAGTTATTTCTATCAGTATAATAAAAACATTATTTTTTTAAGCTGATCTCCTAATTTCACCTACCCACCAACACACTCAAACGAAATAAAAATACCTTACATATTTTTTATGGTTGCTGCAGTCTGCTTTCACATGGCGCTCTGCAGCAGCTCTTCTGCTGATGACCATGACCATTGGTGTTCCAGTACTGTGTAGAAATACAACCAGTTGTAAAGCCTCCCCTCAACGTAACGTCATTGTGTCACTGGAGTCTTCTGGGCTCTGTGACCCTTCGGGTCTGGTATGGATTTTAAGGGGAACCCCAACCCAATTTTATTTAAAAAAATGGCATAGTGTCCCCCCAAAATCCATACAAGACCCTTATCTGAGCAAGCCAGGAAAGGGGGGGGGCGATCAAGTGCCTCTCTTGAACCAGACCAGGCCATATACCCTCAACATGGGGGGGTGGGTGCTTTGGGGCAGGCCCCCCCACCCCAAAAAGCACCTTGTCCCCATGTTGATGGTGACAAGAGCTTCTTCCCGACAACCCTGGGCTGTGGTTGTTGGCGTCTGCAGGTAGGGAGCTTAACAAAATCTGGAAGCCCCCTTTAACAAGGGGGCCCCCCAGATCCCGCCTCCCCATGTTAATGGGTATCAGGTACATTGTATCCCTACCCATTCACCAAAAAAGTTTAAAAAGTAAGAAACTGTTATTAAAAAATAAAAAAATCGTGTCCCTCTATGTAAATCCATCGTCAATCACGACGCCCACCAGACCTTAAAAATAGAAGGAAAAAAAAGCTCCGTCTCCTGGGAGGCCTGCCGCTGACTGCCCACTCTGCGCTTTGACAATACTTATATGGGCAAGGGGTGTGGCCACCGGTTACAACACCGATGGCACCGTGACATCAGAAGGGGCCTGGTTTTGTTTTTAGGAGGGGGGGACAGACCAGCCAGGCTGCATACTCAGAAAAGGGTCTGGTATGGATTTGTTTTTTTTTGCCGTCAGACTCCCCTTAAAATCAATACCAGACCATTGGGCCTAATTTGGACTGGGGGTGGAACCCTACACTGTTTTCTTTTAAACATTTTTTCTATTACCAGTCAACGCCTGCATTATTTTCTTTACATTCATCTATCAGCAGGGAAGCCCGCTGACAGATGATGAGTCATGGTTGTTAAGAACACGGTCGGCGGCTTCACTTCCTGGTTCCCTACTGCGCATGTGCGACTCGCGCTGCACAATCCCACTGGTCCCTGCTGTCTTCTGGGACCTGTGTGTCTCCCAGAAGACAGCGGGGGGGGGGGGGGGTATCGGAGAAGGTGCCGGAAGTGGCGTAGATATCCGCGGGTGGCTCGGATATCTATGCCCGGAAGTGGGAGCAAAATACCTGTATTAGACAGGTATCTGCTCCCCCCCTCCCCTCTGAAAGAGTCTGAATGTGAAACCGGAGGGAGGGGTGGGGAGGATTCCGAAAAGTGTAAGTTCCATTTTTGGGTGGAACTCCGCTTTAACAACCAACTATTTCTTCACAGAGAATTTGGATCGGTCAATCGTTTTTCGACTGATTCGAATTCTAATCGTTCGAAAAAGTTGGAATTCGTAAACTACCGTATTTTCCGGCGTATAAGACGACTTTTTGCATCTAAAATCATTCCCCAAAACTCGGGGGTTGTCTTATACGCCGGGTACCTGTCTGTCAGACGGTGGCCATCCATTATTCAAAAGCCGCGCCTCCTCCTGACTGTTCCGTGATAGGCGGAACACCAATTTTCCCAGCAGAGCCTCTGTTCAGTGTTTCGCCTATCTCGGATGCCTTCTCATCCTTGGCCTCGGACGAGAGGACATCCGTGATAGGCGGAACACTGAACAGAGGCTCTGCTGGGAAAATTAGTGTTCCGCCTATCACTGAACAGCCTGAGGAGGAGGCGCGGCTTTTGAATAATGGACGCCCGCAGCCTGAGAAACTCTGTAAACAGGAGAAGGTGGGAAGATCGTCGAGGCAGGCATACTGGCACAGTGAGGCAGGCATACTGGCACAGCGAGGCAGGCATACTGGCACAGTGAGGCAAGCATACAGGCACAGTGAGGCAGGCATACTGGCACAGTGAGGCAGGCATACTGGCACAGTGAGGCAGGCATACTGGCACAGTGAGGCAGGCATAATGGCACAGTGAGGCATGTATAATAGCACAGTGAGGGGTCGTCTTATACAGTGAGTATATCCCAAAACCAGCATTTTAGCTGGAAAATTAGGGGGTCGTCTTATACGCCGGCAAATACGGTAAATGAATTTTAATGGATTCCAACAAAATGTGTTACTATTCGTTACTATTTCATTCAGAGATTCGTATACATTCGAATCTCCGAATAACCCAAAATTTGCCTGAATTTGTATTCGGACCGAAACTAATTGCACATGTCCAATACTAGATTAAGACCCCTTTCACACTGAGGAGTTTTTCAGGTGGTACAGCGCTAAAAATAGCGCCTAAATACCGCCTGAAAAACTCCTGCCCAGCCTTCTCAATGTGAAAGCCCGAGGGCTACACACTGAGGCAATGCGCTGGCGGGAGAGAAAAAAAAATCTCCTGTCAGCAGCATCTTTGTAGCGGTGAGAGGAGCAGTATGTATACCACTCGTTCATCGCTCCTTCCCATTTAAAACAATGGGAAACCGCAGCAATATCGGCCGCTAATGGGGTTAATACCACACCGCTAGCGGCCGAATCCCACGGCAATTCCGACGGTGTAGCGCCGCTATACCGCCACCGCGCCTCCCGCCCCAGTGTGAAAGGGGCCTTATAGTTCTCAGCAGGGATGAGCTCGGGTGTGCTGGGAAATGAGCTCATGCCTATTTCCCGGGACTGAACATCTCAGACAACCCAATAAAAAGAAGGAACCCCAAGAAGTTACAAAATTTCCATAAATGAAATAGCGCTAAAGTGAGCGAATCAGCGATTAGTTATTAGTTCGTTGGAGAGGTGAAACGTCCCCAACAGTTTCCTGTCTGATATTAAATATAACAAAAATCCGAAGAGAACATTTATAAATTCTGCGCGGTCGATATAAATAAAAAGCAGACGTCTCCTGATGAACACAAGTCTGTGAGAAGTAAAATATTCCACCCACGTTGTTTCCAAATACGTTTTCGGAAGGATAATGTCGGTGAGAAGGTGTAACGCCGCGGAGACACTGCCGGTGAATCATGAGCGGAAAAGAAGGATAATGACCGTACACGGGGCTGCTGCTAGAAATCATGGGGCCCCGTACAGACAGACCCTCCCCCCTCCCCTCCCCCCTCCAAGACCCAAAGCAATATTTTCGAAAAAGTACACTAAAATCTTTGGTTAGCAGTAACGATCGCTCACTGGGGTTGATTTACTGGAGGAAAATAGACCTACTGTATTTTCCTCTGTATTGCCGCGTACACACGATCATAATTTCCGACAACATTTGTGCGACCGCGTGTACGCAAGACAAGTTTGAGCCAACATCCGTCGAAAAAAAATAATCCACGGTTTTGTTGTCGGAATGTCCGATCGTGTGTACGCGGCGTTAGTGTGCTTTCACACTCACAGCACCCGGGCGCCGGGGAAAAATTCCGCTAATCTTAGCAGCGTTTTACCGTCGTTTTTGTGGTGGTTTTTCGGACGCTAGCGGGGGCGCTTTTAGCTGCCTAAAAAGGGTTGAAAGCTCCCGCAAAGCGCCGCTATAGCAGCGCTTTGCCGGTGGTTTTCGGCGGCGTTGCCCATTGATTTCAATGGGCCGGTGGCGCTATAGTGGCGGTGTATTAACTGGTCCTAAATCGCTGCAAAGAGACCCCTTTCACACTGGAGGTGTGCTGGCTGTGCTCAATTAGCATGGGATGAAAGAAAAATCCTGGATTGCCACACACAAACAACAAAAATTCATATGGAAAAAACAGCCAAAATTCATGCAGTCAAACAAGAAGTGAACTAGGAAAAAAGAGCTGACATGTTTCGCATCATGTGATGCTTACTCGTAGTTAATTTGGAGCATGCGCACTGGGATACTTTCACGGACGGCGCAAATGCGCCGTTCGTATAAAGAGTCATTTACGTGGGGTCACATTAAATTTACATAACACACGCCCACATTTACCACATTTGAATTAGGCGGGCTTACGCCGGACTATTTACGCTACGCCGCCGCAACTTTGGTTTGAGAGTACCGCACTTGCCTGTCAAAGTTGCGGAGGCGTAATGTAAATAGGATACAATACGCCCACACAAAGATACACGGTTCTACGTGAATCCGGGCCATTGTGTTTTTTTTTTCAAAATGTGCGCTTTTTTTTTGTTTATACCGCAAAAAATGAAAACCGCAGAGGTGATCAAATACCACAAAAAAACTCTATTTGTGGGGAAAAAAGGACGCCAATTTTGTTTGGGTATAATGTCGCACGACCGCGCAATTGTCAGTTAAAGCGAAGCAGTGCCGTATCGCAAAAATGGCCCGGTCATTGGCAACCAAATCTTTCGGGGCTGAAGTGGTTACTTGCTTACCGGGCACTTAAACCCCGCTCCTGCCCAGACCAATTTCCAGCTTTCAGCGCTGATGCACTTTGAATGACAATTGCGCGGTCATGCTACACTGTACCCAAATTAAAATTTTATAATTTTTTTTCACACAAATAGAGCTTTCTTTTGGTGGTATTTAATCACCACTGGGGTTTTTATTTTTTGCTAAACAAACAAAAAAAGATGGAAAAAAAAATCATGTTTCATATTTTGTTATAAAATTTTGCAAACAGGTAATTTTTCTCCTTCATTGATATGCGCTGATGAGGCGGCACTGATGGGCACTGATAGGCTGCACTGGTGGGCACTGATAGGCTGCACAGATGGGCACTGATAGGCTGCAATGGCCCTGATGTGCATATAAAAGAAAAAAAAAAAAAAAGAAAAGAAAAGAATGCACATTTAACCCCTTTTTAGGGTTTACACAGTATTGCAGCAGATCATGGTTTTTAATTTCTTTTGCGCCGGTGACACTTACAACAAAATGGCCCTGATGGGTGGCACGGAAGGGCACTGATAGGTGTTACTGATGGGCACTGATAGGTGGCACTGGTAGGTGACACTGGTAGGTGACAATGATGGGCAGCACTGTTGATGAGGCATTGATAAGTGTCACTGTGAGCACTGATAGGTGGCACTGTGGGCACTGGTAGGTGGCGTTGGTGGCCACTGATAAGGTGGCACTGATGGCCACTGATAAGGTGGCACTGATGGCCACTGATAAGATGGCACTGATGGGCCCTGATGGGTGGCACTGATAGATGGCACTGATAGGTGGCACTGATGGGCACTGGTAGGTGACATCGATGGACTTTGGTAGGTGACAATGATGAGCAGCACGGTTGATGAGGCATTGATAGGTGGTACTGTGGGCACTGATAGGTGGCACTGTGGGCACTGGTAGGTGGCACTGTGGGCACTGGTAGGGGGCACTGTGGGCACTGGTAGGTGGCATTGGTGGCCACTGATAAGGTGGCACTGATGGCCACTGATAAGATGGCACTGATGGCCACTGATAAGATGGCACTGATGGGCCCTGATGGGTGGCACTGAAGGGCACTGATAGATGGCACTGATAGGTGGCACTGATGGGCACTGGTAGGTGACGTTGATGGACTTTGGTAGGTGACAATGATGAGCAGCACTGTCGATGAGGCATTGATAGGTGGTACTGTGAGCACTGGTAGGCGGCGCTGGTGAGCACTGGTAGGTGGCACTGACAGGTGGCACACAGGAGGTCAGATAAGCTGGCGGCAGCTCTCCCTGATCGTGACCCACATCCCTCTATCAGCCGCCGGTGGTCAGCTTTTTTTTTTTTCTCCAGTCCTCACGCTATTCCCAGCTCTGTTTGTTACATGATCAGCTGTCATTGGCTGACAGCTGATCACATGGTAAGGAGTCGGGATCGACCCCTTAATCCGATCTGTGATCCAGCGAGTCTCATAGACTCGCTGATCACAGAGCGAGCCGCACGCACCCTGCAGTGGGCGCGCAGGCTGCTCAAGCACGGGAGGACGTCTATTGAAGTGGGTCCGTGCCGTCATTCGGCTATAGTGCGGATGTGAAGTGGTTAAATGCGTTTTTCTGGATATTTTTATCGTTATTCTTTCTCTCACTGTTAAAACAAACCAACCATTAAAATTATAGACCGATCATTTATTTGTCAGTGGGCAAACGTAAAAAATCGTCAGGGGATCAAATACTTTTTCCCCCTCACTGTATCGCGGTCGGGAAGTGGTTACGATTCAGATTCTCCGTACAGAATGGAAGCCCAATGATAGAATCACAGGCCGAGCGCAAAAAAAGAAAAAGAGAAATGAATATGATCAACTTCCATGATGACAAGCGTTCTCTCACCTTGAGAGGAAGTCACCTGCCGCCATCCAGAATAATGGCGGCGCGCGTTCTCCCACATCCGTTGGTTTGATGGATGCCCCCTTTGACAAGTCTTGTTAAACCCTTGCCATCATTCTGACTTTCAATTACCCGGACGGAGCATCCGCCTCACTCCCTTCCCCATACATCCTCTCCGCACATAGATCTCGCTTTCTCCCCGGCCCGGCTTCACTCCCATTATTACCTTATCAAAATCGCCGTTTTTACCCCCGCTTACAGAAAACAAAATATTGTGCTGCCAAAAAAACACATTTTTCTTTTTAAAAAGAACATATTACTGAGGGAAATGGGATTTTAATGAAAAGCCGAATTACATTTATTTTTATTTTTTTCCTTTTTCTTCTGAAATATGACCACCATGGTTTTTAATCAGTCACTTCCCCGTTCTTCTCCCCAATGGCCTTCCTCATTGCAAAGACTGAGGGGCCTTGAGTTGAGAGGGACGTTTTATATTTTTCCAATCTGGGCCTAAGTAAAATGAATAAACGAGGTTCCCGAAATATATTCTGTGCAGGTTTCTGCGATAGAAGTCAGCAGCAGCTGTGCCTTCCCGAAAAAAGCGGTTGTTTGTATACTGTCACTGTCCGCCAAGGCCCATGTCAAGCTGATTAATGGCAGGAGGACCGGTGGGAAAAGTCCATGATAGAGCTATAATTGATTGGGAGGCATGTTCTAGATTAGAAAATGGAAAATTAACTGTACATGCCAACAATTTTTGTTGTTTTTATTTTATGAGACTATCGCATGCCTTTGTGCAGATCTCTGGTTTACCTTTGAAAAGTTTAGTAAAAAATAAAAGTTATTACAGGAGAACGCCAACTAAAATATATAGCTAGATTCAGATAGACTGGCATATCTTTGAGGCGGCGTAGCGTATCGCATATACGCTACGCCGCTGTAAGTCAGAGAGGCAAGTGCTGTATTCACAAAGCACTTGCCTCCTAAGTTACGGCGGCGTAGCGTAAATGGGCCGGCGTAAGCCCGCCTAATTCAAAATAGGCTGGTTGGGGGCGTGTTCGATGCAAAATACTATTGACCCCACATATTTTACGTTTCTAACGAACGGCACAAATGCGCCGTCCGTGGACGTATCCCAGTGCGCATGCTCCAAATGACGTCGGCAAATCGTCAATGCTTCGACGTGAACGTAAATTACGGCCAGCCCCATTCACGAACGAGTTACGCAAACGACGTCAAATTTTAAAAATTTGACGCGGTTCCGACGTCCATACTTAACATTGGCTGCGCCATCTTTTTGGTGGTTTATCTTTACGCCTGAAAACCCCTTACGTAAACGGCGTATCTTTACTGCGACGGCCGGGCGTACGTTCGTGAATAGGCGTATCTAGCTGACTTACACATTCCAGGCGTAAATCAGCGTACACGCCCCTAGCGGCCAGGGTAAATATGCAGATAAGATACGACGGCGTAGGAGACTTACGCCGGTTGTATCTTAGCAACATTTAAGCGTATCTCAGTTTGAGCATACGCTTAAAGTTGCGACGGCGCGGATTTGGACTTACGACGGCGTATCTACTGATACGCCCGTCGTAAGTCTTTATGAATCTACCCCATTGTTTTTAGAGGTAAATATGTCTTTATTATTTTTTTCAGTATATAAATACAACACATGTAATCATCAGGTGTTTACAGTATAGGATGGAACATATTAATATATACTATCTGAAATTCAGCACAATGGGAACTCAACGTGAGTCCAATGAGTTTGTCTCCTATGTCGGGTTGTTAATAGTGTGTGGTATTTTTATTGTTTTTAGGTCCTAAAAATGTAAAATGAAAAGCTTTTTAGGACAAAAAAAAATCCATTTATTATTGGGATTGTAGAAGGAGAGAAGAACTCCGCTGGGCAAATAGCTAATTTCACGGATGATATACGAAAAATGTGTCCATACAGTTTTGTATAGA
Source organism: Rana temporaria (assembly GCF_905171775.1). Taxonomy (NCBI): domain Eukaryota; kingdom Metazoa; phylum Chordata; class Amphibia; order Anura; family Ranidae; genus Rana; species Rana temporaria. The sequence continues at coordinate 8,812,510 of NC_053496.1, forward strand.
GCAGGGGTTGTCAACCTCGTGGAGACCAGGGCCCGGGTTAATTCTTCCAAAACCTTCCATGTCCCAACTAAACAAAAAATAAAAAACTTACACAATAAAAGTATGGGAATGCAAAATATTGGGCTGGAGGAGACTCTGCAGACTTGATGGCCCTCTAGGGCATGACGTTTTTGGAGGGGGCTGGGGAATTGTGTGGCACTATAGGAGGTTGGAGACTCTGCAGTGGACTGGCAGGCACTACAGGGGGCTGGGAGGCATTGAGGAAGGCTGGTCACCACTGTGGGAGGTTGGTCGGGCACTATGGGGGCTGAGAGCTTTCAGTGGGCCTGGAAGCACCCTGGGAGGTTTATGGGTATTGAGGGCCTCTTGGGAGGTGCAAATTGGGAAACATAATACAAAAATAACATTTTAAATGGTAAACCAATGAATTAAAATAGTTAAACAATAAAATAATAAAACAGTAGGATATGAAGTCTTTAGAGAGGGCTAGGGGGACTGCGTGGGATTGGTGTCTCTGGAGGGGGCTGGAGGGTCTCTCAATGAGGCTGGGGACTTTGGAGCAGCACTGTGGGACACTTTTGGAGGTTGCTAGCACTCTAGGGGGCTAGAGGCTCTTCAATAGGCTGGGGGCCACTGTGGAAGACTGGCCAGCACTGTAAGAGGGTGATGGGGCACTGTGGGGGCTGAGGACTCTCACTGAGCCTGGGGGCACTATGGAAGGTTGTAGGTCACTATTGGAGGTGGGAAGCACTGTTGGAAGTTGAGGGGTACCATAGCTCACAATGTGAGGAAGGGGGCACAGTGGAAGCTGGGCAACACTTTGGGAGGTCAAGGGATCTGCAACCAGTAGAAGGAAAGCTGTGGCTGGGTGATTGAGAATGGCAGCACAGAACAGGGGCAACGAGTAACCCCAATGTCCTCAACATTCCTATCGAGCAAAAATGATTGGTACTCATAAATAAACATCATAATTGTTAGAGAAAATGGGATACATCCATGATGAGAACGAACTCTAAATAAAAGAGATATTTTTCACTATAGAAACCCAACCAGATGGAGACCTGTGTGTTTCTTTCTCTATTTTATTATAAAAATAGAAATGAGATTAAGATACTCTGCAACAGGTTAACTGCAGTGACATAAAAAGAAAATTAGCGGGAGTCCATTGTCACTGTTGATCCAACAAGACTTGTTTTTATTATTTAAACCAATTATTTTTGCATTAGGTATACAAGTTGCACCCTAATGAGCTTGTTGACATGTCTTAAAGCCGACAGTTAGAATTATTGAAGTCTGGAATTTACTAATCATAATAATGAGGAAAAAAATTAAAAATAAAAGTGCTGAATAAAAGATAAGACAACAAGTTAAAGTGGAGTCTTAGTGATAATAAAAGTAGGCAGAATATCAGATTATTTATTGCAGAATTTATGGCTGGAGCTGGGAACGTTTGCACGTCTGTAGGCTTCCCCCAATGCCTCCTGCCTGTACCTACTCATAATGACCAATTGATTGGCTGGGATGGATTCCCTGGCTGGTCCCCACTGTCCTCCATTCAACCCCAAAGCCTCTTGCCAGTACCTACTCTTAGTGACCAATAGATAAGCTGGGATGGACTACCCTAGCTGGTCACCATTGTCCTCCATCCCACCTCAATGCCTCCTTCCTGTACCTACTCATAATGCCCAATTGATTGGTTGGGATGGATTCCCCTGGCTGGGATGGACTACCCTAGCTGGTCACTATTGTCCTCCATCCCACCTCAATGCCTCCTTCCTGTACCTACTCATAGTGAGCAATCAATTTACTTTGATGGATTCCCCTGGCTGGCCACCATTGTCCTCCATCCCACTCCAAAGCCTCCTGCCTGTACCTACTCATAATGCCCAATTGATTGATTGGGATGGATTCCCCTGGCTGGGATGGACTACCCTAGCTGGTCACCATTGTCCTCCCACCATTGTCATCCATCCCACTCCAAAGCCTCCTGTGCCTACTCATAATGCCTAATTGGTCGGTCGGGATGGATTCCTCTGGCATTGTCCTCTATCCCATCTCAATGCCTCCTTCCAGTACCTACACATAGTGACCAATTGATTAACTTGGACGGATTTACCTGGCCAGTTCTCAAACCCCCCCACCCCCAAATGCCACCTACCATAATGTCTAATTGGTTGGTTGGGATGAATTCCTCTGGCTTGGATGGACTACCCTAGCTGGTCACCATTATCCTCTATCCCACCTCAATGCCGCCTTCCAGTACCTACACATAGTGACTGGGATGGATTTACCTGGCTGGTCTCCAACACCCCCCCTCCCCCAAATCCCTCCTACCAGTACCTACTCATAGTGAGCAATCAATTGACTTTGATGGATTTCCCTGGCTGGTCACCATTGTCCTCCATCCCACTTCAAAGCATCCTTCCTGTACCTACTCATAATGCCCAATTGGTTGGTTGGGATGGATTCCCCTGGCTGGAATGGACCACCCTGGCTGGTCGCTGAAGTTGAAGGATATGTTTTCCTCAACGTGTTTCCTAAACTAACACACTAACAGTCTACTTCTTCAGGGGAGGCAAAGGATCTCAAAATTAGAATAGCATAATACCATTATAATCAGTCTAAAAACACTGAGGAAAATAAAAAATAAAAGTACTGAATAGAAGACAAGACGACAAGTAAAAAGTGGAGTCTTATTAATAATTAAGGTAGGCAGAATATCAGATTATTTATTTCAGATCTTATGGCTGGATTTTGGAACATTTGCATGTCTGTAGGCTTCCCCCAATGCCTTCTGCCTGTACCTACTCATATTGATTGGCTGGGATGGATTCCCTGACTGGTCACCATTGTCCTCCATTCAACCCCAAAGCCTCCTGTTAATACCTAATTATAGTGACCAATCAATTAGCTGGGACGGACTACCACCTCAATGCCTCCTTCCAGTACCTACACAGAGTGACCAATTGATTTATTGAGATGGATTTACCTGGCTGGTCTCCAACCCCCCCTCCCCCTCCCCAAATATCCCTCCTACCAGTACCTACTCATAGTGAGCAATCAATTGACTTTGATGGATTCCCCTGGCTGGTCACCATTGTCCTCCATCCCACTTCAAAGCCAGGCCTGTGCCTACTCATAATACCCAATTGGTTGGTTTGGATGGATTCCCCTGGCTGGGATGGACTACCCTAGCTGGTCACCATTGTCCTCCATCCCACCTCAATGCCTCCTTCCAGTACCTACACATAGTGACCAATTGATCAACTGGGATAGATTTACCTGGCTGGTCTCCAACCCCCCCCCCCCCCCAATCCCTCCTACCAGTACCTACTCATAGTGAGCAATCAATTGACTTTGATGGATTCCCCTGGCTGGTCACCATTGTCCTCCATCCCACTTCAAAGCCAGGCCTGTGCCTACTCATAATACCCAATTGGTTGGTTGGAATGGATTCCCCTGGCTGGAATGAACTACCCTGGCCGGTCGCTGAAGATGAAGGATATGTTTTCCTAAACGTGTTTCCTAAACTAACAGTCTACTTTTCAGGGAGGGCAAAGGAGCTCAAAATTATCATATATACCATTATAATCAGTCTAAAAACACTGACAGCATCCCTAGGTGCTGTTGTCCAATAAACCCAAGTGAGAAAATCTTGGTGGGCATCAATGGTGGGCATCAATGGGCAGGTGTCCTAAACTGATCAGTGGAATCCATAAACATTTACCCATTCTCATTACTCTTCAAAGCTTTCCCCCAACTTGTTTGTTCCCTCAATAGTAGTTGCATCCTTTTAAAATGGTGTCCATAAATGGAGAACCCATGCTACTGAATCAAACAGGGTCCATCAAACACATCAATGTGCCATTGGCATTTATGAAGATAGGCATAATTTGTGGACATCATTTTTTTTTTTTTAAATAAAACTTTAATAAAATGGTAGATAGGCAAACTACACATTCTCCTGATTTCTAAGAGTAACACAATAAATCCTCTTCTTTGTATTATATTACTGATTAACTACTTGCCTACCGGCCACTTTCGCCCCCTTCCTGCCCAGGCCAATTTTCAGCTTTCAGCGCTGTCACACTTTGAATGACAATTGCGCGGTCATACTACCCTGTACCCATATGACATTTTTTATCATTATTTTTTACACAAATAGAATTTTATTTTGGTGGTGTTTAAACACCACTGGGGTTTTTTTTTTTTTTTTTGCTAAATAAATGAAAAAAGACTGGAAATTTTGAAACAAAAAAAGTTTTTCATAGTTTGTTAAAATGTTTGCAAACAGGTAATTTTTCTTGTTCACTGAAGAACACTAATGAGGCGGCACTAAAGAGGCGGCACTAATGAGGCTACTCTGATGAGGCAGCACTGATGAGGCTGCACTGATAGTTTGCACTGATGACAACTGATGGACACTAATGAGACTGGTGGGCATTGATGAGGAGGCACTGATAGGTGGCATTGATAGGTGGCACTGGTGGGCATCAATGAGGAGGCACTGATGAGGCTGCACTAATAGGTGGCACTAATTGGCACTGATAGGTGGCACTGAGGGGGAATTGATGGGTGGCACTGATAGGCAGCACTGATAGGTGACACAGATGAGGAGGCACTGATGGGCACTGATAGGCAGCACGCAATGTTGGGACTGCACTGATAATGGGGACACTGATGATCAGTGCCCTGATTATCAGTGTAGACGTCCTTTTCACGAAAGCCAGTTATCGTCTCTCCTCTCCTCATGCTGTCAGTGTGAAGAAAGGAATGCTAATAACTGGCTTGTGTTTACATCGTGATCAGCTGTGACGGATCACGTGGTAAAAGGAAAATGTAATTGTCCCTTTACGATGATCTGTGATTAGCCATGCCCTAAGGGCACAAAGATCACAGAGCGTAGCCGCCCGTGTGCTGGAGCGGGCACACTCATGGTAGGACATAATATGACGCCCTCCCAGAACTGGTGGGCCGCGCTGTAGCCGTTATTCGACTATAAATGTAAAAAAATTACCCTGTTGGTTAATTATAATGACCACTACTAACATGAACACGTTTTTATTCCTTTCGATGTGCCAGTCTTTGACTTTGTCAGCTCTGACCACACAAAAGGAAGTTGACCCTGGGGGGTCAGGAGGGCATAGTACAGGGTTCAGGAGGGCACAGTACAGGGGTCAGGAGGGCACAGTACAGGGGTCAGGAGGGCACAGTACAGAGGTCAGGAGAGCACAATACAGGGGTCAGGAGGGCACAATACAAGGGAGTCAGGAGGGCACAATACAAAGGGGTCAGGGGGGCACAGTACAGGGGGGTCAGGGGGGCACAGTACAATGGAGTCAGGAGGGCACAGTACAAGGGGGTCAGGAGGGCACAGTACAAGGGAGTCAGGAGGGCACAGTACAAGGGGGTCAGGGGGGGCACAGTACAAGGGGGTCGGGAGGGCACAGTACAAGGGGGTCAGGAGGGCACAGTACAGGGGGTCAGGAGGGCAAAGTACAGGGGAGCCAGGAGGGTACAGTATAAGGTGCAGTAATGTATAACACAAAGAACGTTTCTGTTTGATGTGATATAAATCCCACTTCTGACACCATGTTTGATGTGATATATGTAAAGAGACATGTTTACTGAATTACCCAGCAGGAACAGGAAACACCACACAGAAAGAAGTACAACAGAGATGCACCATAGAGTTGTATTTAAAGAAACATATCATCCATAACAGTTTCCTCAAGCAGAGCAGCACAGGGAAGGTGAAAGGTGTTACCAGTTCTGTCAATGGGCTAAACCTACAATTGCAAAGACTCCTCTACCTCCCCCCCCCCCAAAGTTTCTTCCCCCCCTGATTTGCAGGGGTTAAAGGTGGGGCATCTTACTACTGCCACTGGTAGTGTGGGGGCAGGGTGTGTATTGCTCCAATCACATAGGAATAGGAGAGGAGAGCTGGGTGGAGATTGGAGGTGTACTCACCCCGCCTGCACAGGCAGTGGCAGTATTAATATGCACTGCCTAGGGGTTCTCCCTTAACCCCTGCATAGCACCATAAGAGTGACAAATCTGCAGCCCCCCTCCAGTGGCGGTGCGTCCATAAGGGGCCACCCTCTCTCTCCTGCCACCAGGGCCGGCGCAACCACCAGGCGGACCAAGCGGCCGCTTGGGGCGGGCAGGTCCGCAGCCTGGGATGGGGCGGAAAGATGACCTTTTTTTTTTTTAATATTTTTTTTTTATTATTGTCCGGAGTTGCCTGCGGGTTTAAGCCGCTGCACCTCCACGGCGGTGACGGGAAGAACGGAGAGCCTGTAGTGCGGGCATAGTTGCCGCTTTTGTCCCCAGCCTCCTCCACTATCATGAGTAGAGGAGCGGACGGCGGGGGGCGGGACAATTCTGGACTGCCTGTCACGTTAATCAGGATATGATTGGCTGCTAGGAGGCGGTCCTAGCAGCCAATCACCAGTTCACAGAAAATTCAACCCGGCAGCTCCCGCGCCCCTGTGCCTTCGGTTCACGATTGTCCCGCCTCCTGCTCTCCGCTCTGTGAAAGGTAGGAGTGGAGAGGGAAGGGAGGAAAATATATGGAAATGTGATGGATGGGGTGTGTGGGGCAGTGCTGTGTGTGGGGGGGGGACAGTGCTGTGTGTGGGGGGGGTAGTGCTGTGTGGGGGGGGGTAGTGCTGTGTGGGGGGACAGTGCTGTGTGTGTGGGGGCAGTGCTGTGGGGGGACAGTGCTGTGTGTGTGGGGGGACAGTGCTGTGGGGGGGCCGTGCTGTGTGTGTGGGGGGGCAGTGCTGTGTGTGTGGGGGGGGGCAGTGCTGTGGGGGGACAGTGCTGTGGGGGGACAGTGCTGTGTGTGTGGGGGCAGTGCTGTGTGTGTGGGGGGGGCAGTGCTGTGTGTGTGGGGGGGGGGACAGTGCTGTGGGGGGGCAGTGCTGTGGGGGGGCAGTGCTGTGTGTGTGGGGGGGCAGTGCTGTGTGTGTGTGGGGGGACAGTGCTGTGTGTGTGGGGGGGCAGTGCTGTGTGTGTGGGGGGGCAGTGCTGTGTGTGTGTGTGTGGGGGCAGTGCTGTGTGTGGGGGGGGCAGTGCTGTGGGGGGACAGTGCTGTGTGTGTGTGTGTGGGGGGACAGTGCTGTGTGTGTGTGTGGGGGCAGTGCTGTGTGTGGGGGGGGGGGCAGTGCTGTGGGGGGACAGTGCTGTGTGTGTGTGTGGGGGCAGTGCTGTGTGTGGGGGGGGCAGTGCTGTGGGGGGACAGTGCTGTGTGTGTGTGTGGGGGGCAGTGCTGTGTGTGTGGGGGGCAGTGCTGTGTGTGGGGGGGGGTAGCGCTGTGTGTGTGGGGGGGGATGTGTGATGGGGAAATACTGTGTGATGGGGGGCAATAATGTGTGGGGGGATATGTGAAGGGGGGTGCATTACTGTGTGGGGGGATATGTGAAGGGGGGTGCATTACTGTGTGGGGGGATATGTGAAAGGGGGCATTACTGTGTGGGGGGGGATATGTGAAGGGGGGGCAATACTGTGTGGGGGGATATGTGAAGGGGGGGCAATACTGTGTGGGGGGATATGTGAAGGGGGGGCATTACTGTGTGGGGGGATATGTGAAGGGGGGGCATTACTGTGTGGGGGGATATGTGAAGGGGGGTAATACTGTGTGGGGGGATATGTGAAGGGGGGTGCATAATGCATTACTGTGTGGGGGGATATGTGAAGGGGGGCAATACTGTGTGGGGGGATATGTGAAGGGGGGGGCAATACTGTGTGGGGGGATATGTGAAGGGGGGTAATACTGTGTGGGGGGATATGTGAAGGGGGGGGCAATACTGTGTGGGGGGATATGTGAAGGGGGGTAATACTGTGTGGGGGGATATGTGAAGGGGGGTGCATTACTGTGTGGGGGGATATGTGAAAGGGGGCATTACTGTGTGGGGGGGGATATGTGAAGGGGGGGCAATACTGTGTGGGGGGATATGTGAAGGGGGGGCAATACTGTGTGGGGGGATATGTGAAGGGGGGGCATTACTGTGTGGGGGGATATGTGAAAGGGGGCATTACTGTGTGGGGGGGATATGTGAAGGGGGGCAATACTGTGTGGGGGGATATGTGAAGGGGGGGCAATACTGTGTGGGGGGATATGTGAAGGGGGGGCATTACTGTGTGGGGGGATATGTGAAGGGGGGGCATTACTGTGTGGGGGGATATGTGAAGGGGGGTAATACTGTGTGGAGGGATATGTGAAGGGGGGTGCATAATGCATTACTGTGTGGGGGGATATGTGAAGGGGGGCAATACTGTGTGGGGGGATATGTGAAGGGGGGGGCAATACTGTGTGGGGGGATATGTGAAGGGGGGTAATACTGTGTGGGGGGATATGTGAAGGGGGGTGCATAATGCATTACTGTGTGGGGGGATATGTGAAGGGGGGTAATACTGTGTGGGGGGATATGTGAAGGGGGGGCAATACTGTGTGGGGGGATATGTGAAGGGGGGGCAATACTGTGTGGGGGGATATGTGAAGGGGGGGCATTACTGTGTGGGGGGATATGTGAAGGGGGGGCATTACTGTGTGGGGGATATGTGAAGGGGGGGCATTACTGTGTGGGGGATATGTAAAGGGGGGGATATGTGATGGGGCAATACTGTATGGGGGGATATGTGAAGAGGGGTAATACTGTGTGGGGTGATATGTGAAGGGGTAATACTGTGTGGGGGATATGTGAAGGGGGACAGGGCTGTGGTGGGGAAGATGTGAAGGGGACAAGCAGCTGCGCACAAAATGAGGTGCTGCACAGAAAACGTGAAGGGATACCATTGACTCCTAAATGCACTGAAATGCAAGGTGCAATTTCCCGCACATGTAAATTGCATGGTACAAATGCATCATGCAGTTTCCATGCGGCTGCATTTTTAGAAAGATGCCAGGACCTTTTCCCAGCAGAAAACTCAGGCACAGCAGCCCATTCAAACGAATTGTGTGTCTTGCCTGGGCTGTGATGTAAAGAATCGGAGTAATTGCACAAAACTGCGATGTGGACCTCATATGGAAGAAAATGTTACTAATCGGACCTCCGTGAATTTTAATTCAATACCCCTGCTGTAGTGGCTTTGCAAGGAGGGGGGGTACGCGAGCCGAGTGACCCCCCTTCTCCCACGCCGCGGCTCTGTTTAGTCTCGGCTGTCTCCGCCGAGTAAAGCCGCCTCCCCCTCCTCCTCCTTTCTACACAGGGGGAGGGGACCGGTCACCTGACCAGTTTTTTGCATGTCCCGCGCTTATCTGACTAAGGTATTGATTATGGGTCACTCTGTACTGTGAGGGGGGGAGGGGGTGTCTGTACTGTGTAGGGGTCTTCACTATAGGGGTGTCTGTACTGTGGGGGTCTGCACTGTAGGGGTGGGGATCTGCACTATAGGGGTGTCTGTACTGTGGGGGTCTGCACTGTAGGGGTGTCTGTACTGTGGGGGTCTGCACTGTAGGGGTGTCTGTACTGTGGGGGTCTGCACTGTAGGGGTGTCTGTACTGTGGGGGTCTGCACTGTAGGGGTGTCTGTACTGTGGGAGTCTGCACTATAGGGGGGTCTGTACTGTTGGGGTCTGTACTGTAGGGTTGTCTGTACTGTGGGGGTCTGCACTATAGGGGTGGGGGTCTGCACTGTAGGGGTGTCTGTACTGTGTCGGGTGGGGGTCTGCACTGTAAGGGTGTCTGTACTGTGGGGGTCTGCACTATAGGGGTGTCTGTACTGTGGGGGGTGGGGTCTGCACTGTTGGGGGGTGTCTGTGTAATGGGGTCCAGAGGTGCAGGGTGCTATGTAATGTAAAGGGGTCCAGTATGTTTTACATTTAGTAGTATGGTGTATATTATACTAAGAATTTCTGGTGTGGCGTGGTTACAAAAGCACAAATTAGTGTGTTTTTTTTATATTAAAAAATTATTGAAAGAAACATTTTTGCAAGGGAGGTGGGTGGCCGTTGGGGGGGGGGGGGCGCCAAAATGGAGCTTCGCTTGTGTAGGCAGAAATCCTTGCACCGGCCCTGCCTGCCACCTGTCTATCACCATAAATAGAGTAACGAGTTGCATCAATCTATCTATGGTGGCCGCTGACACCCCCTATTCAGGTGTCTGGCCCCTTTTTGGGTGCTGGGCACCTGAATTACCGCGGCGGGCGTGTTTTTTGGAAGCACCTGATTAGAGCCGAAGGATTTAATAGGCGCCCAAAAAGGTGAACAGCGTGCACCATGCTGGACTCTCGCTTTGCTAACACTGAACTGCCTCTCAGCCAATCAGGTGCTTGGTTCTGTTACCTGTCACCTGATTGGCTGAAACGTCAGGCGCTGTGATAGGACACCTGATAGAGAACGCGGAAGAAGACATCGAGGAGCGTGCAGGACACCGCCGCTGACCCGCTGCGAGACAGGTAAGTGCCGGGCGAAAGCACACTGGTAGCATTTGATGGGGCACAATAGCGGCAATTGATGGACACACTGGCAGTAATTTATGGGTACAGTAGCTGCGTTTGATGGCAAAGTGGCTGCTTTTGATGAGCACAGTAGTTGCATTTGATGGACACAGTGGCTACGTTTGATGGGCACAGTGGCTGCGTTTGATGGGCACAGTGGCTGCGTTTTATGGCACAGTGGCTGCCTTTTATGGCACAGTGGCTGCGTTTGATGGGCACAGTGGCTGCGTTTGATGGCACAGTGGCTGCGTTTGATGGCACAGTGGCTGCCTTTGATGGGCACAGTGGCTGCGTTTGATGGCACAGTGGCTGCGTTTGATGGGCACAGTGGCTGCGTTTGATGGCACAGTGGCTGCGTTTTATGGCACAGTGGCTGCGTTTGATGGGCACAGTGGCTGCGTTTGATTGGCACAGTGGCTGCGTTTTATGGGCACAGTGGCTGCGTTTTATGGGCACAGTGGCTGCGTTTGATGGCACAGTGTCTGCGTTAGATGACACAGTGGCTGCGTTAGATGACACAGTGGCTGCGTTTGATGGACACAGTGGCTGCGTTTGATGGGCACAGTGGCTGCGTTTGATGGGCACAGTGGCTGCGTTTGATGGGCACAGTGGCTGCTATTTATAGGCACAGTGGCTGCAATCGATTATTTTGTTTTCAGTTTGTTTGCGCCCCCCAAAAAAATTTGAGCACCAGCCGCCGCTGCCCCCCCCCCATGCACCCAGGGCCCCTGAGCAGTACCTAGGGGTACCTGTGCTTTAAGACATCCCTGTGCAGTTAACATGTGAGTTTTAGCGTGCTTTACCATCTCACACAAAAGTGGACCGACTTTTGCGCCGTTCTCTGGTTGGTATCAGCAATATTACTGATTTATGGAACTCATTATCTGGTCTTTTTGAATTCTGTTAATGCAGCAGAGTTAAGAAAATGAATCAGCGGCTCAAAAGCGCCCGGCACCCTACAAATCCAGGTTAACGTATATCGCCTTGACTTTAGCAATTAGGATCAATCATTACATGATATAGTAAAAACATATATCTGTCCTCCCCCCCCCCCCCCCTTCCCTCCGTTATTGCTGTGTCTTCATCCGCCCCGGCTCTCCCGCTCTCCTGAAATATCGTTTCTTATTAATTTTAATAGTAGCTAATGTATTAAAGCGCGGCATAGGTCTCGGTGCTATTTCCCCATGACCGCTCCTACATCCATTTCCGAAACGCGTCCCCCCTTTCCGCAAGCTCTATTTTTAGACTCCAGCTCCGCACCGGGGCAATAAATATAATTATTCTTAACTCCTGCGTGAAAAATCCCATTTAATTGAGTTTCTCTACATTCAGGTTTATGGCGCTGTTTGTGCCATAAAAGATGATTAGTCATTTTAAATTCCATATTGCGATTGTAATTTGCTTTTATAGCCAGACGGCTCCGAAACATCCAACCTTCCTTTATGGATCGGAGGAGTCGCTGCCTCTTCTTCCCCTACCGAAATTTCCAGGTGTGTACAGAGGAGGAACCACCCATAGATCTCTTCCAAGAAGGACCGTTCCTTTAATTGGGACTTACATTTGCCTAATTGTATTGCGTGCCGCGGAGGAGGCAAACACAACGTGACACCAGATTATCACTCAAAGTCATTTGGTGGGTGGTGAGGCTTGAAGTCGGAAATCTCACATGGATTGCTTTTTTACTGAGGTGAAGATACACTATAATACCAAAAGTATTGGGACGCCTGCCTTTACACGCACATGAACTTTAACCACTTGCCGACCGCCGCATGTATATGTACGTCCACAGAATGGCACGTACAGGCATATGGGCGTACATGTACATCCTTGCCTTTCCGTGGGTCGGGGGTCCGATCGGGACCCCCCCCCCCCTCTACATGCGGCGGCCGGATTCCCGCGGGGTGCGATCCGGGCGACGGTTTATACCCGCTCCCTCGCGATCCCTCCCTGGAGCTGAAGAACGGGTAGAGCCGTATGTAAACACGGCTTCCCCATGCTTCACTGTGGCGGCTGCATCGATCGAGTGATCCTTTTTATAGGGAGACTCGATCGATGACGTCAGACCTACAGCCACACCCCCCTACAGTTGTAAACACACACTAGGTGAACCCTAACTCCTACAGCGCCCCCTGTGGTTAACTCCCAAACTGCAACTGTCATTTTCACAATAAACAATGCAATTTAGATGGTCCCAAAAATGTGTCAGAATTGTCCGAAGTGTCCGCCATAATGTCGCAGTCACGAAAAAAATCACTGATCGCCGCCATTAGTAGTAAAAAAAAATAATAATAATAAAACTATCCCCTATTTTGTAAACGCTATAAATTTTGCGCAAACCAATCGATAAACGCTTATTGCGATTTTTTTACCAAAAATAGGTAGAAGAATACGTATCGGCCTAAACTGAGGAAAAAAAAAATGTTATATATATTTTTGGGGGATATTTATTATAGCAAAAAGTAAAAAATATTGAATTTTTTTCAAAATTGGCGCTCTATTTTTGTTTATAGCTCAAAAAATTAAAACCGCAGAGGTGATCAAATACCACCAAAAGAAAGCTCTATTTGTGGGGGGAAAAGGACGCCAATTTTGTTTGGGAGCCACGTCGCACGACCGCGCAATTGTCTGTTAAAGCAATGCAGTGCCGAATTGTAAAAACGCCTTTGGGCATTTAGCAGCATATTGGTCCGGGGCTTAAGTGGTTAATGGCATCCCAGTCTTAGTCCGTAGGGTTCAATATTGAGTTGGCCCCGCCCCTTTGCAGCTAAAACAGCTTCAACTCTTCTGGGAAAGTTATCCACAAGCAGGGCCGATCCTAGGGTCACAGGCGCCTGGGTGCAGAAATATTTCTGGCGGCCCCACATGGGCGTGGTCATTTTAAAAACTCCTCCCCTTTACAAATATTTCTATGGCAATGACCCAACCACAGAGATGCTCCCCCACAAAGTCTTCATTACCCTGGGATCCTTACATGGTCTCTTAACAATAAACAAAATACAGGAAGAGAAGCAGAGTACTGGACCTGGAGGGGGGGGGACCTCTCTGATGGACACAGAGAGGGCTTTTGTTAGAGAGTTTGTTAGAAAGAGCTCCCAGACATACTACAGACATGATACAGGAGATGGTCAGAGACCGCAGACATGATACAGGAGACGGTCAGAGACTGCAGACATGATACAGGAGATGGTCAGAGACTGCAGACATGGTATAGGAGATGGTCAGAGACTGCAGACATGGTACAGGAGACGGTCCGAGACTGCAGATATGGTACAGGAGACGGTCAGAGACTGCAGACATTGTACAGGAGACGGTCAGAGACTGCAGACATGATACAGGAGATGGTCAGAGACTGCAGACATGGTACAGGAGACGGTCCGAGACTGCAGATATGGTACAGGAGACGGTCAGAGACTGCAGACATGGTACAGGAGACGGTCAGAGACTGCAGACGTAGTACAGGAGACGGTCAGAGACTGCAGACATAGTACAAGAGATGGTCAGAGACTGCATACACAGTACAGGAGATGATCAGAGACTGCAGACATAGTACAGGAGATGGTCAGAGACTGCAGACATAGTACAGGAGATGATCAGAGACTGCAGACATAGTACAGAAGATGGTCAGAGACTGCAGACATAGTACAGGAGATAGTCAGAGACTGCAGACATAGTACAGGAGATTGGCAGGGGCTGTGTATCCTATGCAATCTATCAAGCCATAAAACATCTAGAGCAGGGGCAGCCCAGAGCATGTGTAAAGGGATGCTGGGGATTCCATCCCCCCAGCACACAGCACACTGAACACTGTGACTTACCTTGGTTCTCTCTCTGTGCAGCCCAAGATAGAGATGGGAGGGGGAGGTATTCCAACTGGAGTTGGTGGAGACAGTGCCGGATCCAAGACTCCCAACGTGGGGAATTCATTCCTGCACATCAGCACTCAGCAGCCACTGAAAACTAGAACCCCCGTGTCAGGAAGAGTAGCGGTCCCTCCCCCGAGCACTGCCAGGCTGGACGGGCTGCCCTATGCTCACACACCAGTGTGTGAGACACACCTAGGCTCAGAACACTAGTTCTGGACGGAGACACACCTAGGCTCAGAACACTAGTTCTGGACGGACACAAACAAGGAGAGAAGAAGGGAGGGGAGAACTCTGGCACTTCGGCGCCCCCACCTCTGCAGGTGCCTGGGTGCAAAGCACCCTGCCTAGGATCAGCCCTGTCCATAAGGTTTAAGAGTGTGTCTATGGGAATGTTTGACCATTCTTCCAGAAGAGCATTTGTGAGGTCAGGCACTGATGTTGGACAAGAAGACCTGGCTCGCAGTCTCCGCTCCAATTCATCCCAAAGGTGTTCTATCGGGTTGAGGTCAGGACTCTGTGCAGGCCAGTCAGGTTCCTCCACCCCAAACTCGCTCATCCATGTCTTTATGGACCTTGCTTTGTGCACTGGTGAGCTGTCATGTTGGAACAGGAAGGGGCCGTCCCCAAACTGTTCCCACAAAGATGGGAGCATACAACGGTCCAAAATGTCTTGGTATGCTGAAGTCTTAAGAGTTCCGTTCACTGGAACTAAGAGGCCAACCCAACCCCTGAAAAACAACCCAACACCATAATCCCCCCTCCACCAAATGATTTGGACCAGTGCACAAAGCAAGGTCCATAAAGACATGGATGAGCGAGTTTGGGGTGGAGGAAGTTGACTGACCTGCACAGAGTCCTGACCTCAACCGATAGAACACCTTTGTGATGAGAGCCCAGGCCTTCTCATCCAACATCAGTGCCTTATCTCACAAATGCGCTTCTGGTCAAACATTCCCATAGGCACCCTCCTAAACCTTGTGGACGGCCTTCCCAGTAGAGTTGAAGGAAATGAAACCTCTGCATGGTCAGAGACCATGCAAACCCTCAGCCCAGGATTTAACCCCCGACGTGGCAGTTTATCATTAACACCGGAAGCGTTCTTTGCTGGAAACAATAATGAGCTTCTGGTAAAGCTGCCGGGGTGCCCTATGGATTCATGCAAATCATTAAATTTAATTAAAAGTTTTGACTCCAATTCACACCTCCCCACCGATGTTTATACAGATCAACAATAAAGCCGCATCCGAAACCAGAACACACAAAGAGGAAACAAAGCCACATGAGGCGAAACGCAGCAAATGTATGAAAACAACCGCAATGTTCAATACAATTCAACTTTTCTCCTAAAAATAAAGCGCCAGATTCACAAAAGAGATACGACGGCGTATCTCCTGATACTCCGTCGTATCTCTGTTTCTATCTATGCGCCTGATTCATAGAATCAGTTACGCATAGATATCCCTAAGATCCGACAGGTGTAATTGTTTTACACTGTCGGATCTTAGGATGCAGTACCGCGGCCGCCGCTGGGGGGAGTTTTCGTCGTAAACCAGCGTCGGGAATGCAAATTAGGAGTTACGGCGATCCACGACGGATTTTCGCGTTCGCTACGTCGCCGCTAGTCTAGTTTCCCGTTGCAAAGTTAGTCGTCGTTTTCGGTGCCCTAACTTTACACAGCAATCGTATTGCTGTCTAAAGTATGGCCGTCGTTCCCGCGGCGAAATTTAAAAATGAACGTCGTTTGCGTAAGCCGTCCGGGAATACGGAATTACTCTACGCCCGTTCGAAAAAATAACGTCACTGCGCGCAAAGCACGACGGGAATTGCGAAACGGAGCATGCGCAGTAGGTCCGGCGCGGGAGCGCGCCTAATATAAATGGCACACGCCCATTTGAATTGGCCCGCCTTGCGCCGGACGTATTTACGATACACCGCCGCAAGTTTCCAGGTAAGTGCTTTGTGGATCGGGCACTAAAACTGGAAACTTGCGGCGGTGTAACGTAAACGGGTTACGTTACACGGCCGCAAATGTATGTGAATCTGGCCCAAAGTTTCCATTTTGCTCGGTAATGATGTTTAGAACAAAATTAAAAATTTCCTGGAACAAAATGTTCTTTATTCATATTATTGTCACTATTAAATATAAATGGATACGTTTATCATTATTTCTTATGTGAAAAGATTATTTAACCACCTCAATACCGCGCCTATTCTGGCGCTTCTCTCCTTCATGTAAAAATCATCATTTTTTTGCTAGGAAATTAATCGGAACCCCCAAACATTATATATATATATATATATATATATATATATATATATATATATATTAGTAGACACCCTAGGGAATAAAATGGCGGTCATTGCAACTTTTTATCTCGCACGGTATTTGCGCAATCATTTTTCAAATGCCTTTTTTGGGGGGAATTAAAAAATAAAAAACAGTAAAGTCAGTCCAATTTTTTTGTATAATGTGAAAGGTGAGGTTACGCCGAGTAAATAGATACCCAACGTGTCACACTTTAAAATTGCGCACACTCATGGAATGGCGCCAAACTTCGGTACTTACAAATCTCCATAGGCGACGCTTTAAATTTGTTAACAGGTTATTATTTTCGAGTTACAGAGGAGGTCTAGTGCTACAGAGAACTGTTGCACACGCACGCGGCGATACCTCACATGTGGGGTTTTAACGGCATTTACATATGTGGGCGGGATTTACAGGCGTGTTCGCTTCTGAGTGCGAGCTACCGGGGACAGGGGCGTTTTAAATGTATTTATTTTATTTTTTACACTTTTTTTACATTTTTTTTATCACTTTTATTCCTATTACAAGGAATGTAAACATCTCTTGTAATAGGAATCATTGTGACAGGTCCTCTTTAAGGAGAGATGTGGGGTCAATAAGACCCTCACATCTCTCCTCCAGGCTTGAAAGCATGAGATCGTGAAAAAAATTCACCGATCACATGCCGACAGCTGCGATTGCGGCTTTGTTTACTTCCGGGTACCCGGGCGTGACGTCACAATGTCGCGCCCGGGCCTCCGACGGTCATAGAGATGACTGGTGACCATTTGGTCACCGGAAATCTCTATCGTCGTGAGCTGCCGCTGGCCCAATCATTCTCCGGGCCCCTGATGGCATGGGAGAGCTCGGAGAAGCACCGGATGGCGGCGGGTGGGAGGGGGGTAACGTCCCCTCCCGCCGCCTAGAAGAATGATCAAGTGGCGGAACTGCCGCTATGATCGTTCTTATCGTGCACAGAATCGCCGGCAGAAAACATTGATCTCTGAATAAAGCCTGTAGCTGCCCCCATCATTCAGATATCACCGCACAAAGTCGAGGACGTCATATGACGCCCTCGGTGGAGAAGTGGTTAACATGTTATGTATTATATCATTTAACCACTTGCTTCCCGCCGGACGACTATATGTGTACGTCCTGTATTTGAAGAGGAATATCGTTGTTATGCTAGAAGCTAGCTACCATAACCCCGGCATCCTCTTCAAGAGCTGGCGGTTCTCTTTCATATAAAAGTGGTCTCTGTGGCAGATTCGCCGCAAGATCACTACTTTTATCAGTAGCAGGAGAGGCCCCCCCCCTCATGCCACGCTCTGGTGCCCTCCGCCGCTTCCCGTGGCCGTCAGGAGCGGCGAACGCGATCCGGTCCTGTCCCTAGCCTGATATGGAGACGAGGGAGGGGAGGATGGCCCCCACCCGTCTCCAAGTCACTGCAGGGCGGAATAGAGATTTGCCTGGCAGTGTTCTCCTGCTGTCCTCTCCTTGCTCTATCAATATAGAGTGTATATTGATTGGTTTGCGCAAAAAGTTATAGCATCTACAAAATAGGGGATAGTTTTATGGCATTTTTATTATTATTATTTTTTTTGTACTAGTAATGGCGGCGATCTGCGATTTTTATCGTGACTGCGACCTTATGGCGGACACATCGGACTCTTTTGACACATTTTTGGGACCATTGACATCTATACAGTGATCAGTGCTATAAAAATGCACTGATTATTGTAAAAATGGCACTGGCAGGGAAGGATTTAACACTAGGGGGCGATCAAGGGGTCAACTGTGTTCCCTCTGCATGTTCTAAATGAAGGGGGGAGGGGACCTACTAGGGGAAATGACAGATCGCTGTTCATACATTGTATGAACAGACGATCAGTCTTTTCTCCCCTAAGAGAACCGGGAGCTGTGTGTTTACACACACACACAGCTCCTGGTTCTCGCTGTGTCACGAGCAATCGCAGATGCTGGAAGATTTTACCCTCTTTGTGGCCAGGCCATTTTTTTGCTTTTCGGCACTGTGCTAATTTAACCACTTGCCAACCAGCTGCCGCAGTTTTACTGCGGCAACATGGCTCGGCTGGGCGAAACAACGTTATGTTACGTCGCTTCGCCCTGTGGCCACTAGGGGTGCGCGCGCGCTGCCGGAGGCACGCGCATCCGCCCGCTACTCACCCCCGGAAACGATGCAAGTGTCCGGCATGCGCGATGCCCGCCGGGCAACGCGCCCGCTGCTCGCCCCCGAAACCGATGCAAGTGCCTGGCATGCGTGATGACCTCCGGGCACTCGCACGCACCCGCTGCTCACCCCCGGGCACCCGCGATCATCTCACCTGCCTGCCACTCGCATCGGCTCTGGGGGAAAGCGGCAGGTGTGTGCACGTTCGTGCCTCTAGTGGCCACAGGGCGAAGCAACGTAACATAACGTTGTTTCGCCCAGCCGAGCCATGTTGTGCCGGCTGGTCGGAAAGTGGTTAAAGTAGCGCAGTGCCGGATAGCAAAAAAATGAGCCGTCATGTTATAACAGGAAGGGGCCGTCCCCAAACTGTTACCACAAAGATGGGAGCATAAAATGGTCCAAAATGTTTTAGTATGCTGACCCCTTAAGAGTTCCGTTCACTGGAACTAAGGGGCCAAGCCCAACCCCTGAAAAACAACCCCCCACACCATAATCCCCCCTCCACCAAATGATTTGGATCAGTGCACAAAGCAAGGTCCATAAAGACATGGATGAGTGAGTTTGGGGTGGAGGAAGTTGACTGACCTGCACAAAGTCCTGACTTCAACCCAAGAGAACACCTGTTGTTGTGCCGGCTGGTCGGCAAGTGGTTAAAGTAGCGCAGTGCCGGATAGCAAAAAAATGGCCTGGCCACAAAGGGGGTAAAATCTTCCGGAGCTGACGTGGATATACATAATTTATCCAAACAGGAACAATGAAACCAAGTATAAAATATCCAGGCCTGGAATTCTTCATTAAAATGGCTGGCACTGAGATATTTTCGGAGGGACATGGAGGGGAAGGAGCGAGGAACAGACACTTGAGCACCGCGTTGTCGGATCGGGGGCACAGCTGGAAATTAGAATTACAGGTGACACCGGAGTTGGGCTTTAGGCTAAATTTATCCTATTTGATCTCCTTGTTACCTTGAAATGTTAGTCTGACCCGAGACACAGCTCAGGGGTCCAAGCTCCAGGAGAACCCGCATTCTCCACCATTTACTGCTAACATCAGATGGGCCACGTGCTGAGCATTACAAGAAGTACAAAGTGACAGCTGAAAGGCCCAGCATGGAGGCCACACTACGAGAGCAGAAGGTCTTCTATCTCAATGAAGCTCATTATTTCCCTTTCTCTGGCACACAGGTGATCGAAAAACAAATCCCACCACAGTGATAATCCAATTCAACGTATTCCCGATAACCAACAACAGTTGTGTCATGAACCCCACCCGAAAACATTTGTCTAGTTTTGTGTATGAGGAGGGTTTAATGAAATAATTGCCTCAAACCTCTTCCTCATAAGACACCTGCACTCTGAGGAAACTCTGGAAGGGTATATACAGTATACAGTTGTGCTCAAAAACCTGGAGAATTGAGAAATACAGTGGAACCTTGGATTACGAGTATAATTCGTTCCAGGAGAATGCTCGTAATCCAAAGCACTCGCATATCAAAGCGAGTTTCCCCATAGAAGTCAATGGAAGCAAAAATATTTTTTTTCCTGCATTAACTTCTACGGCATGCAATACCGCATGTGGCCAGAGGTGGGGGGGGTAGCAGGAGAGCCTTTGGAAATATTTGGAAAGGCTCGAGGACAGCTCGGCTGAACTTGGAAAGGCTCGGGAACTGAGTATTTCCGAACGGCTCAGATTGTCTGCGATCGGCTACGATCAGCTCCGCTCAGCTCCGGCGCCCCCGCACCTCTGGCCAAATGCTGTGGCTTGAATCCTGCTCGTTTTGCAAGACAACGCTCGCAAACTGAGTCAGGATTTAAAAAACAAAAAAAATAATAGCTTGTATTGGGAAACGCCAATACATACACATACTGACACACATACACACACACTGGCATACATACACATACTGACATACATACACACACACTGGCATACATACACATACTGACACACATACACACACACTGGCATACATACACATACTGACACACATACACACACACTGGCATACATACACATACTGACACACATACACACACACTGGCATACATACACATACTGACACACATACACACACACACACTGGCATACATACACATACTGACACACATACACACACACTGGCATACATACACATACTGACACACATACACACACACACTGGCATACATACACATACTGACACACATACACACACACTGACATACATACACATACTGACACACATACACACACACACACTGGCATACATACACATACTGACACACATACACACACACTGGCATACATACACATACTGACACACACATACACACACACTGACATACATACACATACTGACACACATACACACACACTGGCATACATACACATACTGACACACACATACACACACACTGACATACATACACATACTGACACACATACACACACACACTGGCATACATACACATACTGACACACATACACACACACTGGCATACATACACATACTGACACACATACACACACACACTGGCATACATACACATACTGACACACATACACACACACTGACATACATACACATACTGACACACATACACACACACACACTGGCATACATACACATACTGACATACACCCACACTCTAAAGGGGATATTAGGTTTAGGGACCCCTCTGATGGGGATATTTGATGTAAAAAGGGTACTCTTATGGAAATATTAGATGTAAAGGGACACTCTGATGGGGACAATAGATCTTTTGGGGAACTCTGATAGCAACATTTAATGTGAGTGGGCATGTTGATGGGGGCATTTGATGTAAGGAGGCACTTTGATGGGGGTTTTAGATGTAGGGGACACTTTAATGGGGACATTTGATGTAAGGAGGCACTTTGATGGGGATTTTAGATTTAGGGTACACTCTGATGGGGACATTTAATGTAAAGGGGGGCACTTTGATGGGGGTTTTAGATCTAGGGGACACTTTGATGGGGATATTGAATGCAGGGGACACTCTGATGGGGACATTTGATGTAAGGAGGCACTCTGATGGATACATTTCATGTAAGGAGGATTTTGATGGGGATTTTAGATGTGGAAAACACCGATGGGGACAGTTGATGTAATCAGGCACTGTGATGGGGACAGTTGATGTGAAGGGGCACTTTCATGTGGACATTTGGTATAAGGGGAGACTCTAAAGGGGATATTAGGTTTAGGGACCCCTCTGATGGGGATATTTGATGTAAAAAGGGTACTCTTATGGGAATATTAGATGTAAAGGGACACTCTGATGGGGACAATAGATCTTTTGGGGAACTCTGATAGCAACATTTAATGTGAGTGGGCATGTTGATGGGGGCATTTGATGTAAGGAGGCACTTTGATGGGGGTTTTAGATCTATGGGACACTTTGATGGGGATATTGAATGTAGGGAACACTCTGATTTGATGGGGGTTTTAGATGTAGGGGACACTTTAATGGGGACATGTGATGTAAGGAGGCACTTTGATAGGGATTTTAGATGTAGGGTACACTCTGATGGGAACATTTGATGTAAGGGGACACGTTGATGGGCATATTAGATGTAGGGGGCACTCTGATGGGAACAGGTGCCCTATCCAGGACAGATCGGGGAGTAGGGGCTCTATCCAAGAAGAAGCTGGGGCCAACATCTGCCCAATCACACGCCCCCCTTACATTTCACATGGATGGGTGATTGGTGGCTCCTCCTCCCTCTGACTCTTTCAGTAAAAATGAATACTCCAACACGTGCAAGCAGCTATTATCAGCACAGTTTATGATGCTGCCGTTGCTTTCAGTGCCTCTGCCTATTCATTTATGACATCTGATGGAACCCAATTTTATGAATGAGTGAAGTTTTAGATTGATTGCAGTCATTGTTTTTAATTATTTGAAAGGAAAGAATACCTGAGATCTTGTCAGGCTCAGGCAATTAACACAGTCGCTGTGCATCAGGCAATGTAAAGTACCTTCTCCAACCGGCATGATGTGGCCTGCAGGAGCCCCCCTGCAAACCTCCAACATTCCACACAATGGGCGTTCCTCCAGCACTGTCCAGTGTGGGGTGGAGGGGTATGCCTAGACCTAGCAGCACAGTGTGAGGGATGGGGACAAACACTTCCTCTGGGTGATCTACGCACATTGCAGGGATTTTAATAAATGTTGTAGCAGATTCTGAACAATTTCTTCTGTGAAAAAATATAGCTGTGTGCATACTCATTCTTGGAAGGTCTGGTGCATTATAATCACCTGGTGCACCCTCAGTGTTCTGATGAGGAAAGCTACAGGGTCTGCATTCTATTAGAAGTATTTAACCTTTAGGGAGTATCTGACCAAAACTGAAATTCCTATTGCAGAGGATGCCTAAAATGTGACTTAGGGCAGGCTTCTGGGAAAATCTGGGAGCCAACCATTGTCTGCCTCCTAGGTGTGAATTCCCATTGTTAATTTAGTTAATTGAGTCACCTATTGTTTCTGTCTGTTGGCTAATTTGGCTAACTCTTGGAGGTCCTTATGATGGTCCTTATGATGGGATTAGCCTTGTGTCAACTTTAGCTGGTTGCTAAACCAGTGGTTCTATTTTATCTAAGAGAAATTCCCAAACACTAGGCTAGATTCAGGTAGGGGCGCGCATTGTTACGGCGGCGCAGCGTATCATATTTACGCTACGCCGCCGTAAGTTAGAGAGGCAAGTGCTGTATTCACAAAGCACTTGCCTTCTAAGTTACGGCGGCATAGCGTAAATGGGGCCAGCGTAAGCGCGCGTAATTCAAATGTGGATGAGGGGGCGTGTTTTATGTTAATTCTTGGTGACCTGACGTGATTGACGTTTTTCCCGAACGGCGCATGCGCCGTCCGTGGAATTTCCCAGTGTGCATTGCTCCAAAGTATGCTGCAAGGACGTCATTGGTTTCGACGTGAACGTAAATTACATCTAGCCCTATTCGCGAACGACTTACGCAAACGACGTAAAAAATTCAAATTTCGACACAAGAACGACGGGCATACTTAACATTGCGTGCGCCTCCTAATAGCAGGAGTAACCTTACGCCGGAAAAGACTAATGTAAACGACATAAAAAAATAGCGCCGGGCATACGTAAATTTGTGAATCAGCGTATCTAGGTCATTTGCATATTCTACGCCGAAAACTACGGAAGCGCCACCTAGCGGCCAGCGTAAATATGCACCCTAAGATACGACGGTGTAAGAGACTTACGCCAGTCGGATCTTAGGCTAATGTCGGCGTATCTTGCTTTCTGAATACAGAAAAAAGATACGCCGGCGCAGCTTTGAATTTACACGGCGTATCTATAGATACACCGGCGTAATTCATTGCTGAATCTAGCCCAGGGTTGGGAAGCACTGGCCTAAATCATTGTGTGATGTTTTGGATAATATTCGGTTTTATTGTTCATTTGGTGATTGACATACCTTTGATTTCTATAAAAACCTGTATTTCTTTTCAATAAAGTTATTCTTTGGTACTTATCCCAACATCTGGTCTTTGAACGATGCTTGGGGGTACAAGGGCTGGTATTAGCTCTCAGTCTGCTGGAAGGGTTTGGAGTTTAGGAGGCACTGTTTGTCAGAAACACCTAAGCGAGGTGCCAAGCTTTCCATCACACTGCAAATGGCTATTCGACATGTGCAATTAGTTTTGTTCCAAAAATCTTAATTTTTTTTACGAATTTAGACAAATTTGTTAATTCGGAAATATCCAAATTAAGGAAAACCTGTTTAACACATTTTTCCGAATGTTTGTAAAATCTAATAATCGTAAATTTGTTAATTCGAAAATTCATGAATTCAAAACTTTGAAAATTAAATAATTCAGAAATTAAAAAATTCGGAAATTAGAAATTTCGCTAATTTGGAATTTCAAAAATTCAAAATTTCAGAAATTTGAAAATGTGAAAATTCCAAAATTAGAAAATTAGAAAATTTGAAAACCCCTGAAAATTTGAAAATCTGAAATAATAACTAACTAACAATAACTTGGCTATTACTAACTATTAAATTATAGGTAGTGGAATTTCCTTTCAAATTTGGCTGTTAGTGAACGTAACGAATGCGAATTTATCCAAAGTTACAAATTATCCGAAATAACGAATGCCGTATCTTAAACTAATGGAACGTAACAAATTAATAATAATAAACAATAATAATAAAAACTTTTTATTAATATTATTATTTATCATCAATTTGTTCCATTCTATTAGTTTAGATGCAGCATTATTTATTTCGGATAATTCATAACTTCAGATATATTTGTATTCATTACGTTCACTAACAGCCAAATTTGAAAGGAAATTCCAATACCTATAATTTAATAGTTACCGTATTTATCGGGGTAAAGCGCGCACCGGCGTATAGTGTGCACCCCAAACCTAGAAGGGAATTCTAAGAAAAAAAAAAAGAAATACTTACAGTCTAAATGCCCCTCCATTGCACGTCCATTGGCGGCCTTGTCCGGTCCGGCGTCCGTCTGCGGCCTTGGTGGTGTCCTCTCCACTTCTCCCGCGCTGTCTCTGAGCGCCGCCGCCGACATATACCGAGCGCAGTACACTCGGGTACACTCAGCTAGGCTCGGCCACGCTCGGCTCCTCTCGCATAAAGGCTAGTAGGCGGGACAGGGCGTGACCGCGAGCAGAACCGGGCCTAGATGAGTGTACCCGAGTGTACTGCGCTCCGTATATGTCAGCGGCGGCGCACAGGAACAGCAGTATCGGCGTATATCACGCACCCACAATTTTCCCCTGATTTTAAGGGGAAAAAGGTGCGCGTTATACGCCGATAAAGTGCCCCCTCATCTCAGGCCAAATACGGTACTGCACACCCCATTAGCTTGAATTCTGCTAGTTTTGCGATACAACACTCACAAAAAGAGTCAGATTTGGAGATTTTTTCTTCATTAAAGAGAAAAATCTTCTTAGATTGTTTTCTTCTTGCGGAATATTAATGTATCGTATTCATGAGACAATCACGGTAAGCCGTGGAATTAGTTAAGCGCTTCTCACGCTGAGATACACATGTGCGTGCCGCAACTCCAATGTGACTATTAATTAACCTTTCCGTGTAAATTCCCATCACAGACCCATCAAATAAAAATAACATATAAACCTGCGTTGGGTAATTAGAGAAATTAAGCCGCTACGGAAAAAGAAGAGAAAGACAAACACGGAACATTCTTACCCGCACTGGCCGCCATGTCTACGAAGGTGCCATCGCCTTTGTTCTGGAAGAGGAAGTTGGGACCGTTCTCATTGTCACAGAAAATGTCAGACGCGGCTGAGCTCAGGATCGGCCCGACCGTGACTCCACGTCCACCTAGAGAAAGTCAACCGAGAGAGTAATGAGCAAGAAACGAGGGTAATCATCAACCAACATGAGAGGAATAGAGAAGGTGGTACGAGTGCAATGTCTATAGACAAGGGAATGTACAATGAGATCATCTCCAAGAGAACCTGTCACCACAGTACACAGAGCATGCTGAAGACACGGAGAAAAAAAAATAAGCATTTTGCACTTATTGGGGTTGCTAGTATGTGGAGGGGGTGCACTCGCCTTAAAGCGGAGGTCCGCCAATTGTTTTTTATTTTAAAAGATAGCAGCTACAAATACTGCAGCTGCTGACTTTTAAAATAAGGACATTTACCTGTCCTGGGCTCCCACGATGTCGGCACACAAAGCCGATCTATTACTCGGCGCTCAGGTGCCGCCGCCGCTGCCATCCTGCGGCTTCACTTCCTAGTTCCCTACTGTGCATGCGCGACTCGCGCTGCGCTATCCCACTGGCCCCTGCTGTCTCTTGGGACCCGTGTGTCTACCAGAAGACAGCGGAAGGGGGATGGAGAAGGTGCCGGGAGTGGCGTAGATACCCCACGGGTGGCTCGGGTATCACCCAACGCTGGAAACACCAACATCACCCAACGCTGGAAACACCAACATCACCCAACACTGGAAACACCAACATCACCCAACGCTGGAAGCACCAACATCATCCAACGCTGGAAACACCAACATCATCCAACGCTGGAAATACCAACATCATCCAACGCTGGAAACACCAACATCATCCAACGCTGGGAAACACCAACATTATCCAACGCTGGAAACACCAACATCATCCAACGCTGGAAACACCAACATCACCCAACGCTGGAAACACCAACATCATTCAATGCTGGAAACATCATCCAACTCTGGAAACAAAAACACCACCCAACACTGGAAACACCAACATCATCCAACGCTGGAAACACCAACATCATCCAACGCTGGAAACACCAACATCATCCAACGCTGGAAACACCAACATCATCCAACGCTGGGAAACACCAACATTATCCAACGCTGTAAACACCTACATCACCCAACGCTGGAAACACCAACATCACCCAACGCTGGAAACACCAACATCATCCAACGCTGGAAACACCAACATCACCCAACGCTGGAAACACCAACATCACCCAACGCTGGAAACACCAACATCACCCAACACTGGAAACACCAACATCACCCAACGCTGGAAGCACCAACATCATCCAACGCTGGAAACACCAACATCATCCAACGCTGGAAATACCAACATCATCCAACGCTGGAAACACCAACATCATCCAACGCTGGGAAACACCAACATTATCCAACGCTGGAAACACCAACATCATCCAACGCTGGAAACACCAACATCACCCAACGCTGGAAACACCAACATCATTCAATGCTGGAAACATCATCCAACTCTGGAAACAAAAACACCACCCAACACTGGAAACACCAACATCATCCAACGCTGGAAACACCAACATCATCCAACGCTGGAAACACCAACATCATCCAACGCTGGAAACACCAACATCATCCAACGCTGGGAAACACCAACATTATCCAACGCTGTAAACACCTACATCACCCAACGCTGGAAACACCAACATCACCCAACGCTGGAAACACCAACATCATCCAACGCTGGAAACACCAACATCATCCAACGCTGGAAACACCAACATCACCCAAAGCTGGAAACGCCAACATCATCCAACGCTGGAAACACCAACAACATCCAACGCTGTAAACACCTACATCACCCAACGCTGGAAACACCAACATCATCCAACGCTGGAAACACCAACATCATCCAACGCTGGAAACACCAACATCACCCAACGCTGGAAACACCAACATCATCCAACACTGGAAACACCAACATCATCCAACGCTGGAAACACCAACATCACGCAACACTGGAAACACCAACATCACCCAACGCTGTAAACACCTACATCACTCAACGCTGGAAACACCAACATCATCCAACGCTGGAAACACCAACATCACCCAACACTGGAAACACCAACATCACCCAACGCTGGAAACACCAACATCATCCAACACTGGAAACACCAACATCATCCAACGCTGGAAACACCAACATCACGCAACACTGGAAACACCAACATCACCCAACGCTGTAAACACCTACATCACTCAACGCTGGAAACACCAACATCATCCAACGCTGGAAACACCAACATCACCCAACACTGGAAACACCAACATCATCCAACGCTGGAAACACCAACATCACCCAACACTGGAAACACCAACATCACCCAACGCTGGAAGCACCAACATCATACAACACTGGAAACACCAACATCATCCAACGCTGGAAACACCAACATCATCCAACGCTGGAAACACCAACATCATCCAGCGCTGGAAACACCAACATCACCCAACGCTGGAAACACCAACATCACCCAACGCTGGAAACACCAACATCATTCAATGCTGGAAACATCATCCAACGCTGGAAACAAAAACATCACCCAACACTGGAAACACCAACATCATCCAACGCTGGAAACACCAACATCATCCAACGCTGGAAACACCAACATCATCCAACGCTGGAAACACCAACATCATCCAACGCTGGAAACACCAACATCACCCAACGCTGGAAACACCAACATCATCCAACGCTGGAAACACCAACATCATCCAACGCTGGAAACACCAACATCACCCAAAGCTGGAAACGCCAACATCATCCAACGCTGGAAACACCAACAACATCCAACGCTGTAAACACCTACATCACCCAACGCTGGAAACACCAACATCATCCAACGCTGGAAACACCAACATCATCCAACGCTGGAAACACCAACATCACCCAACGCTGGAAACACCAACATCATCCAACACTGGAAACACCAACATCATCCAACGCTGGAAACACCAACATCACGCAACACTGGAAACACCAACATCACCCAACGCTGTAAACACCTACATCACTCAACGCTGGAAACACCAACATCATCCAACGCTGGAAACACCAACATCACCCAACACTGGAAACACCAACATCACCCAACGCTGGAAACACCAACATCATCCAACACTGGAAACACCAACATCATCCAACGCTGGAAACACCAACATCACGCAACACTGGAAACACCAACATCACCCAACGCTGTAAACACCTACATCACTCAACGCTGGAAACACCAACATCATCCAACGCTGGAAACACCAACATCACCCAACACTGGAAACACCAACATCATCCAACGCTGGAAACACCAACATCACCCAACACTGGAAACACCAACATCACCCAACGCTGGAAGCACCAACATCATACAACACTGGAAACACCAACATCATCCAACGCTGGAAACACCAACATCATCCAACGCTGGAAACACCAACATCATCCAGCGCTGGAAACACCAACATCACCCAACGCTGGAAACACCAACATCACCCAACGCTGGAAACACCAACATCATTCAATGCTGGAAACATCATCCAACGCTGGAAACAAAAACATCACCCAACACTGGAAACACCAACATCATCCAACGCTGGAAACACCAACATCATCCAACGCTGGAAACACCAACATCATCCAACGCTGGAAACACCAACATCATCCAACGCTGGAATCACCAACATCATCCAACGCTGGAAACACCAACATCATCCAACACTGGAAACACCAACATCATCCAACACTGGAAACACCAACATCATTCAATGCTGGAAACATCATCCAACGCTGGAAACAAAAACATCACCCAACACTGGAAACACCAACATCACCCAACGCTGGAAACACCAACATCATCCAATGCTGTAAACACCTACATCACCCAACGCTGGAAACACCAACATCATCCAACGCTGGAAATACCAACATCATCCAACGCTAGAAACACCAACATCATCCAACGCTGGAAACACCAACGTCATCCAACGCTGGAAATACCAACATCATCCAACGCTGGAAACACCAACATCATCCAACGCTGGAAATACCAACATCATCCAACGCTAGAAACACCAACATCATCCAACGCTGGAAACTCTAACATCATCCGACGCTGTAAACACCAACATCACCCAACGCTGGAAACACCAATATCATAAAACGCTGGAAACACCAACATCACCCAATGCTGGAAACACCAACATCACCCAATGCTGGAAACACCAACATCATCCAACGCTGGAAACACCAACATCATCCAACGCTGGAAACACCAACATCATCCAATGCTGGAAACACCAACATCATCCAACGCTGGAAATACCAACAACATCCAACGCTGGAAACACCAACAACATCCAACGCTGGAAACACCAACATCATCCAACGCTGGAAACACCAACGTCATCCAACGCTGGAAACACCAACATCATCCAATGCCGGAAACACCAACATCATCCAACACCGAAAACACCAACAACATCCAACGCTGAAAACACCAACATCATCCAGCACTGAAAAACACCAACATCATCCAACGCTGGAAACACAAACTTCATCCAACACCGAAATTGCCAACATCATCCAACGCTGGAAACACCGACATCATCCAACGCTGGAAACACCAACATCATCCAACGCTGGAAACACCAACATCATCCAACACCGAAAACACCAACATCATTCACCACTGGAAACACCAACATTGTCCAATGCTGGAAACACCAACATTGTCCAATGCTGGAAACACCAACAACATCCAACGCTGGAAACACCAACTTTATTCACCACTGGAAACACCAACATTGTCCAATGCTGGAAACACCAACATCATACAACGCTGGAAACACCAACATCATCCAACACCGGTTGGTTGGGAATTGCTTCTGGGCCCTTTGCTTGTTGTCATACTGCTGTGATTGTTGGGAATCGAATAATTTCCATTACCAGTCCAGTGAGTTTTTCCGCTAGCGGTTGCCATACAACAGGCATGCCTTGCCTTGTAATCCTCAATAAAGTCAACAACCAGGTGAGAATCCAGTGGCATCTTTTTTTTTATTTCATATTAAAGAGTTAAAGATACAAAAGAAAACACTGAAGAGTTTTAGACTAAAAAAGCCTTTATCATAGCTGCCTTGCCTTTTTTATTAGATTTGGGTGTGCCTTAGGGGCCTCCCATGGGCCAGTCGGCACTTTGTTTACCCCTGGGTGAGGATCCATGTCCACCTTGCAGCCAGGATAAGCATTCTATTCTTGGTTAAGCACATATGAGGTATTCAAGATCCTGATGAAGCAGAGAGGAATCCATGAAACGCGTAGGTCACACACGCTACTCTCATTGAATATTGCAACACCTCTATAATTACATTTAAGGTTCTAATGTCTTGTATTTGCTTTTCTACATTTTATGGAACAATTAAGTCTATCCTTTCAAATAAAAATGGTTTGTTTTTAACAATGTCTTATATATATATAATCTCCCGGCGGCATAATTTACCACTTTACGACCATAAGCAAAAAAGGAACGACAATTTAAAAAAATAAAAAAATATTTTTCGCTATAATAAATATCCCCCAAAATGCTTTGGAAAAAGGGCAGGAGGGCAGGCCCCCCCCATGCAGCTGGGACCCCTGGGCAGTGCCCAGGTGTGCCCTCTCATTAAGACCAGAAGGACTGGATCGCCTCCGCCACTGCTGACGGTCCGGTAAGAGGCAGAGGGCACAGGAGAACGGCAGGAGGGGGAGGCATTCTCCTGCCGCCGATAAAAGTGATCTTGCGGCGAATTCGCCACAGAAACCCCCATTATCGGAAACCGGACCGCCGGCTGAAAAAGAGGATACCGGGGTTATGGCAGCTAGCCAGGGGGCAGCAAGGATTGGCAATCATGTGACCATTATCTGTTCTTTGCACCCCCCCCCCCCACTCCCGACCAAGATCTGTCTCTTTGTGCTGGAAGTCTGGAGGCAACGTCCCTAGAAACCAAGGCTGTGCAGGTGAATGAGAAGTCTCACGCCACTCCCCCAGTTACACATGGGCATTTTTAGGTGATTTTGAAGCATCCCTCATGTCTTCTCAGGCCTCGGGCATTTTTCTTGTAAATCGTTTTTTTTTTTATTGCAAAAAAGAACAAATGGCAACGATGCCAACATGTCAACATTGCGGAGCTCCAGAAGTAAATGAAATGGAGTGGTTAATCTGTGCAGACGTCTACACAATGGAAGATTTAATAATATAATGTGTCTGTGAATCCCTTCCCTACCTATTTATGTTTCAAGTTCATTCACAGCCCCGCCCCCACCTCCTCTTTACTCTTCCCGTTCTCTCTACTTGGTATTATTTCTCTCATTTATTTCTCTTTTTCTCCCTCTTCACTCATTCCAATGAAAAATGTCATCTCACAGCCAGAGACGTCTTTTCTTCCAGCACATTATATTATTTAATCTTCCATTGTGTAGATGTCTGCACAGATTAACCATTTCATTCCATTTACTTCTGAAAGATATCCAGATATCCCCCCAGCACTCTGACCCCTCTATACCCCAGATATCCCCCCAGCACTCTGACCCCTCTACACCCCAGATATCCCCCCAGCACTCTTACCCCTCTACACCCCAGATATCCCCCCAGCACTCTGACCCCTCTACACCCCAGATATCCCCCCAGCACTCTGACCCCTCTACATCCCAGATATCCCCCCAGCACTCTGACCCCTCTACTCCCCAGATTTACCCCCAGCACTCTGACCCCTCTACACCCCAGATATCCCCCCCAGCACTCTGACCCCTCTACTCCCCAGATATCCCCCCAGCACTCTGACCCCTCTACACCCCAGATATCCCCCACCAGCACTCTGACCCATCTACACCCCAGATATCCCCCCAGCACTCTGACCCATCTACACCCCAGATATCCCCCCAGCACTCTGACCCCTCTACATCCCAGATTTACCCCAGCACTCTGACCCCTCTACACCCCAGATATCCCCCCAGCACTCTGACCCCTCTACACCCCAGATATCTCCCCAGCACTCTGGCCCCTCTACACCCCAGATATCCCCCCAGCACTCTGACCCCTCTACATCCCAGATATCCCCCCAGCACTCTGACCTCTCTACACCCCAGATATCCCCCCAGCACTCTGACCTCTCTACACCCCAGATATCCCCCCAGCACTCTGACCCCTCTACACCCCAGATATCCCCCCCAGCACTCTGACCTCTCTACACCCCAGATATCCCCCCCAGCACTCTGACCCCTCTACACCCTAGATATCCCCCAGCACTCTGACCCCTCTACACCACAGATATCCCCCACCAGCACTCTGACCCCTCTACACCCCAGATATCCCCCACCAGCACTCTGACCCCTCTACACCCCAGATATCCCCCCAGCACTCTGATCCCTCTACACCCCAGATATCCCCCCCCCCAGCAATCTGACCCCTCTACACCCCAGATACCCCCCCCCCCAGCACTCTGACCCCTCTACACCCCAGATATCCCCCAGCACTCTGACCCCTCTACACCACAGATATCCCCCCCCCCAGCAATCTGACCCCTCTACACCCCAGATACCCCCCCCCCAGCACTCTGACCCCTCTACACCCCAGATATCCCCCAGCACTCTGACCCCTCTACACCCCAGATATCCCCCACCAGCACTCTGACCCCTCTACACCCCAGATATCCCCCCAGCACTCTGACCCCTCTACACCCCAGATATCCCCCCCAGCACTCTGACCTCTCTACACCCCAGATATCCCCCCAGCACTCTGACCCCTCTACACCCCAGATATCCCCCAGCACTCTGACCCCTCTACACCCCAGATATCCCCCAGCACTCTGACCCCTCTACACCCCAGATATCTCCCCAGCACTCTGACCCCTCTACACCCCAGATATCCCCCCAGCACTCTGATCCCTCTACACCCCAGATATCCCCCCAGCACTCTGACCCCTCTACACCCCAGATATCCCCCCAGCACTCTGACCTCTCTACACCCCAGATATCCCCCCAGCACTCTGACCCCTCTACACCCCAGATATCCCCCAGCACTCTGACCCCTCTACACCCCAGATATCCCCCAGCACTCTGACCCCTCTACACCCCAGATATCCCCCCAGCACTCTGACTCCTCTACACCCCAGATATCCCCCCAGCACTCTGACCCCTCTACACCCCAGATATCCCCCCCAGCACTCTGACCCCTCTACACCCCAGATATCCCCCCAGCACTCTGACCCCTCTACACCCCAGATATCCCCCCAGCACTCTGACCCCTCTACACCCCAGATATCCCCCCCAGCACTCTGACCCCTCTACACCCCAGATATCCCCCCAGCACTCTGACCCCTCTACACCCCAGATATCCCCCCAGCACTCTGACCCCTCTACACCCTAGATATCCCCTACCTCCTACCTACTTGATTTCTGTTTACCTGGACTTATCCCCATTGTAGGGACCCCCAGAGCATCGCTTTGCCCAGGGGCCCATGATGTTATGAAGATGGCCCTGCTTCTGGTGGCTGGGTATGGAGACTAGGCTGACCAGGTGTCCTGGATTGCCTGGGACAGTCCCGCATTTTGCAAGTCTGTCCCGGGCAACTCAGATTGGCTCGGAGGGGGCTGTGTCAGTTTCATTCCGGGACAATGTATTGTCCCGGAATGAAACTGACACAGCCCCCCCCCGAGCCAATCTGATGCCCCACCAAAAAGGCTGCCACATCACCGCTTTATTCACTGACAGTACTTGTCCTGGCCGGGAATGCCTGGAGGAGCACAATCCCCGCCCCTTGTTTGTGATTCGAGAAATCATAAATCCCGCCTCTTGTGTCCAATCACTGTGCTGTGATTTTTGGGAAGGGGGGGGGTGTCCCTGAATTGTAGTTTGGAAATGTGGTCACCCTAATGACGAGTGAGGGGGAAGATGGCCCCCACCCGTCTCCATACCATAGCAGGGAGGAAGCCACGTCAAAACATCACTTCCGCCCACAGCTCTTAAAGGGACATTTTTTTTTTTATGACAAAATGTTTTTTTATTTTTTTTTTATTGCATTTTAGTGTAGAGGTGTGAGGTCTTTTCGACCTCCAGATCTCATATTTAAGAGGATCTGTCATGCTTTTTTCTATTAATTAATGTAAACATCCCCTGGAAAAGGAATAAAAGTGACACAATTATTTTTTCAAAGTACAGTGTAAAAATTTTCAATAAAAAGGTAAAATAAATAAGAAAACATTTTATTTCATTTTTAAACACGCCCCGTCCCGCCGATTTTGCATGCAGAAGCGAACGCATACGTGAGCTGCACCCACATATGAAAACCACACATGTGAGGTATCACTGCGATCGTTAGATCAAGAGCAATAATTCTAGACCTCCTCTGTAACTCAAAACATGCACCCTGTAGAATTTTTTAAACGTCACCTATGGAGATTTTTAAGGGTAAAAGTTTGTCGCCATTCCACTAGCGGGCGCAATTTTGAAGCGTGACATGTTGGGTATCAATTTACTCGGTGTAACATTATCTTTCACAAATGTTTTAACTTGTAAACAACAAATCTCAGATAGAGGCTCGGTCCTTAGAAGCTGAGGTCCACCCAATTTTTTTTTTAAAGCCAGCAGCTACAAATACTGCAGCTGCTGACTTTTAAAATATAGACACTTACCTGTCCAGCGCTTTCCTAACACAACGCTGAGTGAACTGCGATCGCCCAGCATGGCACCGGCTGTTCACCTTTTTGGACGCCTATGGCTCTAATCAGGTGCTTCCAAAAAACACCCCACTGCTGTAATTCAGGTGCCCAACAAGGAGTCGGGCACCTGAATAGGGGGGTGGCAGCAGCGACCATAGATAGATTCATGCAATGCTTGAATCTATCTATGGTGATAGACAGTTGACAGGAGAAGTGGCGGTGCGTCCATAGAGGGCGCAGGAGCGCCGCCCCCTCTCGCTCCTGCACCGCCACTAAATACAATGCATGGATCTGGCAGCATTTTACAGGGCACAGTGGTGACAATTGATGGCACAGTGGGTGCGTTTGGCATGGCACAGTGGTGACAATTTATGGGCACAGTGGTGACAATTGATGGCACATTGGCGATAATTGATGGCACAGTGGTAACAATTGATGGCACAGTGGCTGCGTTTGATGGCACAGTGGCTGCGTTTGGCATGGCACAGTGGTGACAATTGATGGCACAGTGGCGACATTTGATGGCACAGTGGCTGCGTTTGATGGCATGGCACAGTGGTGACAATTGATGGGCACAGTGGTGACAATTGATGGGCACAGTGGTGACAATTGATGGCACAGTGGCGACAATTGATGGCACAGTGGTAGCAATTGATGGCACAGTGGCTGCGTTTGATGGCATGGCCAAGTGGCTGCGTTTGATGGCATGGCAAAGTGGCGACAATTAATGGCACAGTGGTGACAAATGTTGGCACAGTGGCGATAATTGATGGCACAGTGGCTGCGTTTGATGGCATGGCACAGTGGTGACAATGGGCACAGTGGCGACAATTGATGACACAGTGGCGACAATTGATGGCACGGTGGCGACAATTGATGGCACAGTGGTAGCAATTGATGGCACAGTGGCTGCGTTTGATGGCATGGCACAGTGGCTGCGTTTGATGGCATGGCAAAGTGGCTGCGTTTGACATGGCACAGTGGCGACAATTGATGGCACAGTGGTGACAATTGTTGGCACAGTGGCGATAATTGATGGCACAGTGGCTGCGCTTGATGGCATGGCACAGTGGTGACAATGGGCACAGTGGCGACAATTGATGGCACAGGGGCTGCGTTTGGTGGCATGGCACAGTGGCTGCATTTGGCATGGCACAGTGGCGACAATTGATGGCACAGTGGTGACAATTGTTGGCACAGTGGCGACAATTGATGGCACAGTGGCTGCGTTTGATGGCATGGCACAGTGGTGACAATGGGCACAGTGGCGACAATTGATGGCACAGTGGTAACAATTGATGGCACAGTTGCTGCGTTTGATGGCATGGCACAGTGGCTGCGTTTGATGGCACAGTGGCTGCGCTTGGCATGGCACAGTGGCGACAATTGTTGGCACAGTGGCGACAATTGATGGCACAGTGGCTGCATTTGATGGCATGGCACAGTGGTGACAATTGATGGGCACAGTGGTAGCAATTGATGGCACAGTGGCTGTGTTTGATGGCATGGCAAAGTTGCTGCGTTTGATGGCATGGCAAAGTGGCTGCGTTTGACATGGCACAGTGGCAAAAAAAATTGATGGCACAGTGGTGACAATTGTTGGCACAGTGGCGATAATTGATGGCACAGTGGCTGCATTTGATAGCATGGTACAGTGGTGACAATTGATGGGCACAGTGGCTGCGTTTGATGGGCACAGTGGCCCTTTATGGACGCACTGCCACTGGAAGGATTGCAGTTTTGCACCCCCCAGGCACCGTGAATAGTACTTCACTCCACAGCCCCCAGGTACTTGTTAGATGATGCGCTCTTTTAGCCTTTTAGTTAATTAGATGTCTAGATACAAAGAGCACAAAACGAATAATGTAAATTGTCTTCACAGAATCTCTCCGTGCTAAAGTGCTACAATTTACATGCTGACTTGTTGGAGGTTTTCCTGCTTATGATGTTCGTTTGGCAGAAGCTAATTGAGTCCAATTGATAACGGCTTTATTATAGATGATTATTATCAACTGACATTTGCTGTGTCTTTTTTCTTCTTTTTTTTTACATTCTATTTTAATCGGTACAAACTGGAAATTCTGTATTGCTGCTCATTTTATTCTTTTATTGCAGCCTTCAAAATGAAATAACTTTATAGAAAAAAAAAAAAAGTTACACTTGCATTGAATTAACAAAATATCTGCTTGGTAATAGGAAATATGTTCATTCTAATTAAACCTCGCAAGACCAGACAGCAGCTAATGCTTTCTATTTTAATATGTTTGAACAAGTGTATATAATATATGGCAGAGGCTTATGCAATACTGTATACAGAACAAATGGCACACAAACAAGATATCCCAGTGGCGGTGTGTCCATTAAGGGCGCACGGGCGCTGCCCTCTCTCTCCTGCCACCTCTCTCTCGCCATAGATAGATTCATGCATTGCATAAATCTATCTATGGTCACCGCTGCCACCCCCTATTCAGGTGCCCGACCCCTTTTCGGACTGCCGGGCACCTAAATCACAGTGGCGGGGTATTTATTGGAAGTACCTGATTAAAGCCATAGGCTCTAATAAGCGTCTAAAAAGGTGAATAGCGGGCGCCATGCTGGGCGCTCGCTGTTCACTCAGCGCTGTGTTAAGAAAGCAAATTAATATTCACGTTCTAAACACTGAACCGCCTCTCAGCCAATCAGTTGCTCGGGTCTATTACCTGTCACCTGATTGGCTGAAACGGATGGGAAGAGAGGACGGGAGAAGAAGTCGAGGGGTGTCCTCTGTCCTCTGCCCCCATAGTGTCCTCTGTCCCTATAGTGCCTTCTGTCCTTTGCCCCCATAGTTTCCTCTGCCCCATAGTGTCCTCTGCCTCCGTAGTGACCTCTGTCCTCTGTCTCCATAGTGTCGTCTGTCCTCTGCCCCCATAGTGTCCTCTGCCCTTGTGGTGACCTCTGTCCTCTGTCTCCATAGTGTCGTCTGTCCTCTGATCCCATAGTGTCCTCTGCCCTGATAGTTTCCGCAGCCCCTATAGTGTCCTCTGCCTGCCCCCATAGTGTCCCCAGCCCTTATAGTCTCCTCTGTCCTCTGCCTGCCCCCATAGTGTCCTCTGTCCCTATAGTGCCTTCTGTCCTTTGCCCCCATAGTTTCCTCTGCCCCCATAGTGCCCTCTGCCCCCGTAGTGACCTCTGTCCTCTGTCTCCATAGTGTCATCTGTCCTCTGCCCCCATAGTGTCCTCTGCCCCCATAGTTTCCCCAGCCCCTATAGTCTCCTCTGTCCTCTGCCTGCCCCCATAGTGTCCTCTGCCCCCATAGTGTCCCCAGCCCATATAGTCTCCTCTGTCCTCTGCCTGCCCCATAGTGTCGCCAGCCCCTATAGTCTCCTCTGTCCTCTGCCTGCCCTCATAGTGTCCTCTGCCCCAATAGTGTCCCCAGCCCCTATAGTCTCCTCTGTCCTCTGCCTGCCCCCATAGTGTCCTCTGCCCCCATCGTGTCCTCTGTCCCCATAGTTTCCCCAGCCCCTATAGTCTCCTCTGTCCTCTGCCTGCCCCCATAGTGTCCTCTGCCCCCATAGTGTCCCCAGCCCCTATAGTCTCCTCTGTCCTCTGCCTGCCCCCATAGTGTCCTCTGCCCCCATAGTGTCCCCAGCCCCTATAGTCTCCTCTTTCCTCTGCCTGCCCCCATAGTGTCCTCGGCCCCTATCGTGTCCTCTGCCCCCATAGGGTCCCCAGCCTCTATAGTCTCCTCTGTCCTCTGCCTGCCCCCATAGTGTCCTCTGCCCCATTAGTGTCCCCAGCCCCTATAGTCTCCTCTGTCCTCTGCCTGCCCCCATAGTGTCCTCTGCCCCCATTGTGTCCTCTGCCCCCATAGTGTCCCCAGCCCCTATAGTCTCCTCTGTCCTCTGTCCCCATAGTTTCCTCTGACCCCATAGTGTCCTCTGCCCCCATAGTGTCCTCTGTCTTCTGCCCCATAGTGTCCTCTGCCCCCATAGTGTCCTCTGCCCTCTGCTCCCAAAGTATCCTCTGCCCTCTTCCCCTATAGTGTCCTCTGACCTCTGCTCCTCCTGCCCCTATAGTGTCCTCTGCCCCCTTGGTGTGCTATGTTCTCTGACCTCTGCCCCATAATGTCCTCTACCCCTATAGTGTCCTCTATCCTCTGCCCCTCCTGCCCCTATAGTGTCCTCTGACCTCGGCCCCTCCTGCACCCCACCCCACGAACAAAAAACACACACTGTGTAAATAGAACTCTCCTGTCTTACACAGGTGTAGAGCACAGCGGCGAGCGGCTGGTATCACGGGGCTGGATGGGGGGCACTGAATTAATTACGGGCACTGAAGGGCCGGACAAAAATGTAGAAAAAGTGAAGCACTGTGAATACTTTCCTGGGTGCACTCTGTATGTATAAACTAAAATGTACATAAAACGTCTCTCTGGATATTTAATGTCTATAAAGTCTCCAAACACTGGAGAGAGAGACAATGATACATTTCCAGGATGAATGGAGCTAATGAATATTTGTTCTTGCTGTGGTGACTCGGCAATATGAAGTGTCAAACAATATTGATACAGCCCATCATAAGGAGTAAGTTATAGGCGGTAAAGTTGATTACGGCGATATCAATAAGTCCGGGCTGAAACCGAATAAGTATGCAGGCTCACAAAGCCCCGGGCATCCGTCTTCCCGCCTTTGACACGTTCCCCATTCCGGGAGAATTTTCTCAATCTAATTTGCTGATTGCAATTGGTTAACGTCTCAAGCTGTTCATAGCACACAATTAGCCGTAACCATGGCAACCCTAGTTTCTAATTAATGACGGTGGATAAATCAGCAGACAATGGAACCATAATAGAGAAATTACTTAAAATCTATTAAGGCCGATCGCGGGTGCCAAATTGTCGCAGGATGGATTTGTGTTCCATTACCTCGCTATCCATTCTAGTCTGATAAAAAGCGCAAGTCGCCTTGACTGCGAAGTGTAACTTTTTTTTCCAGCCAATGGCTGGGGCGACTTGTGAATAATTAGCGGGTTTAGATTTCTGGAGATAATCAGCTGAGAAAATAGGAGATCAGGGAGGCGCAGTTGGCCGTCGGAGGAACGCGGCGGCAGAGGCGGCCGCGGCTATTTCCAAGAATATAGTGTAAACTAATCACATAAACGGGGGGGAAGCTGGAATTAATATCTGCACTTGGCAAGGAAGTATAAAAACAAGTCTAATGTTTCTCTGATGTCATATTAAAATAAAATACGGCTTTCCAGGACTCATTAATCGGCAAACACAGTTGTCTGAAACCCGAGACCAAAGGAAGCGGCGCAGTACCTTGTGAATAAAGAAGCGTTTTCCATAATTAACTTGGTCCGTGGAAAATTGTCCGTTACCGCGCACAGCAAAAAAATATTTTACCCCGAGCCGTTCACCGGGGGTAACTCCGACTATTTCACCAAACTAATTAATGTCATCATCAAGTGCCGACCTAAAAAAAAAGTGAACTGAAAGGTGCAAGAGAGGCGTGGCCTGGAAATTACATGTAAACAGTTTTAAATTAATGACATATCTTTATTCAGACTTTTCTAGCTATTTACATGAGAACAAATGTTTTATTTGGAATCTTTCCAAAAATAATTCAACCAACAACAAATTAATAAGAAAGATGCTGATTTATAGCAATGCGTTTTGTAGCACAGTTTGAGCAGGGCTTTTTTTTCTCTCAGTTATCTCTTGTCTCTGCCCCTACCCACCTCTGAGCCTCATCCTTTGGTTCCACCCCCTACCCCCCACCTCTGAGCACCGTCGTTGGTTCCACCCCCACCCACCTCTGAGCCCCGTCCTTTGGTTCCACCTCCTACCCCCCTTTGAGCACTGTCCCTTAGTTCCACCCCTTACCCACCTCTAACCCCCGTCCTTTGGTTCCACCCCATACCCACTTCTGAGCACTGTCATTTGGTTCCTCCCCCTGCCCACCTCTCTGCCCTATCCTTTGGTTCCTCCCCCTGCCTACCTCTAAGCACCATCCTTTGGTTCCACCTCCTACCTACCTCTGAGCCCCGTCCTTTGGTTCCACCCCATACCCACTTCTGAGCACCGTCCTTTGGTTCCACCCCCTACCCACCTCTGAGCACCGTCTTTGGTTCCACCCCTGACCCACCTCTGAGCCCCGTCCTTTGGTTCCACCTCCTATCCACCTCTGAGCACTGTCCCTTAGTTCCACCCCTTACCCACCTCTAAGCCCCGTCCTTTGGTTCAACCCCTTACCCACCTCTGAGCCCAGTCCTTTGGTTCCACCCCATACCCACTTCTGAGCACCGTCCTTTGGTTCCTCCCCGTACCCACCTCTCTGCCCCATCCTTTGGTTCCTCCCCCTGCCTACCTCTAAGCACCATCCTTTGGTTCCAACCCCTACCCTCCTCTGAGCCCCATCCTTTGTTTCCACCCCCAGACGTCCGGATTCTACTCTGCTATAGGCCACCTGGCCCAAAATCGCAGTTTCTCCCATCATTGACGGACTTTATCTCCACCTATAGCCTTAACAGCAAACACCTTTTGCTGCTCGGGGACTTCAATCTCTGGGCCAACTCCCCGCAAGACCCCGTTGCCGACGCCTGCATTGATCACTTCGAAGGATTAGGGCTACAACAACTAGTATGTGGGCCCACACATGCTTCAGGTCACACACTCGATCTTATTTTCAGACAAGATCTGGAAATAAAAATCTTGGAAAATGAACCATTGCCATGGACAGATCACCATGCAATTAAATTCATTATTTCCGATTTCCCACCCTTAACTAAAACATCAAATCTAGTGACAACACACTGGACTAGATGTCAGAAGAAGCTCCACTCGGAACTCTTCAAAACCACGTTAAGGAAAAAAATAAATACAATTCAGCCGCATCAAACGGCTGAAGAAACGCTGGATACCATAAACACGGCCCTATTACAGTCAGCCGACTTAATAGCGCCGAAACGTAAAACCCGCATCCGGAAAAATAACTCCAGCTGGTTCAATAACCAACTGGCATTACTGAAGCAAGAGCGTAGAAGGGCGGAAGCCGCCTGGAAAAGAAGCTCTTCAGATGAGAACCTTATCGTCTACAAAGCAACAACAAGAAAATACCACAAAGAAATCTTCAAAGCCAAGAAAAACTATTTTTCCGAGGCTATCAACAGCGCCCTTAATCGCCCACGCGAACTCTTTAAATTGGTCACTCAGACCATGAATCCAAGATGTCTTGAAGCCCCCAATTCGGACTCACAAGAATTTTGCAGTGAATTGTCGGATTACTTCATTAATAAAATCGAGGGGATCCGACAAAGCATTCAGCAAAATAATTCCCCCCTCAACTCTCCCCGTAATGATTTACACAATACCTGCAGTAATTCACCACAACCAGGTAAGTTCACGCTGGAACCTATCTCTATCCATGCCACTAAAAATATCATCGGTACTCTGCGTAACAGCACCGCGCCGAATGATATCATCCCCACTAAACTGCTGAAGGAATGCGCCGACATCCTGGCACCTCCTATCACGCAGCTTATCAACCAATCCTTCAGGGAAGGCATAGTGCCCTCCCAGTTGAAGGAGGGTATAATTCGACCCATCTTGAAGAAACCCAACCTGGACCCCAAGGACCCACTCCACCGTCGTCCAATAACAGGTCTAAATGTACTCTCAAAGGTAATGGAAAAAGTAGTGGTACAACAGCTGCAACATCATCTAGATACCCACAACCTACTTGACCCATTTCAATCGGGATTCCGGCCTGGACACGGGACAGAAACCGCATTGCTCAAAATATGGGACGACGCTCTCGAGGCCGCAGATGAAGGAGAATCTTGTCTTCTGGTTCTGTTGGACCTGAGCGCAGCCTTCGACACAGTAGACCACAAGCTTTTATTGACTCGGCTAGCTGAAGTAGCCAGAGTCGCAGAAGGCGATTTATCTTGGTTCTCCTCTTTTTTGGAAAACCGATCGCAAATAGTGAAGTTAGGACCTTTCACTTCTGAGAAACGCACGGTATTGTGCGGAGTCCCTCAAGGATCCCCCCTGTCGCCGGTGTTATTCAACATCTATCTTCGCCCTCTTTTTGAGATTATTAGCAGTCAAAAACTGCTCTACCACTCATATGCAGACGACACGCAACTATATTTCCGCATTTGCAATAAAAAGGATCATCACCTCAATCTAGAGACATGCCTCTCTTTGATAGAGGACTGGATGACAAAGAGTTATCTTAAACTCAACGGAGAGAAAACAGAACTTCTCCTGTT
The DNA here is from genome assembly GCF_905171775.1 of Rana temporaria. Lineage (NCBI taxonomy): Eukaryota > Metazoa > Chordata > Amphibia > Anura > Ranidae > Rana > Rana temporaria. Next base: position 8,856,537 of record NC_053496.1, read on the forward strand.
TCACGCCAAGCGTATGAATCAACCTACAACAACTTGGACCCCCCCGCCCATTCTGGGCAAAATCATCACCCCTAGCACCAAAGTCAAAAGTCTCGGGGTCATCTTTGACTCTCACATGACATTGGACGCACAAATAGGGTCAGTAGTCAGCGGATCTCACCATCTGCTGCGCCTACTACGCAGACTTACTCCTTTTATTCCCAAGGAAGACATAGCGGTTGTGGTGGGAGCTATTGTAAACTCAAGATTGGACTATGCAAATGCCCTTTACCTCGGACTCCCCAAGTACCAAATCGCTCGTCTACAAGTCGTTCAAAATACGGCCGCCAGACTTGTGACTGGGAAAAAACCATGGGAATCTATCTCACCTTCACTGAGATCCCTTCACTGGTTACCAGTAAAAGACAGAATCACTTTTAAAGCACTCTGTCTAACGCATAGATGTATCTATGGGAATGCTCCCCATTATCTATGCGAAAAAAAAAAAGCTCATAAACCCAATCACGTTCTGCGTTCCACCAATCAAAATTTCCTCCAGATACCCAAAGCCAGATACAAGTCCAAAGGAGAAAGGAGATTCGCGGTCCAAGGGCCTAGACTATGGAACGCTTTACCAACCAGCATTCGGTTGGAGGAGAATCACTTCGCATTCAGGAGAAAGATCAAGACTCATCTCTTTTGATACCAAAGGAGACAAGAACAACAAGCGCCCAGAGGCGATTAAATTCGCATGTGCTGCGCTATATAAGTTTTCATTCATTCATTCATACCCACCTCTGAGCCCTGTCCCTTGTTTCCACCCCCTATCCACCTCTGAGCACCATTCATTGGTTCCACCCCCTACCCACCTCTAAGCACCGTTCTTTGGTTCCACCCCCTGCCCACCTCTGAGCATTATCATTTGGTTCCACCTCCTGCCCCCCTCTAAACACTGTGCCTTGGTTCTACCCCCTATCCACCTCTGAGCACTGTCCTTTGGTTCCACCCCCTACCCACCTCTAAGCACTGTCTTTTGGTTCCACCCCCTATCTACCTTTGAGCCCCATCCCTTGGTTCCACCCTCTACCCACCTTTGAGCACTGTCCTTTGGTTCCACTCCCTACCCACCTTTTGTGCCCAGTCTCTTGGTTCCACCCTCTACCCACCTTTGTGCACCGTCCCTTGTTTCCACCCCCTATCCACCTCTGAGCACTGTCCTTTGGTTCCACCCCCTACCCACCTCTAAGCACCGTCTTTTGGTTCCACCCTCCACCCACCTCTGAGCACTGTTCTTTGGTTCTAGCCCCTACCCACCTCTAAACACCATCATTTGGTTCCACCCTGACCCACCACTTTGCCCTGTCCCTTGGTTCTACCCACCTCTAAGATCCGGCCCTTGGTTCCACACCCTACCCATCTCTGAGCCCCATCCCATGGTTCCATCCCCTATCCACCTCTCAGCACTGTCCTTTTATTCCATCCCCTACCTACCTCTAAGCACCATCCTTTGGTTCCACCCCCTATCCACCTCTATGCCCACTCCTTTGGTTCTACCCCCTACCCACCTCTGAGTACTGTCACTTGGTTCCACTTCCTACCCACCTTCCAGTGTTGCCCATTTTAGAAGATACCAAACTGAGTATCCATTTGTGATGCCAAGTCATTTTTATGGAATAGGTTAAAGAGATTGTAAAGGATTTTTTTTTCAAGAAATAACAAGCATCTCTACACTTACCTGCTCCGTGCAATGGAATTGCAGTATGTGTGCGGCACTGCAGCAGCCAGGGAGAGAGGGAGTCCTCTCCGGCAGTGCAGTCATGCTCAGTCATATTGTGTGTGGGGCCCTGGGGTGCAGCTGAAAAATGGAATCCCAGCCTGCTGGGATTTGTAGTCCCAAGAAGGGGTGGGCAATACTTACACATACTGGGGGGGTGGTCATACAAAGTAAAAGCCGTGGCTGACCTGCCCATCTTCTAGAATTATCTATTGTCTGGCACACTGGTTTAAAGGGAAACTCTGTTGTAAGTGGGATCTCTGTGGACCATGGTCCCCCTCACATCAGAGGCCCCCATTACATCACAGTCCGCAGGGATCCCCTTTAATTATTGGGGGGGATGACACTATTTTTTACCGCACCAGGTGACACTAACCCTAGTGACATCACTGGTCGTTCGGAAAGGATGGGAGCGCTCCCATCCTTTCAAAACTTCAGTAACCTCCTCTGGAGGTCCAGCAAGACCCTGCAATCCCCATCACTAAGTTCCGAGGGGGCGGAGCGACATGCATTGAGGGCGTGGCCTGGCTGGAGTCCAGGCTGAGGTTGCCACTCTCACATTGATTCTAGGGACTACATGGATGTGTGGCTCCCTTTTTGTTCTGAACCATAGCAGGAGCTGGGATAAACTCCATCCCGCGCCAGCACTCCCAGTTGATTTGGGTCGCAAAGACCCCACAATCACTGGTGAGCAGCCACTAGGACTGTAATCCGCCCATCGCATTATAATGCATCTTCATAAGGTTTATCGCTCCTACATCACAAGGATTCAACTACTCTGTCTTATTAAAGGGTTAAGCTGCCTGTGAATGGTGCTACGTAAGTCAGCAAGTCACCATGCTGTCCATACAGACTGCGTCTAAGGAGGCATGTCAATGCATAAAGTAGCATTTGAAACTAGACATGTGCAATTAGTTTCGTTCCAAATTTGTTTTCTAACGAATTTCAAAAAATGTGTTCATTCGGAAATATTCAAATTAATGAAAACTCATTTAACAAATTTGAATGCTCGTAAATTTGTAAATTCGTAAATTCAAAATTAGAAAAATTCAAAATGAGAAAATTCGAAAACCCGAAAACACTGTCCCTTGGTTCTACCCCCTATCCACCTCTGAGCACTGTCCTTTGGTTCCACCCCCTACCCACCTCTAAGCACTGCCTTTGGTTCCACCCTCTATCTACCTTTGAGCCCCATCCCTCTACCCACCTCTGAGCACTGTCCTTTGATTCCACCCTCTACCCACCTCTAAGCACTGCCTTTTGGTTCCACCCCCTATCTACCTTTGAGCCCAATCCCTTGGTTCCACCCTCTACCCACCTCTGAGCACTGTCCTTTGGTTCCACTCCCTACCCACCTTTGTGCCCAGTCTCTTGGTTCCACCCTCTACCCACCTTTGTGCCCAGTCTCTTGGTTCCACTCCCTACCCACCTTTGTGCCCAGTCTCTTGGTTTCACCCTCTACCCACCTTTGTGCCCCATCCCTTGGTTCCACCCTCTACCCACCTCTGAACACTGTTCTTTGGTTCCACCCCTATACCCACCTCTAAACAGCATCATTTGGTTCCACCCTGACCCACCATTGTGCCCTGTCCCTAAATTCAAAATTCAAAATACAAAAATTCGAAAACCCGAAAACCCTAAAATCCGAAATAATAACTAACTAATAATAACTTAACTATCACATATAGGTATTGGAATTTTCTTTTCAAATTTGACTGTTAGCGTGACGAATACAAATGTATCCGAAGTTACGAATTATCCAAAATAACAAATGCCGTAGCTAAATGAATGGTAACGTAACAAATAAATAATAATAAAATAACACTAATAATAATAAAACCTTTTTATTATTATTATTTATTATTAAGAGCCGGTTCACACTGGGGCGACCTGACCTGTCAGACGACTCAGCCGCCTGACAAGTCGCGGTCCACAGTAGTCAATGGAACCGTTCTAATAGGAGCGACGCAAGTCGCTCCAACTTAGAAAAAGGTTCCTGTACGACTTCGGGGGCGACTCGGGGCGACCTGCATTGACTTCAATACTGAAGTCATTTTGCAAGTTGCCTCTCAAGTCGCCTTACGATCGCCTTGCCGAGTCGCCCCTAAAGTCGTGCCGCCTGTGTGTGAACCGGCTCTAATTTGTTTAGATGCCGCATTCGTTATTTCAGATAATTTGTAACTTTGGATAAATTCGTATTCGTTACGTCCACTAAGGCCACGTACACACGATCGGATTTCTAATGGAATAAAATCCGATGGATTTTTTCGTTGGATATCTGATGAAGCTGACTTTCATCAGTCTTGCCTACACACCATCAGACTAAATTTCGACCGTGCTAAAACGCGGTGACGTAAAACACAACGACGAGCCGAAAAAAATAAAGTTCAGTGCTTCCGAGCATGCGTCGACTTGATTCTGAGCATGCGTGGATTTTTCTCCGATGGAGTTCCACACAGACGATCGGAATTTCCTATCGTTTTTTCATCCATCAGAAAAATTTAAAACATGTTCTATTTTTTTTACACCGATGGAAAGAAACCGATGGGGCCCCCACACGATCGGTTTGTTCGATGAAAAAAGTCCATCTGACTGTTTTCATCGGATAAACCGATCGTGTGTACACGGCATAACAGCCAAATTTGAAAGGAAATTCCAATACCTATAATTTAATAGTTAGTTATTATTAGTTAGTTATTATTTAGAATTTTGGGATTTTCGTTCTTTCGAATTTTCCGAAATTTTTCAAATTTTTCAAATATTTTCATTTGTTTAGATGCGGCATTCGTTATTTCGGATAATTTGTAACTTCATATAGATTCTTATTCGTTACGTCCACTAACAGCCAAATTTGAAAGAAAATTCCAATACCTATAATTTAATAGTTAGTTATTATTAATTAGTTATTTTTTCAAAATTTTCGGAATTTCTTTCTTATTTTCAGATTTTCTAATTTACGTATTAAAAAATTTACGAATGACCCGAAAAATCTAAATAAAAAAAAAAAATGAAAAAAAAAAACCGAACACATTTTTCGTCAGTGCCCACGTCTATTTGAAACAGAAAAGTCATCATTAAAAATGCCCAACGTTTTTGGAGGATGGACACATTTTTTTGGAGGGGGCAATCTAAACGAAACGAGACTCAGTCCGGTATGAAGTTATTCGTTCCTGGAAAAATCTAGGTTCTCTGCAACATTGGTTCAACAGGAAATACAGACAAGTGATAATGGGCGGCTTTTTACAGTAACCAAATGTAGCAAATCCTATCATCCGGGAACACCGACTGCCAACCATAGCATTCAAATAAATCAGATCGGAGGGTGGCAGTTGGCAGTACAAGTCTTGAACCTCTAATAAGCTGTTTGGGCCGCAGCATCATCCAATCAGTAAGAGGACCTGTTAATGGTCTTCTCACATTCTGGAGGGACACGGAAACAAATCGCATTCCATTCCCCCCCCACCCCCCACCCCCGGGGATTGAACACTGGAAATGTGCCAGGAAGATTTTGTGTGACAACTAACAACTCTGTCATCACCTGCTCAGGTGAGAATCCCATAATAGCAGATACAATTGTATTTTCTTTTTTCCCACACATGTATATGTATCTACATCTGTTTTCTGATGCCGCGTACACACGATCATTTTTCGGCATGAAAAAAACTTTGTTTTACATTTTTTTTTATTTAAAATGATCGTGTGTGGGCTTCACATAACTTTTCGGCTTCTGAAAAAACGACAACATTTTTTTTTTCAAGCATGCTGCATTTTTTAACAACGTTTTAAACACTTAGGCAGCTAAAGGACCTGGCCAGTTTTTGCGATTCGGCATGCGTAGCTTTAACTGACAATTGCGCGGTCGTGCGACATGGCTCCCAAACAAAATTGGCGTCCTTTTTTCCCCACAAATAGAGCTTTCTTCTGGTGGTATTTGATCACCTCTGCGGTTTTTATTTTTTGCGCTATAAACAAAAATAGAGCGACAATTTCGAAAAGAATGCAATATTTTTTACTTTTTGCTATAATAAATATCCCCCAAAAATATATAAAACATTATTTTTTCCTCAGTTTAGGCCGATACATATTCTTCTACATATTTTTGGTAAAAAAAAATCGCAATAAGCCTTTATCGATTGGTTTGCGCAAAATTTATAGCGTTTACAAAAAAGGGGATAGTTTTATTGCATTTTTATATATATATTTTTTTTTACTACCAATGGCGACGATCAGCGATTTTTTTCATAACTGCGACATTATGGCGGACACTTCGGACAATTTTGACACATTTTTGGGACCATTGTCATTTTCACAGCAAAAAATGCATTAAAAATGCACTGATTACTGTGAAAATTACATTTGCAGTTTGTCATTTGGTAGCACCATATCGGAAGGACGGCGTCTTTTCACCTGCCAGTGACACCTGTCCCAGCACTGACTACAGAGTAATTTTGAGAGAGGCAGCATAGAGATCAATCTCTTTCCCTCAGCTTTGGCACACTTAACCATTTGCCATGTTCCACCCATAAGCTTAGGAGGGAAGCGACTGTATACATGACGTCCAGCAGGATAACATGCCGGCGCAGCGCGGCGATCGCGAGTGCGGCGTGTCAGACACACCGCATCTCCGATCGTGGTAAGAAGCCTCTGACAGAGACTTCTTACCATGTGATCAGCTGTGACCAATCACAGCTGATCATCGCATAAACCAGGAAGTGCCGGTAAACAGCATTCCTCGGTTAGCGCTGACAGGGAGAGCCAATTGGCAACTTTTCTTGTCAGAGGGGGGGCGGGTCTGTGCTGATAATCAGCAGATTGATTAACAGCACAGCCCCATCAGATGTTCCCATCAGCGGCTAAAAAATGCCCATAAGCGACGAGGCAGTGCCCCATAAAAAAGTCTGATAGTGCCCATCAAAGTGCCAATCAGTGACCATATCAGTGCAAATGAGTGCCCACCACAGTGCCAATCAGTGCCTATCACATTTCCAATCAGTGCCCAACAGTCAAACCTGTTAGTAACTCATCATCAGTGCTGCCCAGTGCCACCTGTCAGTGCCACCTATCAGTGCCAATCAGTGCCATCTGTCAGTGCCCATCACAGCCGCCTGTCAGCGCTCATCACAGCCGACTGTCAGCGCTCATCACAGCCGCCAGTCAGTTCTCATCAGTGCCGCCTACCAGTGCCCATCAGTGCCACCTACCAGTGCCCATCAGTGGTGCCTACCAGTGCCGCCTATTGGTGCCCATCAGTGCTGCATATCAGTGCCGCCTATCAGTGCCCATCAATTCTACATATCAGTGCATTCTCCTCAGTGCCCATCAGTGAAGGAGAAAACAACATTTTGTAACCAAAACGAAGAATAACATATTTTTTTCTCCAAAATTTTTGTTTTTTAGTTTGTTTAGCAAAAAAATTAAAGACGCAGAGGTGATCACATACCACCAAAAGAAATCCCTATTTGTGGGAAAATTATAAACAAAAATTGTATACAGTGTAGCATGACCGCGCAATTGTCATTCAAAGTGCGACAGCGCTGAAAGCTGAAAATTGTCCTGCGCAGGAAAGGGCGAAAGTGCCCGGTATTGAAGTAGTTAAACATAATAAAAAAAAACTTTAAAAAATTATTATTATTTGGCTTTTATTTACTCAAGAGAAAGATCATATAAAACGTTTTTTGACACTTAAGAACCACATTTTTTCCTAGAGGAACATTCAAGTAGAGAAATGTGAGAATGTGAAATTTCCTTTAATCATCGTATAGGGTGACTAATTCATGCCTCGTCTTTTATATTCATGAAATTTTTAAGCTAATATCTCTATACGAGGACCGTGCCTCCCTATGGCTCTTAAAAAATATGAAAATGTATTTTAAAGAAAGGCCGCCGTGGCAGGTTTGGTGGCGTAACGCGGCGATGAGATGTTAATACGGTATCTCACTCCACTCTCCCGGTATGCTGCTGAGCCAGCTGATGAGCTTTATGTAAGGAAATATTGAAGAAAAATTCTTCCCTCTCTGTAATTATGTAAAATAATCAGTAGGTGTTTTAAATTTCTCCAAGCGCCCGGCACTAGCGACGTCCCAGACAAACATTTTTTTTTATTCATTTACAAAAGGCTTGGAAAAAGACCAAAATAGCATTCACGGAACCCAGGGAGGAAACGGTCGGCGCCTTGCGAGGATTAATGGACTACTTGGTCCATGGCTGTGCATAGAATTATGTCCGCCATGTCCCCGCGTTCTGAAACATCTCCGCAAAGTGACATTGAAAAGAGTTTATGTTCAGATTTTATTTTTTATTTAATTGTATTTATTTTTTTCTTTTGAGCTCAGCGCGGCTTCGCATTCGTATAAAACGATATAATTATGCGTGCATCTCAACCTGTCCGCACTCAGATGTCACCCCACACATCTGTCCTTACAAAATGTTTGCTTTCATTAGCTTTGAACTCTCACTTGTGAGGGTCCCTGACACGATGGCAACCGGGGAAATTTCATTTCAGTCTTTTAAAATTTTCCCTTTTTAATTTGCTTTGGAAATATATTTATCACATTTTAGACAACTGGGCAAAACAAAGCAAGATAATGCAATATAATACAATATATCAACAAGATAATACAATATATCAACAATTAGTAAGACCTCATCTGGAATATGCAGTTCAGTTTTGGGCTCCAGTTCTCAAAAAAGGATATCAGGGAACTGGAGAAAGTGCAGAGAAGGGCAACCAAACTGATAAGAGGCATGGAGAAGCTCGGCTATGAGGAAAGATTAGAAGAACTACATTTATTCACTCTTGAGAACAGGAGAATAAGGGGGGATATGATCAACATGTACAAATGTATAAGGGGTCCATATAGCAGTGGCGTAGCGTGGGGGGGGGCAGGTGTGAACTTGGTGTTAAGTTATTCACTTTACGGTCAACACAAAAGACAAGGGGGCACTCTTTACATCTAGAGGAAAAGAGATTTCACCTCCAAATACGGAAAGGTTTCTTCACAGTAAGGCCTCGTACACACGACCGAGAATCTCGCCGTAAAAGAAACATTGTTTTCCTCGACGAGATTCTTGTCAAGCTTTCCTTGCATACACACTGGCCCAGATTCACAGAGAGCAAGGCGCACATTACGCCGTCGTAGAGCACACACCGTACGCCACGCCAACGTAGCGCGGAGAGGCAAGCATTGCATTCAGCAAGCCAGTGCTCCCAACGCTGCGCCAGAGTGGCGTAGGTTTCGAAGGCGCACGCCGGCGTAGGTGGAAGTGGGCGTGACCCCATGCAAATGATGGGCCGAGCGCCAGACAGGTACGTATCACGAACTGCGCATGCGCCGCAAAGTGGACGCATACACAGCACCCCCCTGCGCCTGCTCACAACCACCCCGGCACAACTGCCTAAGCTACGTCGGATCACCGCGTATGCCATGAACATAACGTACGCCCAGCCAGACACACGTCCAACGCACAATACGCTGGCTTGTGTTCCCTGGTGCAGACCTGTGCATGTCTGTTGCCGGGTTGCACGTCATTTATGGGGAATAACTTTACGCCGGATGTACAACTTACGCGCATCTCGCGTAGCATGCGACGGGCACACGCACGTTCATGAATTGGCGTATATCCCTCATTTGCATGTTTGAATGGCTAATCAATGGGAGCGGCACCATGCGCCCAGCCCATATGTGCGCCCACCCTACGCCGGTGTGTGCAAGCTACGTCGGCGGGGTGTAGCCTGTTTTTAGGCGCATGTTGGTTCGTGGGTCTGCCACACACATACGCCGGCGCACATTGGCACTTACGTCGGCGTAACGTGTTATACGTCGGCATAAGTGCTTTGTGAATCTGGGCCACTGTCGAGACAAAATCTCGTCGTTCTCAAACGCGGTGACGTACAACACGTACGACGGCACTATAAAGGGGAAGTTCGATTCCACTTGCGCTACCCTCGGGGCTGCTTTAGCTGATCTCATGTTACCGCGTGTTAAGTATAAGTTTGGTGAGAGATGATTCGCGCTTTTCAGTCTGTTACAGCGTGACAAATGTGCTATCTCCATTACGAACGCTACTTTTACCGAAGGTGCGCTCCCGTCTCATACTTTATTCTGAGCATGCGCGGGTTTCTAAGCATACACACGAACGTGTTTCACTTTTTTTCTTGTCGAGATCCACAACAGTTTTCTTGACGAAAAACATACACACAACCGTTTTTTCTCAGCAAAAATGCTCTGCCAGCATTTTTCTTGATGGATTTTGCAGAGGAAAACGGTCGTGTGTACGAGGTCTCAGAGCTGTGAAAATGTGGAATTGACTCCCTCCAGAGGTGGTTCTGGCCAGATCAGTAGATTCCTATAAGAAAGGCCTGGATTTGTTCCTAAATGTACAGAATATAACTGGGTACTAACATTTATAGGTAAAGTTGATCCGGGGAAAATCTGATTGCCTCTCGGGGGATCAGGAAGGAAATTTTTTCCCCTCTGTAGCAAATTGGATCATGCTCTGCTGGGGTTTTTCGCCTTCCTCTGGATCAACTGTGGGTATAGAATTGGGTATATGGGATTGTATGATATTATCATTTTATTTTTTTATGGTTGAACTGGAAGGACCTGTGTCTTTTTTCAACCTAACTATGTAACAAGATTTCACATGTAAGAGAAATTAAAGAATATTTCTGATTGGTAGTTCGTTTGTCAGGTCACCTGAGGCCAGGTGACAGAGTCACCCCGTTGGGGTCAGGAGTGCACCGCTAAGGTAGTGTATTCTAGACTGCTGTGGATGGAACTCTAGGTGGTTCAGGAAGGCAGGTCCACTGGAGCACCATCACGGATGCCACAGGGAGCTAGAGCATAAGATTCCCCAGGGAGCGGAGTCTAAGAGCCAGCAGGTGTTCACCAGAGCCTCTAGTGGTGAGGATGGACTGTGCTGCAACTGGCTTCAGGTCGCGGTCCCCAGGGTCTCCCAGCTCAAGCTCACGGTAGGCTACAAGAGGATGAAGAGGAATCTGCAGCCCTGGACAACAAGGGATAGTAAGGAGATAATCCAAAGGTCAGGGCGACTAGCAGACAAGGATAAACAGAGAACACGCCAAAAGGTCAGGGTCACAAGCAGGCAGGGATAGTCGAGAACATGCCAAAGGTCAGTGTCACACGCAGACAGGGATAGTCCAGAACATGCCAAAAGTCAGGGTCACAAGCAGACAGGGATAATCGAGAACACTCCAAGATCGGTAACAGAGACAAACATAGAGCACACGGCAAGCAGGAAACAGGAAACCAAACGATATTGCACGGCAGGTTCGGAGAACACAGTGTTAAATAGTGGTTCCTGGTAAGGCTATGGTGGAGCCACACTGAGGGAAGATTACTTAACCATGCGGGTGTGAGAGAGCAAGCCCACACAGACCAGGTAAGAGGCGGACAGGTCATGAAAGTATTACTGCAAGGTCATGACATCGTTGTTAGGACTCTTTGCCCTATTACAGCCAGAAGAAGTGAGGAACACTGTGGAAAGATAATGAATGAGAAAAAGATGGAAGAGAGGTTTATCTGCTTCCCTTCCTCAGCAGCTCAGAGAGAGCACACCAGAGGTATCTGGGAAAGTGATCTGCAGCTAGGTGGTAGGTGCTGCACTGTAAGAACCAGCATGTGGCCAACTAGGTCAGAGCCCTTCACTGAAAGACTCATCTACTGTGACTAGCAACTCCTCTCATTACAATGGGGCAGCCCCCCTGTGCCCTCAGGCCCTGAATCCCTTCAGCTGTTCACCTGTGTTACCAGAGTACTATAGTTCAATGGGTTGACCCCCCTGTGTTTTCAGACCTTGCATCCCTCCAGCTGTTCACCTGTGTTACCAGAGTACTCTAGTTACAGTGGGTTAAGCCCCCCATGTGTTCTTAGACCTTGAATCCCTACAGCTCTTTACCTGTGTTACCAGAGTACTCTAGTTCTAGTGGGTTAACCCCCCCTGTGTTCTTAGACCTTGGATCCCTCCAGCTGTTAACCTGTGTTACCAGAGTACTCTAGTTCTAGTGGGTTAACCCCCTGTGTTCTTAGACCTTGGACCCCTTCAGCTAATCACCTGTGTTACCAGAGAACTCTAGTTTCAGTGGGTTGACCCCCCCTGGTTTTCAGAACTTGGACCCCTGCAGCTGTTTACCTGTGTTACCAGAGTACTCTAGTTCTAGTGGGTTAACCCCCCCGTGTTCTTAGACCTTGCATCCCTCCAGCTGTTCACCTGTTTTACCAGAGTACTATAGTTATACTGGGTTAACCCCCCCCCCCGTTGTTAGACATTGGATCCCTCCAGCTGTTTACCTGTGTTACCAGAGTACTCTAGTTCTAGTGGGTTGACACCCCCTGTGTTTTCAGACCTTGGACCCCACCAGCTGTTTACCTGTGTTACCAGAATGCTCTAGCTCCAGTGGGTTAAACCCCCCTGTGTTCTTAGACCTTGGATCCGTCCAGATGCTCACCTGTGTTACTAGAATACTCTAGTTCTATTGGGTTAACCCCCCCCCTGTGTTCTTAGACCTTGGATCCCTCCAGCTGTTCCCCTGTGTTACCAGAGTACTCTACTTTCAGTTGGGCGGCCCCCCTGTGTTCTCCGGCATTAGATCCCTGTAACTACATTGAGCGGTATTCTACCGCATTTTTTTCCAAGGGGAAAACTACCACTTTGTGAATTGAGCCCATTATTTTTTATCAAGGTGTTATTAGTAAAGTTCCACTTTAATAAGCTTTTCCTGAGACGGTCTTGTCTGATGGGATCAGCTCTGATAGTTGTGCAGCAATTTCTTTTTTCTTTTTTCTCCTTATTAGATGTGCAGTATAGAAAGCCAGATTTTATCCAAGAAAAGATCACTCATGAAGGCAGAAAATAACCTTTGAAATTTAATAAGTATAAAGCAACTGGAGAATATCGGAAGAGCTTCACATTGGCATCCTAATCATGGACAAGTGGTATGCTTCCAACTGCCATTTGTTTATTATTTAACAGGTTTACAAATCTGACGTGTTAATTGGGCGGGTTGGGTTTTTCTTTTACACTTGAAGATTTGATTCAAAGAGGGAAAGAAACACGTTTCCCAGGCCAGTAACACCCATCGTTATAGCAATATAAAGGAAACATGGGCATGAGCTACAGGAAAAGTGACATTTACAAAGGAAGAAAGAAAAATAATTATACACTTTAAATTGCTGGAAAGTGACATTTCACTGGCAAAAAAACAAAAAAAATTAACAGCACACAATGGTCCTCCCCAAATTCTTAGTGGAGCTTTGGAGGGGTCTGTCTGCTGCTTATTTGTATATATATATATTTTTTAGTCATCAATGAAATACCAGTTGCTGGCAATTTGGGGAAAGTTTTCTGTACGCCACAGATGCCCCTTCACATGCAGGATTAGGAATCTGCCCCCACCCCCAGGCATGTTATTTAACTGTGACTGGGCCATTCTAACACATGAATATGCTATTTAAACCATTCCATTGTAGCTCTGGCTGGATCTTTAGAGTCGTTGTCCTGCTGGAAGGTGAACCTCCGCCCCGGTCTCAAGTCTTTTGCAGACTCTTAACAGGTTTTCTTCTAAGATTGTCCTGTATTTGTCTCCACCCATCTTCCCATCAACTCTGACCAGCTTCCCTGTCCCTGCTGAAGAAAAGCATCCCCACCACCACCTGCCACCACCATGTTTCACAGTGGGGATGGTGTGTTCAGGGTGATGTGCAGTGTTAGTTTTCCCCACACACATAGGCCCGGATTCACAAAGCACTTACCCCGACGTATCTCGAGATACGCCGCGTAAGTGTAAATATGCACCGTCGTATCTGTGCGCCGTGCCCACAAAACTAGATACGCCTGAAAATAGGCTTCCTACAACCGACATAACTTGCCTACGCCGTCGTATCGTGGGCGCATATTTACGCTGGGCGCATTTGCCGCTCCTATTGATTTTCTATGCACATATGCAAATGAGGGAGATACTCCGATTCACGAACGTAGTTGCGCCCGGCGCATAATATTCGCGGTTTGCGTAAGTCGTACGTCCGGCGTAAAGTTATTCCCCATATAGGAGGCGCAACTCATGCAAAGGTATGGACCAGGGAACACAAGCCGTTGTATCTTTTGTCGTTTACGTAGTACGTGAATATGACTAGGCGTAGGTTACGTTCACGTCGTAGGCAGTGATTCGACGTATCTTAGGCAGTTGTTTCGACGTGATTCTGAGCATGCGCACTGGGATGCAGCCTCGGGACGGCGCATGCGCCGTTCGTTTTAAGTACTTCTATGGCGCTTGGCCCATCATTTGCATGGGGTCACGCCTCATTAGCATGGCTCACGCCCACTTCCACGTACACTGGCTTACGCCGAGGAAACCCAGCGTAGATTTGAGAGCGAGTGGGAGCACTGGCTTCCTGAATACTGTGCTTGCCTCTCTGTGCTGCGTCGGTGTAGCGTATATTCGATACGCTACGCCGGCATATACATTGGCGCATATATATGCCGGCGTAGCGTAACGAATATACGCTATGCTGACGCAGCGCAGATACGACGGCGCATACTTACACTTACGCGGCGTATCTCGAGATACATCGGCGTAAGTGCTTTGTGAATCCGGGCCATTGTGTTTTGCTTTTAGGCCAAAAAGTTCAATTTGGTATCATGTGACCAGAGCACCTTCTTCCACATGTTTGCTTTGTCCCCTCCCCCACATGGCTTCTCACAAACTGCAAACAGGACTTCTTATGTCTTTCTTCTTGTCACTCTTCCATAAAGGGCAGATTTGTGGAGAGCACGACTAATAGTTGTCCTGTGGACAGATTCTCCCCCGTGAGCTGTGGATCTCTGCAGCTCCTCCAGAGTTACCATGGGCCTCTTGGCTGCTTCTCTGATGAATGCTCTCCTTGCCCGGCCCGGTCAGTTTAGGTGGACGGCCGTGTCTTGGTAGGTTTGCAGTTGTGCCATACTCTTTCCATTTTCGGATGATGGATTGAACAGAAGCTCTGTGAGATGTTCAAAGCTTGAGATTTTTTTTTTATAACCTAGGTGGAGGTCAACAATGGCAGCTTTGGTATTTCCCTTATGACAGGCTTTCTTTCAATAAAGTGTGGTGGGGAGTGGACAACTAATAATAAAACTGACCTGACTACGCTACATGAATGGCATCAAACATACACTGGTCAGCAATACAGTGGAACCGCGGATTGCGAGGAACTCGGTTACCGAGCCTAGGATGTCCATCTGCATGCCTCACGGTGCCTCACTTTTCCTCACTGTGTCCATGTGCATGCCTCACTGTGCCCATGCCTCACTGTGCCCATGCCTCACTGTGCCCATGCCTCACTGTGCCCATGCCTCACTGTGCCCATGCCTCCCTGTGCCCATATCTAACTGTGTCCATGACTAGACTGACGTTTAACATGGGAGTCTATGGAAGAGGTGCCCAGTTTGAAAAATCGGTGCTCCCTAGGTCCCGTAGACAACAAACTTTGAACACTTGTAGAGGAGAAATTGCGCTATATGCGTGCCAAGTTCTGGGTCCAGGGGACCTACGACCGGCCGGTACCGGGTCCCCAAACTCACCAGAGAAATGACCGTTTAACATTGGAGTCTATGGAAGGGGTTCCCGGCTTTGAAAAATTGGTGCTCCCCGGCTGTAAGTCCCCCAGACAATAAAATTTGCACATTTGTAGAGGAAGAGTGGGACTACATGTGTAGTTGGGGTCCAGGGGACCTACGGCCAGCCGGTACCAGGTCCCCAAAGTCCGGGAGATCATGTGCAAAAAGCTGACTCGAGTATAAGCCGAGGAGGGCATTTTCAGCACAAAAAATGTGCTGAAAAACTCGGCTTATACTCGAGTATATACGGTAAAAAAAAGAATTTGAACAAAATTTTTTTTTTTTTTTACATTAAAAGGAACCTACTAATGTGAAATTTATTTTTTAGGATGGACCTCTGCTTTAAATGATTTGCTACCGACTCCCTGATGCCAGATACCTTCAGAGGTCTTGTGGTGTTCATACCTTGACGGGTCAGGAAATGGGGACCTACTCAATATTAGGGGGGGGGGGGTCACAAAGTATGTGGCTGATTGTTGTATACCCATAGGCCACAAAATTATCCAAAACCCTCTGGCATGAAGAGATGTTTGGATAGGAGGAGAAGTTAAGTTGATAAAATCTCTACAAAGTATACAGAAAAGAGTTTGTTAATGTTTTTAATTATTTAAGATGGCGTTGGTGGCTCCCCAGCTGTCGCTGTGAGATGTCACGCAGGGAAGGGCTGTTCTCAGCAGCTCTCTGCCCTGTGGAAAGGAAAAGTCTACACGCCGCGGTGTGACTGACTGAAATAACAGGAACAGAAAGCTGCAAATAAGACTTCTAATTGTTAAAGTCTGAAAATTCTTCTGAATTAGTTTTATTTGCTATTGATAGCTTTATAAGTTTAGAGATCCATGACTTAGCCAAACTCAAACACCAACTAGCGAGTTCTGCCATGTGCGATAGTTGAGGTGCTGTACCTGTAGTGGGATTTTGTGGGGTGTGTGTATTGTAGATTAGAGACTCATTTAGGGAGTATGATATTTTAAAGAAGCCTACAGTTTGATATTTTGATGATATAGATCAGGGGTCTCCAAACTGCAGCCCGAGGGCCGGATGTGGCCCTTTGCTTGCCTTTACTCGACCCTTGGGGCACTATTCCTCCCACTGATACAAGACACTATTCTGCCATTCGACACCTAAAATGTAGCACCATTTCTCCCACCAACACAAAAAATGAAGGCTCTATTCTTCCCTAGGATACCAACAATGGGGCACTAAAAGTGGTGATGTTTACTCCCACTGATGCTAGGACAATTTCTACGCCTGCTGGCCACAATCCGGCCCTCCTAAAGTCTGAAGGACAATAAACCAGGCCTTTGTTTAAAAAGTTTGGAGACCCCTGATATAGATAATGCTACTTTAAAAAAAGTAATAGCGCATCTCCATTTGGTTTTAGCTGGAAGGAAGGCTTAACCGGATGGGTCAATGGCATAGCCCAGGGGTCTCCAAACTCTCGCCCTCCAGTTGTTTAGGAACAACAATTTCCTTCATGCCTAGTCATGTCTGTGAAAGTCAGAGTTTTACAATGTCTCATAGGACAAGTAGTTGGTGGACCATAGTTTGGAGATCCCTGGTGTAGCCATATGGAACAATTGGATTGAATGAATGAAGGGAAGGCTTGACTGGGGTAAGCCAATGGCATAGCCAAGTTCTGAAAATCGTATTGAATAGATTAATGGGGGCTTGACTAGGGTGAGCCAATTGCGTAGCTAGGTGAAACAAATTGCATTGAATAGATGAAGGGGAGGCATTACTGGGTTGGGCCAATGCCGTAGACAGGTGAGGAAAATTGGATTGTATTGACAAAGAGGAGGCTTGACTAGGGTGGGAAAATTGGCCTAGCCAGATGGAAAAAGTGGATTAAACAGAGGAAGGTGAGGCTTGATTAAGGTGGGCCAAATGGGGTAACCAGATGGAAAAATTGGATTGAATAGAGCAGGGGTTTCCAAACTTTCCAATCAAAGGGCCAGTTTACTGTCCTTCAGAGTTTAGGAGGGCCGGACTGTGGCCAATGCCCCATTGTTTGTTTCAGTGAGAGTAATTGTGCGGCCATCGTTGATATCAGAGGGAGAAATTTTGCCCCATCGTTGATGTCATTGAGTTCCATTGCTGGTGTCAGTGAGAGGAATTGTGCCCCATTGGTGGTGTCAATGGGAGGAATTGTGCCCCATCATTGATGTCATTGGGCCCTATCGCTGTTGTCATTGAGAGGAATTGTGCCTCCTTTGTTGGTATCAATAGGAGGAATTGTGCCCCATCGTATGTGACATTGGGAGGAAATGGGCCCCTTTCATTGGTGTCAGTGGGGGGATTATGCCCCAAAGTTGGTATGAGTGGATGAAATAGTGCTCCATGGGCCGGATAAAGGCAAGCACTGCATCTGGCCCTTGGGCCACAGTTTGGAGACCTCTGGAATAGAGGAAGGGGAGACTTGACTTGGGTGGGCCAATGGCGTAGTCAGGTGAGGAAAATTGGATTGTATTGACAAAGAGGAGGCTTGACTATGGCGGGCCAATTGGCGTAGTCAGATGGAAAAATTTAATTGAATAGAGGAAGGGGAGGCTTGCTTGAAGTGGGCCAATGGTGTAGCCAGATAATGAAAATCATAATGAATACATTAAGGGGAGGCTTGATTGGGGTGGGCCAATAGTCTTAGCCAGATGGAAAAATTAGATTGAATAGAGGAAGGGGAGACTGGACTTGGGTGGGACAATGGCGTAGCCAGGTTTGGAAAATTGGATTGTGTTGACAAAGAGGAGGCTTGACTAGGGCGGCCCAATTGGCGTAGTCAGATTGAAAAATTGAATTGAATAGAGGAAGGGGAGGCTTGCTTGAAGTGGGCCAATGGTGTAGTAAGATAATGAAAATCATAATGAATAAATTAAGGGGAGGCTTGACTGGGGTGAGCCAATGGCATAGCCAGGTGAGGAAAATTGGATTGCATTGACAATAAAGAGGCTTGACTAGGGCGGGCCAATTGGCGTAGTCAGGTGTAAAAATTGGATTGAATGGAGGAATGGGAGGCTTGACTGGGGTAAGCGAATGGCGCAGCCGGGTGAGAAAAATTGGATTGAATTGATGAAGGGCAGGCTTGATTCAGGGGGGCCAAATGTTTAGCCAGGTGAGGAAAATCGTCTCTGAATTCTGGAAGCCATGACGTCATAAGTACCCATAGCTCAGTCATTGTTGGCGCTCCCTCCTCTCCCCTGCATCAGCTGCTCCCTGACATTGAGCAGACGGAGTTGTGGGATCGTGTGACCAAACCGGATTTAGGATAGAATTCTAAAGCCCTCTGGGGCACAAGATCCAGCAGCTCCGGCTCAGGGAGCCCTCAACAACGGCTCTGAATTCTGGAAACCATGACCTCACTCATAGGTTTCCATAGCCCAGCCATCGTCGGCGGTCCCTCCTCTCCCCTGCAACAGCTGCTCCCTGCCACACCAGAGGGATGGAGCTGTGGGATCATGTGACCTGACCAGAGCAAATTAAAAATAGGTACAGGTTAGGCAAGATAAGTGTGAGGAGGAGGGAATTTTTTAAAATATATTTAGACTTGGGATTTTCTTCCACTTTAACTCTAATGGCCATGTGTTGATGGCCCTCACCACCTTGCACTTACTATACAGAACAGATAATAATAATGGCAGCATGACACTATATATCCAGCAGTAGAGAAGGTGCAGAGTTAATGCTGCAGAATTGTAAATTCTTTGGGACAAGAAGTTCTGAACATGAAGTACTGCAATGCCTGGAGCTGCAAAGCCCTTATAGTCCAGATCAATCATGGCAGCTCTGGGAAGATTTAAATGCATCATTTACAGCCGGCTCAGCTTTCAGAATACCTTGTAGAATCCATTACATCAAAGGTATTTAAGCTATTTGTATTTCTGTCACTGTCTGACAAAGATTATAGAGCTACAGTAACTATATAAAGACATACAGCCCGTATTAAAAGAGTATTCCCAATGGGGTGCATATTGCATGAAAGAAGGAGGCAGTTCATAGCAATGACTAATCACAGGACCAACACTCATATAAAAGGAGTTAAAGGAAATCTCATTCTAGGCCTCCTCTAGAAATGTCAGCTAATAGAATCTGAAGAACTGAAAAAAAAAACACAACCAATAAAACATATATGAAAGAGCTGCAAACTCTAGACAAACTTTGGTTTAGTTCTATGGAAGTGAGGAGAGATTAGAAACTTATATAAAACTCCACATCTATACATCTCACTTCTATAGATTTATCAACACTTTATAACTCAAGGGGGGTACATTAGATTAGCTACCCCCCATAATATCTCTTCTATAGGTCTACCAACACTCTATAACACAAGGGGGATACATTAGACTGGCTTCCCCCCATGAATATCTCTTCTATAGGTCTACCAACACTCTATAACACATGGGGGATACATTAGACTGTTTGCCTCCATGAATATCTCTTCTATAGGTCTACCAACACTCTATAACACATGGGGGATACATTAGACTGTTTGCCCCCATGCATATCTCTTCTATAGGTCTCCCAAAACTCTTTAATACAAGGCTGATATATTAGACTGGTTGCCCCCATGCATATCTCTTTTATAGGTCTCCCAACACTCTATAACACAAGGGGGATACATTAGACTGGCTGCCCCCATGCATAGATTTTCAATAGGTCTCCCAACACTCTATAACACAAGAAGGGATACATTATACTGGCTGCCCCCATGCTTATCTCTTCTATAGGTCTCCCAACACTCTATAACACAAGGGGGATACATTAGACTGGTTGCCCCCATGCATATCTCTTCTATAGGTCTCCCAACACTCTATAACACAAGGGGGATACATTAGACTGGTTGCCCCCATGCATATCTCTTCTATAGGTCTCCCAACACTCTATAACACAAGGGGGATACAATAGACTGGCTGCCCCGTGCATATCTCTTCTATAGGTCTCCCAACATTCTATAACACAAGAGGAATACATTAGACTGGTTGCCCCCATGCATACCTCTTCTATAGAACTCCCAATACTCTATAACACAAGGGGATACATTAGACTGGCTGTCCCCATGCTTATCTATTCTATAGGTCTCCCAACACTCTATAACACAAGGGGGATACATTAGACTGGTTGCCCCCATGCATATCTCTTCTAAAGGTCTCCCAACACTCTATAACACAAGGGGGATACATTAGACTGGCTGACCCAACACGCTTCTATACATGCTTCTATAAGTCTCCCAACACACTATAATACAAGGTGGGTACAGTAGCCTAGCTGCCCCCATACATCTCTCTTCTATAAGTCTCTCGACGCTCTATAGCACACGTGGATACACACTCTTCTATAGGTCTCCCAACACTCTATAATATAAAGGGGAGGGGATACATTAGACTGGCTGCTCCATGCATCTTTGTTCTATAGGTCCCTCAACACTCTATAACACAAGGTGGGTACAGTAGCCTAGCTGCCCCCATACATCTTTCTTTTATAGGTCTCCCAATACTCTATAATACACAGTGGGTACATTCAATTAGTTACCCCCATACATATATCTTCTATAAGTCTCTCAACTCTTTATAACACAAGGGGGTACATGCTCTTCTATAGGTCTCCCGACACTCTATGATACAAGGAGGTAGATTAATTTAGCTTAAGATGAAGGGTGAAGGTAGCGGCACTCCACAGTGAAAATAGAAACAAATTCAGATAAAAAAGACAAAAAAAACACTCCAGTTTTGTCTTTATCTTTTTATCTGGATTTGTTTAATAAGGAAGTTTTTTTTTCCACTTTGGAGTGCTGCTACCTTTATCCTTCATTGCTGCTGTGAATCAGGCTGGCACTCAGGTGGTCTTAGTACATGCAAATCCCATTGTGGGTTGCTTTGGAGAGGTGTGCCTTTCTTCCACAATAGATTAGCTGCCCCATATTTCTTCTTGAAGTCTCCTGAACAGGGTTTATATTAGATTGGATGCCCCCATACATCTACACTACAAGTCTCTCAACTCTCTAAAACACTGGGGGGGGGGGGGGACCATCTCTTCTATGTGTTTAATAATAAAATTTATAACAGGGTGGGGGGGAATTAAATTAGCTGCTCCCAGACACTTCTCTCCTTGTCTCTATAACACAATGGGGGGTATACTCTATTTTATAGGTCTCTCAACATTTTATAACACAAGTAGGGGGGCTACATTAGACTAGCTACTCCTATACATAGCTCTTCTATAGGTCTCCTGACATTAGCCAGACTGCCCCTATACATAACTTGGGCCTATTGATTCTCTAACACAAGGGGGTGCAGTCTAGCTGCTCCCATACATCTCTCTTACATAGGTCTCCTGATACTCTGTTATACAAGGGGGTACATTAGACTGGTTGCCCCCATACATCTCTTTTCTATAAGTCTCCCAACACTCTATAACACAGGGGAGTACACTCTCTTCTACATGTCTCCCAACACTCTAGAATACAAGGGGGGTACACTCTCTTTTTTAGGTCTCTCAAAATTCTATAACTCGAGGGGGGTACATTAGACGTGCTTCCCACATACAACTCTCTTCTATAGTTCTCCCAAAACTATATAATACAAGAGGGGTACATTAGAATAACTGCCCCATCTATATCTCTTTTATCAGAGTCCCCTGTACATCCATAATTGCCCATCAGAGACCTCCTTACATTTGGGTTTCATTTGGGAGTGCCCAGCAGGGCCCTCCCTTACATCGTGTGCCCAACAGAGTCATGGTGCAAGCTCTTTCTATTTGTAAATTCACTTTAACTCCAACTGTTGCAAAAATTACCTGAGGATTCCGCAGTGTGATTTTTTTTTTTGGTTTCTTGATGACCGTGAAACTAGGACCTTTCACTTCAGAAGCACGTACTCTGACATGTGGAGTCCCGCAAGGGTCACCACTGTCGCCCGTGTTATTCAATATTTATCCTCGCCCACTCCTTAAAATCATCAGTAACCAGGATATTCTCTACCATTCCTACGCTGATGACACTCAGCTCTACTTTCGTATAAACAGCAAAAAGGACCATTACCCCGGGCTAGAAAAATCCCTCACTTTGATAGATATTTGGATGACGGAGAGTCACCTCAAACTCAATAGATCAAAAACAGAACTCCTTCTGGTCCATGCAAATACAAAGAGATTGCACGGGACGACATATTTGGACAGACCATTACCCCCAGCGCCAAAGTCAAAAGTCTAGGAATTATTTTTGACTCCGACATGACAATGGATGCTCAAATTGGGTCAGTAGTCAGCGGGTCTCACCATCTCCTGCGGCTACTAAGAAGACTTGTGCCCTTCATTCCGGAAAAAGACACCGCAGTAGTGGTGGGAACACTAAAAAACTCCAAGCTCGACTATGCTAACTCCCTGTACCTAGGTCTCCCCAAATACCAGTCTACAAGTCGTCCAGAATACGGCAGCGCGACTGGTAACAGGGAAGAAATCCTGGGAATCAATTTCCCCCTCCCTGAGGTCCCTCCATTGGCTGCCTGTCAAGGACCGAATCACATTCAAGGCCCTCTGCCTGACGCACAAATGTGTACAAGGCATCGCCCCCAATATCTATGCGAGAAAATAAAATACCACAACCCCAATCACGTTCTCCGCTCAGCTAACCAAAATCTACTACACATCCCCAAGGCCCGCTACAAAAGCAAAGGAAAAACAAAGATTTGCAGTCCAAGGACCTCAACTGTGGAACTCATTTACAACACATATCCGAACGGAAGATAATAACTCAAGACCCATCTTTTCTGAAGGCTAAATAGAAGGAAAATGGATGCCAAGCGCCTTGAGGCGATTCAGTTCGCATTTGTAGCGCTATATAAGTTATTCACTCACTCACTCACCCCTTTAGGCATCAAACAGTCAGCTCTTGGCCTAAATTTGTTTGGTCGGCCTGAACAAATTAGAAGACCTTGGAAAACCTACACCATTTGTAGATTATTTTCCTTACAGTGGAATTATTTATTTCAAATCATTTGTTGATATTTTTAAATCCCTTCCCAGACTCCCAGACATCCACAACCGTCTGAGGTCTTTTGGATCTTGACATGATGACACCACACCAGGGCCACCTTTTTACGCAGGGAAAAGGGGTTGCTGCTCTGGGCCCAAAGCAGCTGCCCCTTGAGCCAGTGTTGCCTGCAAATAGTTATGCTGTTGTAGTTGGACAGCCGATCCTAGGGGCAGACTTGACGATTTGGGCACTGCATGAGAGGCTCCAGGTTTCTTTATTGGGTCGCCGACGGCCGTGTGGCTTCCGGTGGATCAATGGAGAGCTGGCTGTAAGCCCTAATGTTTTTCTTGAGCTCCTCCTCATTCTTGAGGTTTTCCTCAGGAATCTCCACTTCTTCCTGAGCTCCTTTTCATTCTTCCCCAGTTTTTCCTGAGCTTCTCCTCATTCTTTCCAAGCTCCTCCTCATTCTTCCTGAGCTCCTCCTCATTCTTCCTGAGCTTCTCCTCAGGAATCTCCACTTCTTCCTGAGCTCTTTTTCATTCCTCCCCAGTTTTTTCCGAGCTTCTCCTCATCCTTCCCAAGTTCCTCCTCATCTTCCTGAGCTCTTCTTCATGTGTTAGAAACAAATACAAATGTTCTGTTTGATTTAGGGTGGCCATACTTGATTTTTTTTGTTCAATCACAACTCCTCCTGAAGAAACGGTCCCATTCCGTGAAACTAGTTGAGGAAAAATCTGTCTATACCCCACTTCAACAGTGGTTGATTTTATTGAATATCTCTGTATATTTCTGTATGTTGTTATTTTTTATGTATTCAACTTTTTATACTGAACAAAACATTGTTGTATATCAGTATCGAGATAGTCCATTATAACCCCTTTGGGGTGGGTATACGTGTACGGTCAGCCTCAGCAACTGTCCCTATACTCCCAACCTTCCATATTTTCCCCAATCAGCATGTTGAATGAAAAAAATAAATGAGCTGATTCCCCCCATCCACCTCAAATACTTCCCTCTGTGGTATTGTATTATAGCAGTGGAGAGCCTCCACCGCCGGCAAGATACAATGATCATTATTGCCGGCTGCAGCCGACGGCACTGATTGTTCAGGAAAAACCTGACAGGACCAAGAAAATGTTTCTCCAGGGTCCGATCAATATTAAAGACGGCCCTGCACCACACATGATGGGCACTCCCAAATGTAAGAGGGGGTTCTGCTGGACACTGCTGGATGTAAGGGGGACTCTGATTGGCATTCATGGATGTAAGGGGGGACTCGACTGTAAAATACAGTGCCTTGCAAAAGTATTCACCCCCCTCTGCTTTTTACCTATTTTGTTACATTACAGCCTTTAGTTCAATGTTTTTTATTCTGAATTATATATGATGGATCAGAACACAATAGTCTGAGTTGGTGAAGTAAAACTAGAAAAATATATACATAAAACTATTTTCAGAAATAAAAAACTGATAATTGGCACATGCGTATGTATTCATCCTCTTTTTCATTAGGCCCATAAAAAGCTCTGGTGCAACCAATTACCTTCAGAAGTCACATAATTTGTGAAATGACGTCCACCTGTGTGCAATCTAAGTGTCACATGACCTGTCATTACATAGACACACCTTTTTGAAAGGCCCCAGAGGTTGCAACACCTAAGCAAGAGGCACCACTAACCAAACACTGCCATGAAGACCAAGGAACTCCCCAAACAAGTAAGGGACAATGTTGTTGAGAAGTACAAGTCGGGGTTGGGTTATAAAAAAATACCCAAATCTTTGATGATCCCTAGGAGCCCCATCAAATCTATCATAACCAAATGGAAAGAACATGGCACAACAGCAAACCTGCCAAGAGACAGCCGCACACCAAAACTCCTGGACCGGGCAAGGAGGGCATTAATCAGAGTGGAGCACAGAGACCTAAGGGAACCCTGGAGGAGCTGCAGAGTTCCACAGCAGAGACTGGAGTATCTGTACATAGGACGACAATAAGCCATACGCTCCATAGAGTTGAGCTTTATGGCAGAGTGGCCAGAAGAAAGACATTACTTTCACCAAAAAACTAAATGGCACGTTTTGAGTTTGGGAAAAGGCATGTGGGAGACTCCCAAACTGTATGGAGGACGGTGCTCTGGTCTGATGAGACTAAAATTTAACTTTTTGGCCATCAAAAAAAAACCGCTATGTCTGGTGCAAACCCAACACATCACATCACCCAAAGAACACCATCCTCACTGTGAAACATGGTGGTGGCAGAAGTCGGGAATGGGAAACTGGTCAGGGTTGAGGGAAAGATGGATGGTGCTAAATACAGGTAGATTCTTGAGCAAAACTTGTACCCCTCTGTGTGTGATTTGAGGCGAGGACAGAGGTTCACCTTCCAGCAGGACAATGACCCCAAACACACTGCTAAAGCAACACTTGAGTGGTTTAAGGGGAAACATGTAAATGTGTTGGAATGGCCTAGTCAAAGCCCAGACCTCAATCCAATAGAAAATCTGTGGTCAGACTTGAAGATTGCTGTTCACAAGCACAAACCATCCAACTTGAAGGAGCTGGAGCAGTTCTGCAAGGAGGAGGAATGGGCAAAAATCCCAGTGGTAAGATGTGGCAAGATCATAGAGACTTATCCAATGCGGCTTGGAGCTGTGATAGCCGCAAAAGGTGGCTCTACAAAGTATTGACTTTAGGGGGGGGGGGTGAATAGTTATGCACATTGACTTGTTCTGTTATTTTTTCCTATTTGTTGTTTGCTTCACAATAAAAAAAAATCTTCAAAGTTGTGGGCGTGTTCTGTAAATTAAATGATGCAAATCCTCAAACAATCCATGATAATTCCAGGTTGTGAGGCAACAAAACACGAAAAATGCCCAAGGGGGGTGAATACTTTTGCAAGGCACTGTATATGATTTGGTTTTCATAGTGAAAAGTTTGAAGACCCCTGCCACAGAGCATTGTGAGAACTTTCTTTATTAATCATACTTCATCCCCACCAGAATGTTGCTGATTAAAAATGAAACTTCACAGGAAGTCAAAAGCGTAAGAAAAGAAAAAAATAACCCAAATTCCGCTGTGAACCACATAAAAGAAAGAAAGAAAAAATAAATTTCTGCTATTTGAGCAGAAGAATACGAAGGAAGGCAGCGTGACCTACTATGTGATGCTACAGTGGAAATACACTTTTACTGCATAAAAGCAATAAAAATAAGTCCATTTCAAACACTGACAATCAATATAAAATTCATGCCAACTCAGCTCAAAGAAAAGGCATTAATATGTATTATATTCTAAAAATCACATTACGGGAAGTTCACCGCTGGAGAGGACATGTCTGACCTTTTATCCAGACTTGTCTGCAGGATCTCATTACCAGGATATCAGCTTCATTTAATTAGACAAGGAGTGCGACCGTTCAGAGGTTGTCTGATTGTACTACCTTGATGAAGGCACTCTCTGATTGGTGGCTGTGGTTTAGATGCATTTTGCACATCACCATCAGTTTGTACCGATTTGACCGATACCAGACATTTCAGCTCGGCCGCCCTAATCCGGGCCCATAGCTATGACTAAAGTAGAATGCCAGGCTAAACCTAACTAATCCTAACAATGTCCCCCCCCCCCTGCTAATACCTATGCTGACTAGGGATGAGCCGAACACCCCCCGGTTTGGTTCGCATTCAGAACCTGCGAACAGACCAAAAGTTCACGCGAACAATCGAACACTGTTAAAGTCTATGGGACTTGAACGTGAGAAATCAAAAGTGCGAATTTTAAAGGCCAATATGCAACTTATTGTCCTAAAAAGTGTTTGGGGACCCGAGTCCTGCCCCAGGGGACATGTATCAATGCAGAAAAAGTTTTAAAAACATCAGTTTTTTCGGGAGCAGTGATTTTAATAATTCTTGAAGTCAAACAATAAAAGTGAAATATTCCTTTAAATTTTGTACCTGGGGGGTGTCTATAGTATGCCTGTAAAGTAGCGCATGTTTCGAACAGTCCCTGCACAAAATGTAATTTCTGAAGGAAAGAAAGTAATTTAAAACTACTCGCGGCTATTCATGAATTGCCGGGTCCCGGCTATACAGAGAAAAGTAATTGAAAATGACACCCCCCCCCCCATCTAGTCCATTACCAGGCCCTTTGGGTTGGGTCTGGCATGAATATTAAGGGGAACCCCTGCCATTTTTTTTCAATGACTTTTATCTGTATTGCCGGGACCTGACAATTCATTAATAGCGCAAGTAGTTTTAAATGACTTTTTTCCCTTCAAAAATGAAATTTTGTGCAGGGAACCAAAATTAAAAAAAAAAAAGTGTGGGGGTCCCCCCAAATTCTATATCAGGCCCTTCAGGTCTGGTATGGATATTAAGGGGAACCCCCAAAAAATACATACCAGACTGTAGGGTCTGGTATAGATTTTAAGGGGAACTCCGCGACAGAATAAAAAAAAATGGCGTGGGGTTCCCCCAAAAATCCATACCAGACCCTTATCTGAGCACGCAACCTGGCAGGCCACAGGAAAAGAGGGGGGACAAGAGAGCGGCCCCTCCTAAACCGTACCAGGCCACATGCCCTGAACATGGGGAGGATGCTCTGGGGGTCTGTGACAAGGGCCTCATCCCCATAATCCTTGCCCGGAGGTTGTGGGGGTCTGCGGGCGGGGGGCTTATCGTAATCTGGAAGCCCCCTTTAACAAAGGGGACCCCCAGTTTCTGCCCCCCCACCTATGTAAATTGGTAACAGGGTATATTGTACCTCTACCATTTCACAAAAAAAAGTGTCAAAAAAGGTAAAAAAACAAACAGACAGCTTGGGAAAAGTCCTTTAATAAAAAATAAAAAAATTAATTCCAGCGATGTACATCCTTCCACGACCCGGACACACGCTTCCGTCAATCAGTGGGAGCCCTGAGTGTGTCACTTGCCACATCTCCTGCCACCAGGTCCAGCTTGCTACTTGCCACCATCGCCTGTCACAAGATGTGGATTGTCACTTGCCACGTCACCTGCCACCAGATGTAGATTGTCACTTGCCATGTCACCTGCCACCTGATGTGGATTGTCACTTGCCATGTCACCTGCCACCAGATGTGGATGATCGCCTGCCACTATTTGCCGCTTGTCACTTGCCATGCCAGCCAGTGCCACTACATGTGCATTGTCGCTGCATTGGTGGCAGGCTGGCAGCACTGGTCTATTTACTTCTGAGTGAGGGCAGGAGAGTGGTGATGCTGGGCGAGTACTGAGAGATCATGGCACCTCGCTCCAACATTGAATAGGCCTGGCTGTGAGGGGAAGTCCAGCTGCAGAGGGGAGGCGGCACGCTGGTTAGGCAGAGACCCCTGTGGCAAGAGACTCTAGGCTATGGACCCCAGATTCGGGGCTATAGCCTCAATAGCCACCCCCTAGCGACGCCACTGCTGACTACCCAATGTAAGAAAGGTATATCCTTACCTATTTTCAGCCCACTCCAGTCTGGTCATGTGATCTGTGACCTGTGTCAGCTAGCAGCGGCTGCAGGGGAGAAGAGGGAGCACCGACAAAGGATGGACCATAGGAGCCGATGAGTGATGTTGCGGCTGTCGAGAGCTCTCTTCTCCACTGGCTGACACAAGGGGTCAAATGACCAGACTAAAAATAGGTAAGTACACAGGTTAGACAGCATAGGTGTTAGGAGGGGGAGGGAGCATTTTTAAGACTAGTTAGGTTACACCTGGAATTCTACTTTAAAGCTGTAAAGTTGACGCAAGTTAGAAATGTTGTTATTGTTTGTTGCTGATTTTTAATCAATAACGTTGAAGATGATCATAGCCCGACTCCACGTTACTTTGTTGTACTGGATTTATGGTGGACAGGAGGCCAGCATTAGAGTCAGCACTCAATGGGCTGCATATGCAGTGTTTTTAGACAGTACGGTTACAATACAATTCAATACAGGGCCCTAATCGTGAGAGCTTACAATCTAAAAGAGGGGGTCAAGTGATACAGGTAATACAAAAACTACGGTGGATGAGCTGATGGAGAAAGTAAAACTCCAGTTGTTAGGTGGAATAGGCTTCCCTCAAATTGGCCCAGTATATATATGTATATATGTGTGTACGACTGTGTGTCCCAAGCGTGTCGAGATCCTACGGGGTAAAATGACTGCACCAGCCAGAAAGACACTGGCCCAGATTCAAGAAGCAATTGCGCCCGTGTAACCATAAATTACATGGCGCAATTGCTTACTTGCTCCGGTGTAACGAGTGCTCCTGATTCAGGAACCTCGTTACACCGACTGCAGCCTAAAATCTGCGCGGCATAAGGCTCTTATGCCTCGCAAATTTTAGGCTGCATTCTTGCGTGTGCCGCTAGGGGGCGCTCCCATTGTGATCAGCGTGTAGTATGCAAATTACATACTACCAACTGATTCACAAACTTGCGCGGGCCCCGCGCAAGCCAGGTACGGAGTTTCCGTACGGCAACTTTAGCGCAAGGCTGCTCTTTCTAATAGCAGGGGCAGCCAATGCTAAAGTATAGCCACCGCTCCCGCGCCGTGAAATTTGAATTTCACGGCGTTTGCGTAAGTGATTCGTGAATGGCGCTGGATGCCATTCACGTTCACTTTGAAGCAAATGACGTCCTTGCGGCGTCATTTGCCGCAATGCACGTCAGGAAAGTTTCCAGACGGAGCATGCGCTGTACGCTCGGCACGGGAGCGCGCCTAATTTAAATGATTCCCGCCCCCGGCGGGATCATTTACATTGCGCGCGCTTACGCCGGGCAATTTTGCCCGCGCGCCCTCGCAATTCACGGAGCTACTGCTCCGTGAATCGAGGGCAGCGCAAAATATTTGCGTGGGCGCAGGGCAAAATCGTTGCCTTGTGCCCGCGCAAATATAGCGCAATTCTACCTGAATCTGGGCCACTGGCTGCAAAAAGCGCCTAGAGGCGATTCAGTTCGCATGTGTAGCGCTATACAAGTCATTCATTCATTCATTCATTCAAGAGATGAGTTTTCAGGAATCACGTAAAATTGGACATAGTAGGAGATAGCCAGACAGATTGAGGTGGGGAGTTCCAGAGGAGGGGCTCTGAAGAAGTCCTGAAAGGTGAGTATGGGAGGAGGTGACCAGAGAGCTAGAGAGCAGGAGGTATTGGGAGGAGTGGAGAGGATGGTTTGGGTGATATTCTGAGATGTGGTTGGTGACGTAGCTCGGGGGAAAAGTTTTGGATGGTCTTGCATGTTGTAGTTGGTGTTTTAAGTATTCATTGGGGGAGTGGAAGCCAGTGGAGGGATTGGTGAAGAGGGATGGAGGTCACTGAGTGGAGGTCAGTGGAGGGATTGACAGAGAGGGGTGGAGGACACCGAGTGAAGGTCAGAGAAGGGATTATCAGAGAGAGGTGGAGAAAACTAAGCAGAGGCCAGTGGAGGGATTGGGAGAGAGAGGTGGAGGACACTGAGTGGAGGCCAGTGGATGGATTGGCAAGGAGGGGTGGAGGACACTGTGTGGAGGCCAGAGGAATCAATGGAGGGATTGGGTGAGAGGGGTGAGGGACACTGAGTGAAAGGTCAATGGAGGGATTGGCAGAGAGGGGTAGAGGACAGTAAGTGTAGGTCAGAGAAGGGATTGGCAGAGAGGGGTGGAGGACACTGAGTGGAAGGTCAATGGAGGGATTGGCAGAGAGGGGTGGAGGACACTGAGTGGGAGGTCAATGGGGGGATTGGCAGAGAGGAGTGGAGGACAATGAGTGGAAGGTCAGTGGAGGGATTGGCGGAGAGGAGTAAAGGACACTGAGTGGAAGGTCAATGGAGGGATTGGCAGAGAGGGGTGGAGGACACTGATTGGGAGATCAATGGGGGGATTGGCAGAGAGGGGTGGAGGACACTGTGTGGAGGTCAGTGAAAGGATTGGCAGAGAGGGGTGAGGGACACCAAGCAGAGGTCAGAGGAGGGATTGGCAGAGAGGGATGGAGGACACTGAGTGGGAGGTCAATGAAAGGATTGGCAGAGAGGGGTGGAGGACACTGAGTGGGAGGTCAATAAAGGGATTGGCAGAGAGGGGTGGAGGACACTGAGTGTAAGGTCAATGGGCGGATTGGCAGAGAGGGGTGGAGGACACTGAGTGGAAGGTCAATGGAGGGATTGGCAGAGAGGGGTGGAGGACACTGAGTGGGAGGTCAATGGAGGGATTGGCAGAGAGGGGTGGAGGACACTGAGTGGGAGGTCAATGAAGGGATTGGCAGAGAGGGGTGGAGGACACTGAGTGGGAGGTCAATGAAGGGATTGGCAGAGAGGGGTGGAGGACACTGAGTGGAAGGTCAATGGGCGGATTGGCAGAGAGGGGTGGAGGACACTGAGTGGAAGGTCAATGGAGGGATTGGCAGAGAGGAGTGGAGGACACTGAGTGGAAGGTCAATGGAGGGATTGGCAGAGAGGGGTGGAGGACACTGAGTGGAAGGTCAATGGAGGGATTGGCAGAGAGGGGTAGTAGACACTGAGCGGTTGGTAAGGTGAAATTAGTCTGGCAGCAGCGTTCACTGAAGAGGGGTAGCCTATGGAGAGGTAGGATTTTGAGAAAGGAGTTGCACAAGTCAATGGATATGATGTGCTCTGCAACTTCAGCCAGTTCTTTAAATATTGGCAAAAAACTGTAAATGAATAATTAAAAAATGTGGAGACGTGAGTGGAACCATTGCTTGTGAGTGGAAGCATTACTCGTCAGTGGAACCATTACTTGTGAGTGGAACCATTACTCGTCAATGGAACCATTACTTGTGAGTGGAACCATTACTTGTGAGTGGAACCATTACCTGTGAGTGGAAGCATTACTTGTGAGTGGAACCATTACTTGTGAGTGGAACCATTACTCGTCAATGGAACCATTACTTGTGAGTGGAACCATAACTCAAGAGTCAGTCAGTCAGTCAGATCAGTCAGTCAGTGTCAGCGGTGGAGTAGGGCGCTTCGGACCTTCCGCTTACGAGCCTGCTTCCACCCAGACCTGGCAGTCAGAGACCAGGCAGCTGCTAGGCTAGACGCTCCATGATACAAGCTCCCTGGAACCTGGAATCAGCATCTCGCTCTCCACAAGGACTCCTCTCCTCCGCAGGTAAGACCCTGCCTCTCAGGGCCTGATATCCTGGGGATCCTCTGACGGCCGTCCTTATCAGGGCAGCCGTCACACAGACCCCACACTGCGGCTTTCTAGACTACTTTTCGCCGGCATCTATCGCCCGCACGGCCACCCGCTTTCTGGTGGTCCCAAATCACCCCCCCTGGGTGTATTTCCGGCGTTTTTGGGTGTTTTTTCACCCCCGCGCCAGCCTGCTTCATCTCGCGGCCGCCGCACCTTAGGAAAGTCCGCGGCTTCAGCCGCGGCCTACCGGCGCACCGCTCGTTTTTACCTTACCCTTAATTCCTAAGCACAGTTTGCTTTGGCTATTCACCCCCACATCCCCAGAGGCCCCCTGTTCAGCAACTTTATCGGTAAATAGCTTTTTTACCACGCTGACAGCCCCCCCCCAGCCCGGGTCCTGTGCTTTGCCTGGCAGCCATTATTTTGGTACACCCCAGCAGCAGTGACACCCAGCATCCCCCCCCCCTTTTTTTCCCCTCCACAAGCCGTTAGTTTTTTGATCCAGGGTTTTGTGCCGATCGCCGTCAGGGATCAGGAAGGAATTTTTTTTCCCTGCCGCAGCACATTGGCCAGCTTGCCCAGGGTTTTTTTGCCTTCCTCTGGACCAAAAACCAAATCCCAATCCCTTAAGCTAGGATTCTCGAATCCTCTCTCACCCTACGCCCGCACCCGAGCCCTTGGTGACTGGCAGCAATGGTTAAGTTGCGTTACTCTCCAGAAACCATTTGGGGTCTGAGACAATTCGCTACTACATTGCCTGCCGCCACCACAATAGCTTTAAAATCAGATCAACTTTTGAGGTTCGATCATCGATCGATCATCAAATATTTCAATCATTCAACACAGCTCAAGCACATATCATGTGCTTTGCTTAACACTAGATCAGCAGTTAAACACCGATCAGAAATCCATGATTTCTTACTTCAATACGATCTAGACTGCCTCTTTATTACGGAAAGTTGGCTATCGGACGATTGCAACACCATTCTCGGAGAAATGGTGCCTGCAAACTATCGCATCTTAACGGAAAATAGAATAGGGCAAAGGGGAGGAGGACTGGCGGTGATTCATAAGTCGCATATTGCAATCATTAAACCGGTCCTCCAAAATCCTCTACCTTTTATGGAAACCCTTACGCTTCAACTTCAAGCTCACTCTCAGGAGACTGTTCATATTCTCCTCTGCTATAGGCCCCCTGGGCCAAAATCGCAGTTGATATCAGCATTAACGGAGTTCATTTCCACCTACACCCTTAGCGGTAAGCACCTTTTGCTGCTCGGGGATTTTAATTTGTGGGCTAACTCCTCACAGGATCCCATCGCGGATGCCTGCATCAACCACCTGGAAGGATTTGGACTTCAACAACTTATACACGGACCAACGCATGTTTCAGGTCACACACTCGACCTAATTTTCAGACAAAATCTGAAAATTAACATTGTGGGAAATGAACCTTTGCCATGGACAGACCACCATGCAATCAGCTTCATAATCCCCAGAACTCCATTAGTCAGGAAAGTACCCAAGCCGGTGACAATACACTGGGCTAGATCTCAGAGGAAGCTCCACTCGGAACTCTTCAGATCTACCCTGGGAAACCGAATTGGGGCTATTCCTCCTCAATTAGCAGCCTCAGATACTTTGGATGCCATTAATGCAGCTCTGCTACAGTCAGCCGACTTAGCAGCACCAAAGCGCAAACTCCGCAGCCGGGAAAAAAAGTCCAGCTGGTTCAATAACCAACTGTCGCTATTGAAGCAAGAGCGCAGGAGAGCGGAAGCCTCCTGGAAAAGAAGTCCGTCAGAAGACCATCTCAACATCTACAAAGCAGTAACTACGCGCTACCACAAGGAAATTTTCAAAGCCAAAAAATTTCACTTCTCCAGGGTGATTAACAGCGCAATGAATCGCCCTCGCGAACTCTTCAGGATGGTCACCCAGACCATGAATCCGGGATGTCTAGAAGTCCCCACTTCAGACACCCAAGAGTTCTGCAATGAACTATCGGATTTCTTCATCGACAAAATCGAGAAAATTCGGGTAAGTATTCGGCAAAACAATTCTCCACTCAGCCCCGTCTTCAATCAAAACAACGACCGAACGCCTCTACAATCAACTAAGTTCACTTTGGAACCCATCTCCATCGATACAACAAAAAAATTTATTGGCCTGCTGCGCGACAGCACAGCACCGAATGACATCATTCCCACCAAGCTACTGAAGGAATGTGCCGACATCCTGGCGCCTCCGATCACGCAGCTTATAAATCAGTCATTTAAGGAAGGCATAGTGCCTTCCCTGCTGAAAGAGGGCACAATTCTGCCGATCTTGAAAAAACCTAATTTGGATCCTATGGACCCAACTCACCGCCGTCCCATAACAGGTCTAAATGCTCTGTCCAAGATAATGGAGAAAGTGGTGGTAAATCAGCTGCAACAGCATCTGGACACCCAAAATCTACTCGATCCATTTCAATCCGGGTTCCGTCCCGGACACGGGACAGAAACGGCCTTACTGAAAATATGGGACGATGCGCTTGAGGCCGCAGACGAAGGAGAATCATGTCTCCTGGTTCTGCTGGACCTAAGCGCTGCTTTTGACACAGTAGACCACAAATTGCTACTGAGACGACTAACAGAAGTCGCCGGAGTCTCAGAAGATGCCTTACCATGGTTCTCCTCGTTTCTTGGAAACCGATCACAAACAGTGAAACTGGGATCCTTCACATCTGAAAAACGCACGGTGACATGTGGGGTCCCCCAAGGATCCCCCTTGTCTCCAGTGCTGTTTAATATCTATCTTCGTCCTCTCTTTGATATAATCAGTAGCCATGAACTACTTTATCACTCTTATGCAGACGACACGCAGTTGTATTTTCGCATCTGCCACAAAAAGGATCATCATCTAAGATTAGAGAAATGTCTCTCTTCAATAGAAAACTGGATGTCTAAGAGTTATCTCAAACTCAATAATGCTAAAACAGAACTCTTTATCTTTGATGCCAGGCGGAAGAAACCACCGACAACAAACTGGACACCATCTCCCATTCTGGGACAAATCATCGCACCTAGCTCCAAAGTCAAAAGTCTGGGAGTCACGTTTGACACCTTCATGACAATGGACGCACAAATAGGGTCCGTAGTCAGCGGGGCGCACCATTTGATGCGCCTACTACGCAGACTGATTCCATTTATTCCTAAAGAAGACGTAGCAGTCGTGGTGGGAACAATCGTGAATTCCAGACTGGACTATGCAAATGCCCTTTACCTCGGGCTACCCAAGTACCAAATCGCTCGTCTCCAAGTCGTACAGAATACGGCCGCCAGACTGGTGACTGGGAAAAAATCTTGGGAATCAATCTCACCTTCACTGAGATCCCTTCACTGGCTGCCAGTGAAGGACAGAATTGCATTCAAAGCACTCTGCCTGACACATAAGTGCATCCATGGGAAGGCTCCTAGATATCTATGCGACAAGATCAAACTGCACAATTGCAGTCGCATTTTGCGTTCCACCGACCAAAATCTGGTCAAGGTTCCTATAACCAAATACAAGTCCAAAGGAGAAAGAAGGTTTGCTTTCCAGGGCCCCAGGCTTTGGAATGCCTTACCAACCAGCATTCGGTTGGAGCAAAACCACCTGTCTTTCAGAAGGCAGATCAAAACCCTGCTTTTTTGAAAGGCATGAGACTTAATCAACAAGCGCCCAGAGGCGATTCAGTTCGCATGTGCCGCGCTATATAAATTTTCATTCATTCATTCATTCATAACTTGTGAGTGGAACCATTACTCGTGAGTGGAACCATTACTTGTGAGTGGAACCATTACTTGTGAGTGGAAGCATTACTCGTCAGTGGAACCATTACTCGTGAGTGGAACCATTACTTGTGAGTGGAAGCATTACTCGTCAGTGGAACCATTACTCGTGAGTGGAACCATTACTTGTGAGTGGAAGCATTACTCGTCAGTGGAACCATTACTCGTGAGTGGAACCATTACTCGTGAGTGGAACCATTACTCGTGAGTGGAACCATTACTTGTCAGTGGAACCATTACTTGTCAGTGGAACCATTACTCGTGAGTGGAACCATTACTCGACAATGGAACCATTACTTGTGAGTGGAACCATTACTTGTGAGTGGAACCATTACTGGTGAGTAGAACCATTACTTGTGAGTGGAACCATTACTCGTGAGTGGAACCATTACTTGTGAGTGGAACCATTGCTCGTACCTGTATACTTATTGACACCGGCTTCAGCCGCCACATTGGAGAGGACAAGGACTCCCCTGGCCACGTCACTTGCTGCCTCATCCAGTTCAATCAAGGCGTGGGGGCCCACCCTCCGATCTGCATAGTTTGCAATGTAAATGGAGTATCTTCCAGTACCCTACAAGGAGGAGCAGAAAGAGATGACTTTTGTAATAAATGTAATATAAATGATGATCAGTTTACATTAGAAAGTTATTAACAAAACCAACATTTACTGCTCGAGGCTCTGCCAGCATCCCATTGCAGGAAATGAGGGGAGAAGGGGAAGTCATCTTTCTTCATTTCTATTTCATTATTCATAATTAAAAGATAAAACATTGTAACAGCTTTAATTCGGGGGAAAAAATCACCAATAAATTTACATCTGTGTGCGCATGATGCTTCCTGATTCAGAGCTGCAAAATTACCTGCTATATGGAGAATAGGCACAGACCTCTAGTAAGACCAACTGCATTGTGTGTAACGGCTAGATTCTTCAATTCCTGTCCCAGACACATTATTGAAATCAGGTATAACAATTTCTTTACTTCAAATTTTACACCAGACACCAGTGGCGGTGCGTCCATAAGGGGCGCATGGGCGCCGCCCCCTCTCTCCTGGCACCGCTCTATCACCACGGTCGCTGCTGACACCCCCTATTCAGGTGTCCGGACCCTTTTTGGGCACCTGAATTACAGCGGCGGGGGTGTTTTTTGGAAGCACCTGATTTGAGCCGTAGGCTCTAATAGGCGCCCAAAAATGTGAGAAGCGGGCACCATGCTGGGCGCTCGTTGTTCACTCAGTGTTGTGTTAGCAAAGCAAAGGAATTCGCTTTGCTAACACTGAACCGCCAATCAGGTGGTCGTTGGAGGTGGGGAGGAAAGGCTCATTGATGAAGGTGGGGGAAGGTCACATTGATAGAGGTGGGGAGGGAAGGCTCATTGATGGAGGTGGGGAGGGAAGGCTCATTGATGGAGGTGGGGAGGGAAGGCTCATTGATGGAGGTGGGGAGGGAAGGCTCATTGATGGAGGTGGGGAGGGAAGGCTCATTGATGGAGGTGGGGAGGGAAGGCTCATTGATGGAGGTGGGGAGGGAAGGCTCATTGATGGAGGTGGGGGAGAGAGCTCATTGATGAAGGTGGGGAGGAAAGGCTCATTGATGGAGGTGGAGAGTGAACTCTTATTGATGGAGATGGGGAGGGAAGGCTCATTGATGTAGGTGGGGGGATGTCACATTGATAGAGGTGGGGAGGTTAGGCTCATTGATGGAGGTGGAGAGGGAAGGCTCATTGATGGAGGTGTAGAGGGAAGGCTCATTGATGGAGGTGGGGAGGGAAGGATCATTGATGGAGGTGGGGAGGGAAGGCTCATTGATGGAGGTGGGGAGGGAAGGCTCATTGGTGGAGGTAGAGGGGTATCAATGATGGAGGCGGGGGGGAAAGGCATATTAATGGAGGTGGGGGGGGTCATTGATGGAAGTGGGGGAGGGGGGTCATTGATGGAGGTGGAGGGGAAGGCTCATTGATGAAGATGGGGAGGGAAGGCTCATTGATGGAGGTGGGGAGGGAAGGCTCATTGATGGAGGTGGGGAGGGAAGGATCATTGATGGAGATGGGGAGGGAAGGCTCATTGATGGAGGTTTGGAGGAAAGGCCCATTGTTGGAAGTAAGAAGGGGAAGCTTATTGATGGAGGTGGGGAGGGAAGGCTCATTGATGGAGGTGGGGAGGGAAGGCTCATTGATGGAGATGGGGAGGGAAGGCTCATTGATGGAGGTTTGGAGGAAAGGCCCATTGTTGGAAGTAAGAAGGGGAAGCTTATTGATGGAGGTGGGAAGGGAAGGCTCATTGATGGAGGTGGGGAGGGAAGGCTCATTGATGAAGGTGGGGTGGGACGGCTCATTGATGGAGATGGGGAGGGAAGGCTTATTGATGGAGGTGGGGAGGGAAGGCTCATTGATGGAGATGGGGTGGGACAGCTCATTGATGGAGGTGGGGAGGGAAAGCTTATTGGTGGAGGTGGGGAGGGAAGGCTGGCCCATGTATTCTGATCCAATAGAAGAGCTACTGGAGCTCAAATTGATGAAAAGGTGAATGCTGGTTCTGATTGAAAGATGTCAGAACACACAGAGTATTGCAGTTTTTTGTGTATGGGGCTGTGGAGCTGGAGACCCGTCAGGGTGCCCATGCTGACCCATGTCCACAGCCAAAAGCCCCTACAATGGGCACGTGAGCATCAGAACTGAACCACAGAGCAATGGAAGAAGGTGACCCGGTCTGATAAAATCAAGAATGGTTTGAGGAACACAAGGAGCTTGAGCTGTAGACCGGACCTCCAAATTTTCCAGATTTCAATCCAATCCAGCATCTGTGGGATGTGCTGGAAAAAAAAGTCCTATCCATGGAGGCCCCATCTCACAACTTACAGGACCTAAAAGATCTGCTACCGATGGCTTGGTGCCAGATACCACAGTATACCTTCGGAGGTCTAGTGGACTCCATCCCTTGACGGGTCAGGGCTGTTTTGGCAGCAGAAAAGTGTAAATAAGGAAAATTCTGTATTATAGACACTAGATGGCGCTGACTATCACAGGAAATACTTATGCTCCCCTGAGCCACATATTGGCCATATATATATATATATATTTTTTTTTTAATTAGGGTGGGATTTAGATAAGGGAATAGTGTTTGCAGGAAGCGCCTGACTTTGTAGTTACAAATCGATTCATGCCAATTCATGGTTCCTGGTAGACTTGGTCTGATTCACAGATCTGTACTAACGCCAACAAATCTCTGTTTGCTGTTACATTTAAAAGAACACCCACCCGTCATATGTTCTGTCGTCTACTCCTTCCAGTGTTTGTAGGGGGACAAGTCTAGTTTGGCTTCATTCCTATACAGAATGTAGTATAATGTCGGTGTATGAGTGCACATTGCTGGAAAATACATAATGGAAGCCATCTGAAAGCTCTAGAATGGTAAAAACCACTAAATACAAGCTGAGTATGGATCCATCTATTATACAACAGAGAGGTACATGTGTCCTACTGAAGATACGTTCCACCCTTTCACTGCCAGTGCTGATTTTGCATTCTTTTATTTTTTTTGCACATTGTAAACCACTAGAAACCAATTTCTGACACTTGTGTTTGTTTTTTTTTTAAAGTTACTTAGAACCCCTAAACATTCATATATGTGTGTGTGTGTGTGTCAAATGTTCGATGGAGTCTACACACGGTCGGATTTTCCGACAACAAGCTTACATCGAACATTTGTGTATGCGGCATTAGTCTTGGTTCACATTTATGTGCAGGGCTGGTGCAAGGATTTTTGACACTCTAGAGACGAAACTTCATTTTGCCGCCCCCCCCTTGGCTCCACCCCTGATTCCACCTGCTTTCTCCTGCCCATGTATTGCCCAACTTTCTAATGAAGCTCCCATCAAATGCAGCCTCCCCAGCGCCCATCAATGCAGCCTCACCAGCGCCCATCAAATGAACCCTTACCAGCACCCATCAAATGCAGCCTACCATCGCCCATCAAATGCAGCCTACCAGCACCCATCAATGTAGCCTCACCAGCGCTCATCAATGCAGCCTCACCAGCGCCCATCAATGCACCCTCACCAGCACCCATCAATGCAGCCTACCAGCGCCCATCAATGCAGCCTCACCAGCACCCATCAATGCAGCCTACCAGTGCCCATCAATGCAGCCTCACCAGCGCCCATCAAATACAACCTCACTAGCGCTTATCAAATGCAGCCTCACCAGCGACCATCAATGCAACCTACCAGCGCACATCAATGCAGCCTCACCAGCACCCATCAAATACAGCCTCACCATCGCCCATCAATGCAGCCTACCATCGCCCATCAATGCAGCCTACTGATGCTGAGACTTAGTTGCTTGCT
Organism: Rana temporaria; assembly: GCF_905171775.1. Taxonomy (NCBI): domain Eukaryota; kingdom Metazoa; phylum Chordata; class Amphibia; order Anura; family Ranidae; genus Rana; species Rana temporaria. The sequence goes on from NC_053496.1 coordinate 8,897,144, forward strand.
GCAGAGAGAAGAGAGTAGGAACACCAGTGCAGCAGGGCACCCTAGGCGGCAAATGGCTAAGGTATGGTACAATAGCCCCTGGGGGGTAACTCTTAACATAAGCAATAGGTGCAGGGCTCTGTGTAGCAGCTGTAAAGGGGCAGTCTTTAGTCCTAACTTTTCAGCCGGCTAGTGTTGGGACCTAGTTGTACCATCGGTGCACATGAGAATAATCCCAGTCAGGCCTGCAGGCAGCAATAAGGCTACTAGATGGCTGTATTGGTCAGTTCCTAAAGGGCTCGGTCTCTCTAGCAACAAATAATAAAGTTTTAAAGCAGTAGCTCACTAGTCTCAGTGATATTTCAGCTCACCATCCAGTCACACACAGCGATCAGTCAACTCTCTGTTTGCACCCAGGTGACTCTGGTTGACTGCACAGCCAAGCTCAGTGCTCTGGATACCGCTAAGACCGCCCTTATGCAGCATTGATGGCAGGGACGACCCGTCCATTAAGGGTGCATGGGGTTCCGCCCCCCATATCCATGCGTCCGGCCCCCATGCAGGACGCCGGATGCATGGATTCCAATGTTTTTTTTTTTTAAGCACGTGGTTAAAGCTAAAGGCTCTAATAGGCTTCAAAATAGGGTGGGCTTGGGGCGCAGAGCACTGCGAACCGAGCCCACCCAATTGTGTTACAATAGTGAATGAACATTCGCTATTGAAACACTGATCCTCCTCCCGGCCAATCAGGAAGCGGGTCCTGAGACCCGTCACCATATTGGCTGAAAGGACAGGCGATTGTATTGGATGCCTAAAAGGAGGAGGGAGGAGACGCACGGCGGAACCCGCCGTGATACAGAGGAGGAGAAGACTCAATGGAAGCTGCAAGCCACCGCCCGTCCGCAACCTAGATGGAGTAGGTGTGAGGCTGGATGACCGACTGACACCGCCCTTATACACACAATGCTCTTGCTCTCTGTCCCCTCTCCACTGGATCACACTGCTACCTTATACACACAAAGGTCCGGCTTTCCACCCCCTCCCCCTGGATCACACTGCTGCCTTATACACACAATGGTCCGGCTTTCCACCCCCTCCCCCTGGATCACACTGCTGCCTTATACACACAATGGTCCAGCTTTCCACCCCATCTCCCTGGATCATACTGCTGCCGTATACACACAATGGTCTGGCTTTCCAACCCCTCCCCCTGGATCACACTGCTGCCTTATACACACAATGGTCCGGCTTTCCAACCACTCCCCCTGGATCACACTGCTGCCTCATACACACAATGGTCCGGCTTTCCAACCCCTCCCCCTGGATCACACTGCTGCCTTATACACACAATGGTCCAGCTTTCCAACCACTCCCCCTGGATCACACTGCTGCCTTATACACACAATGGTCCGGCTTTCCAACCCCTCCCCCTGGATCACACTGTTGCCTTATACACACAATGGTCCGGCTTTCCAACCCCTCCCCCTGGATCACACTGCTGCCTTATACACACAATGGTCCGGCTTTCCACCCCCCTCCCCCTGGATCACACTGCTGCCTTATACACACAATGGTCCGGCTTTCCAACCACTTCCCCTGGATCACACTGCTGCCTTATACACACAATGGTCCGGCTTTCCAACCCCTCCCCCTGGATCACACTGCTGCATTATACACACAATTATCTGGCTTTCTGCCCCCCCCCCCCCGCACTGCTCCCTTGCACAAACTCATCATTGTATCTCACTCCTTCTCCAGCCCTGTGCTCCCTCCCACATTCTGTGCTCAGTGTTGCCATTGGAAGTCCCCTCCTTCTTCACCTCCCACTCTCAGCACTACTCCCGAAACCTCCCTCTGAGTTTACAGGAGCCAAAACTACAGAGAAGGCATTGGGTATCAATGCACGCTGATAGTATTGACTGTCAGCGCACATTTAGAACAACACTGGAAACAACATTGGGTGGTACACATCTGCCAAGGGGTTGATTTGCGGTTGTTCCCCCGGGGACCACCAAAATGTTCTCGTGGGTCATCAGTGGTCATCACTGGTTGGCAACTGCTGATCTAAGTATCTGTTCTTACCAGGGCTTTTTTTCTCAAACAATAGGTGCTGCCCCACAAAACCCCTCCCCCTACACACACCCTCCAAATCACATCAGATAGTGGGTGTGTTCAGTCAAATTTCACGAAAACAGTAGGAGGGTCTTAAAATACCAGGATTGCATTACATACAGAGTGTAGAGCTGTCACTTGTAAACACAGAAACCAGACTTCTGTGTTTACAAGTGTAGCACTGACCCCCGAAGGAGCTGCTGATTAATTTTGGGTGGCATGTTACCTCTGTGACTCCTCCGTCTAGGCTACTTGATGAGAGCCATAGTAATGGAATGTCCAAACAGCAGGTGTCTTTTTCTTGTGCTTTTATTTACCCAACAAGGTAAACACAATAAAACTTTCGGTGAAGGGTAAAGATATATGAGGAGAAGAAACAGCAGATCCAGGCGTAACAATACGGAAACAGTCCTGTTTTCAACAACACTTTATTTTCGTTGCCACTCTCGCCAGAGTGGGTTTAGTGTACCCGGACAGGCCTCTCTCACTGACCTGGCACATTAAGGGAAGAAAGTCTCTGCCACAGACCCTCCCTAGAATTTAGATCACGGAGACAATTCTCCTCAATAGACTTTGTGCCTGGATCTCCTTCAGGTAGTTTGCAGTTAGGTACCGACAGACAGGTGACTAACGTCCAGCCTTTCAGTGTCCGGTTACCTTGATCCCCGATGGATTGTTGAGGCCCTATTGGATTGCCAGCCTCTCTTGGCTCTCCTCAGGCGAACTCCCCACCGAACAGCTTCCTCTCAAAGGAAAAACGCTTGGGATCTTCTCAGGATTAGGGACCCAGTCGATCACCGGGGCCCTGCCACAACTTAGACGTTCCGAACCAACGTGGTCCCGGAACCAGGAGCACCGCGTGGCACGCACACCCCGGCCTGGTAGGCCATTTCGCCGTAGGCCGTGAAATGTGGGCACACTGAAGGTGGGTGCCACACCGGAAGAAGACCCCGCCTCAATCGCATCTGTTCCAGAAGTACCCTCTCCCAGCATGCCCCGCAAGAGAAACTCCCTCCTGATTGGCTGCTGGCAAGAGGCACCCAAGCCTCGACTCCACTGGTGCCACCTGTCGCCCCGGGGATGGGATAACACCCCAGCAACAACAGAATGAGCGCACAGTACAGCCAAGCTGAAACAGAGACCCTTTCTAGAATTGAAATTGAAATCAGAGTCACTTACACTCTGATCATCCCTTAAATTTTGACAAACACTGGTACCTGGAAGTAACCCGGCGCTACACAAGTGATTGTGGTGAGCAGGCATCAAAGGGTCCAAGCCAGAGGTGGTGGAACTGAGTTCCACCAGGTTCCGCCAGAAAAAAAGCCCTGGTTCTTAACCTTTAAATGTCCTCCTTCTATATTTGTACATTGGCTTAATTATAAAAGGAAGACACTTCCCCGACACCATACATTTCCAGTGAAGAGTCTTCCGCGGTTCTTTGTTATGCCCTGACAATGGCGGAGTATAATGGAGGAGGAGGCTCCGGATTCTGCTCTCCTATACAGGAATTTGCCGTCCCGTCGGCACAGCTCACTTATCAGACTGAAGTCAGCGCAGTGAAAAATGAATTCTGATTCAGCATATTCAATTGTTTAGCGGTTCTTTGCTGATGAAAGACGAAGTAGAATGGGGTTTCTCTGTGTTGCAGCAATTTGTACATCATCACCGTTATTTGCACTGCTTTTAAAAAAGATAGAATGTTAGGAATGCTTCAGGGAACGATGAAGACTTGTACACAGATGGCCGTGCAGAAATCTGTTGGTATTGTGTTTCCTCCTCTTCTATCTTAGTGGAGTAAATCTACTTTAAACATAAATGTCATCCATCTTTCTCCACTCTGGGCTTTTGGGGTTGCAATCGGGCGAGAACAGTGACACCATGTGGTGGAAATGTCCTGTTAGCACGTGGGTTAGTGTCCCCATCTGGCCAGAGCAGTGGCATAGCGTGGGGGGTGCGAGGGGGGCCACCGCCCTGGGCGCAAAATTTAACCACTTCCATACAGGGCAGTTATACACACATCCATACCGGGCCTATTCTGGCACTTCTCTCCTACATGTACAAATCATAATTTTTTTGCTAGAAAATTACGCAGAACCCCCAAACATTATATATGTTTTTTTAGCAGACACCCTAGGGAATAAAACGATGGTCATTGAAACGTTTTATCTTGCACGCTATTTGCGCAATAATTTTTCAAACGCCTTTTTTTTGGAAAAAAATTGTTTCATGAATTAAAAAAATAACAAAACAGTAAAGTTAGCCCAATTTTTTTGTAAAATATGAAATATGATGTTAGACCGAGTAAATAGATACCTAACATGTCACGCTTTAAAATTGCGCACACTCATGGAATTGCGCCAAACTTCGGTACTTAAAAATCTCCATAGGCAACGCTTTGACATTTTTTACAGGTTACCAGTTTAGATTTACAGAGGAGATCTAGTGCTAGAATTGTTGCTGGCACTCTAACGCACGCGGCGATACCTCACATATGTGGTTTAAACGGCGTTTACATATGTCGGCGGGACTTGCGTGTGCGTTCGCTTCTGCGCGAGAGCTACTGGGGACAGGGGCGTTAAAAAATATATTTTTTATTTCTTTTTTTTTTTTACATATTTATTTCTTTTTTTACACTTTTTTTTTTATTTTTATTTTTTTATTATCACTTTTATTCCTATTACAAGGAATGTAAACATCCCTTGTAATAGGAATGTGTGTGACAGGTACTCTTTATGGAGAGATGCGGGGTCAATAAGACCCCACATCTCTCCTCCAGGCTGGAAAGCATGAAATCGGTAAAACAAAATTCACCGATCTCATGCTTGCTGTTGCTTAGCAGCCGCAATTGCGGCTTTGTTTACTTACGGAGACCCGGGCGTGACGTCATCACATCGCGCCCGGGTCCTCCGACGGTCATAGAGATGACTGGTGACCATCTGGTCACCAGTCATCTCTATGCTTCCTGCCAGCGCCGGACGATTCGTTCTCCGGGCCCCCGATGGCACGGGAGAGCCCGGAGAAGCACCGGATGGCGGTGGGAGGGGGGGATGTCCCCTCCCGCCGCCTGTAAGAATGATCTAGCGGCGGAATCGCCGCTATGATCGTTCTTACGTTGTGCAGAATCGCCGGCACTAAAGAAGGATATCTGAATGATGCCTCTAGCTGCAGGCATCATTCAGATATCCACCTGCAAAGCCCAGGACGTCACATGACGTCCTCCTGGATCGAGGAGGGGTTCCTGCCGCCGTCATTTCACAATGACGCGGTAGGGAAGTGGTTAAAGGGGCGCTGTCACAAGTGTGAAGAGGAGGGAGCGCCAACAACAGGTGGGACATAGGAACATATGCATGATGTCACCACTCCAGGCTTTACCAGTCATTATCAAGTACGCTCTCCTCTTCCCTACAGCCACCGCTGTCTCACATGGTGGATCATGTGACCAGACTGGAGATAGCTGAAAATAGGTAAGTTCATGGCTCGGGGAGGGGGGGCGCAAATTACTTGTCTCGCCCCAGGCGCTGACAACCCACGCTACGCCACTGGGGGTCATCCTAGCTTTCAGAGCCCCACAATGGAAGGATGTCGTTCTCACTTTCCCAGGCCAGTGACCACCTCCTCCCAAAACCAACTCAGAGACAATAGAGAGCATTAGTCCTCCAACCAGCTCTCAACAACACCCAACTCTCTGTAGAGTTAGTAGGCTATGGGCTCAGTGTTGCCAACCATCCGTATTTTTACGGACAGTCCGTAAAAATGGGCACTTTTTCCCCCCGTTCATAAATGTCCATGGTTGCGGGAATGTGCCAGTAAAAATAGCCGAGATCGGTTCGGCTTGGAACTGCGCATGGAGTTTTGAGGCAGGGGGTGATGGCGGCTGCGGTGGCACCGCAGAGGGTGGATGGAGGAAGGGGGTGTTAGTAGCAGTGGTTGATTGGAGACAGGGGGTGTTGGTGGCACCACAGAGGGGGATGGTGGCACCGCAGCGGGTGGGGGATGGAGACAGGGGTTGTTAGTTACACTGCAGAGGGGAATGGAGGCAGGGGATGATGGAGGCAGGGGGTGATTGGAGGCAGGGGGCCTGGGGGAGATTGGAGGCAGGAGGAAATTGTGGCACCACAGCGGGGGGTGAAGGCAGGGGTTGGTGGCAGAGGGGGATGGAGGCAGGAGTTGATGTGACTAAATAATTTGCCCTTATTATATCGAAAATAATAAAAATATGTTTTTTTACCTTAATATCTACCTTAAATCACATTGCAATTTGCCCAGTGTACTTGTTTGTAGCCTAAGGGGCAGATCCACATACAATTGCGTGGGCGCAGCGTATGTGAGATACGCTACACCGCTGTAACTTACCTTGCAAATCTTTGAATCCTGAAAGAATTTGCTCCGTAAGTTACGGCGGCGTAGTGTATCTCTCGCGGCTTAAGGGCACGGAATTCAAATGCGGCGAGTAGAGGGCGTGTTTCATTTAAATGAAGCGCATCCCCGCGCCGAACAAACTGCGCATGCCCCGTCCGTCAAAACTCCCAGGGTGCATTGCTCCAAATGACGTCACAAGGACATCATTGTTTTCGACGTGAACGTAAATGGCGTCAAGCCCCATTCACGGACGACTTACGCAAACAACGTAAAATTTTCAAAATTATACGAGGGTATGACGGCCATACTTAACATTGAGTACGCCACCAGATAGCAGCTTTAACTATACGCCGGAAAAAGCCGAACGGAAACAACGTAAAAGAATGCGACAGCCGCTCGTACGTTCGTGGATCGTCGGAAATAGCAAATTTGCATACTCTAAGCGGGTTATGACGTGAACGCCACCCAGCGGCCGCCGGAAAATTGCATCTTAGATCCGACTGCGTACTAAGGCGTACGCCTGTCGGATCCAACAATGATGCCGTCGTATCTTGTTTGGTGGATACCAAAACAAAGATACGACGCGCAAAATTTGAAATTACGCTGTTGATACGCCGGCGTAATTTCTTTGAGGTTCTGCCCCTAAATACTGAAATTTGCACCTAAAAATGTCATTTAGTAACTTTTGTGAAATGTCCGTAAAAACGTGGCTGCGCCAGTAAATTTTGGGTGTCGTGCCAGTAAATTTCAATCTGGTAGGTTGGCAACACTGGGCTGGATCCCTAAGACCAGCCCTGTGCCCAGGCTGAGGACCATATAATAGTAGCCGCCTGGACCAACCCCCCATCAGAACCCTCCATCACCCAGCCATCACTGCTCCCTCCCCGAGATAGCTGCTTCTTCTTCCTTCTTTTTGCATCTCCCTAAACAGGATTACCACTTAACAGGATCCATTTCACGCGTCCTGGTGGAGGACACTGATTAGGCCACATGAAGCATTTTTCAACACTTTACTGTTGAGGTTCAGCAAAGGGTTCCAAGTAGTGAGTGGCATAACTCCCATGATAACATTCCCCTTTACTATCTTCTACATCGCTGGACTTTTTTCTTTTTTAACAAAGGACTTGTCCCAAGCTGGCTCTTGTTTTTCAATTTATTACACTTTTTTGGGTGAAATGGTAGGGGTACCCCGTTACGGGCAAGGGTTGTGGGGATGAGGCGCATGTTCCCATCAACACGGGGACATGGTGCTTTGGGGGTCCATGTTGAGGGCATGTGGTCTGGTACGATTTAGGAGAAGGGCACTCTCTTGTCCCCCATCTTTTCCTGCGGCCTGCCAGGTTGCATGCTCACATAAAGGTCTGGTATGGATTTTTGGGGGGACCCCTACACCTTTTTTTTTTATTTTGGCGCAGGGTTCCCCTTAAAATCCATGCCAGACCTGAAGGGTCTGGTATGGATTTTGAGGGGGCCTCTATGCTATTTTGGGCCAGATCCACAAAGATCTGCCTATCTTTAGGCAGGCGTAGCGTATCTCAGATACACGCCGCCGCCGTAACTTAGAGCGTAGTTTCCGTATCCATAATGAATTTGCGCTGTAAGTTATTGCGGCGTAGTGTAAATGTGTTGGCGTAAGGGCGCGCAATTCAAATGACTAAGATGTGGGCGTGTTTTATGTTAATTCATCTTGACCCCACGTAAATGACGTTTTTTTTGAACGGCGCATGTGCCATCCGTGGGGGTATCCCAGGCGCATGCTCGAAATCACGTCGCAAATAGTCAATGCTTTCGACGTGAACGTAATTTACGCAAAGCCCTATTCGCGAACGTTTTACGCAAACTATGTAAACGACGGAAAATTCAACGCTGTCCCGACGTCCATACTTAACATTGCGTACACCTCATAGACCCAGGTTTAACGTTACGCCAAAAAAAGCCTTACGTAAACGACGTAAAAAAATGCGCCGCGCGGACGTACGTTTCAGGATCGGCGTATCTAGCTAATTTGCATACTCTACGCGGAAATCAACGGAAGCGCCACCTAGCGGGCAGCGTAAATATGCACCTAAGATCCGACGGCGTACTAAGACGTACGTCAGTCGGATCGAGCCCACATTCAGTCGTATCTTGTTTTGTGGATACAAAACAAAGATACGACGGCGCATCGTAGAACTTACGCGGCGTATCAATAGATATGCCGGCGTAAGTTCTTTGTGGATCTGGCCCTTTGTTTTTTTTTAAATTTGACGTAGGGTTCTCCTTAATATTCATACCAGACCTGAAGGGCCTGGTATGGAATTTGGGGGGACCCCCACGCAATTTTTTTTAACATTTTGGTTCAGGGTTCCTCTTAAAATTCATACCGGACCCAAAGGGACTGGTAATGAAAATGCTGTTTTTTTCAATGACTTTTCTCTGTATTGCCGGGACCCGACAATTCATTATAGCCGCGAGTAGTTTTAAATAACTTTTTTTTCTTTAGGAATGTCATTTTGTGCAGAGACTGTTCTAAACATGGGAAACATGCGCTACTTTACAGGCATACTATAGACACCCCCCTAGGTACGAATATTAAAGGAATATTTCACTTTTATTGTTTCATTTTAAGCATTATTAAAATCACTGCTCCCGAAAAAACTGAAGTTTTTAGAAGTTTTTTTGCATTGATACATGTCCCCTGGGGCAGGACCCGGGTCCCAAAACACTTTTTATGACAATACCATGCATATAAGCTTTTAAAACTGGCACTCACAGTTCCTCGCGATGACACCAACGATGGGATACAGTTCCTCCCGATGACACCAAGGATGGGATACAGTTCCTCCCGATGACACCAAGGATGGGACACAGTTCCTCCCGGTGACGCAAACAATGGGACACAGTTCCTCCCAATGACACCAAGGATGGGACACAGTTCCTCCCAATGACACCAAGGATGGGGCACAGTTCCTCCCAATGATACCAACAGTGGGACACAGTTCCTCCCGATGACACCAACGATGGGACACAGTTCCTCCCAGTGACATCAATATTGGAGCATTAATCTTCCCACCAAATGACACCAACGATGAGGCACAATTCCTCTCACTGACACCAAAGATGGGGTATTGTTTACTCCCACTGATGCCAGGGTATTTTCTTCTTCCAACACCCACAATCCCCCCCACCCTAAGTCTAAGGGCAGTAAACTGGTACTTTGTTTAGAAAGTTTGGAGACCACTGCTATAGAGGGATACGCTTTGTTCATATTTCATGTCTGATGCCGCGTACACACAACCGTTTTTCGGGTTCTAAAAAATGACGTTTTTAAGGGTCTAGAAAAAACTAAGTTTTTTTCAACCCAATCATTAAAACGGCCTTGCCCACACACGATCGTGAAAAAAAATGCTCTAGCAAAGCGCGGTGACGTACAACACGTACAACGGCACTATAAAGGGGAAGTTCCATGCAGATAGCGCCACCCTTGGGGCTGCTTTTGCTGATATCGTGTTAGTAAAAGACGATTCGCGCTTTTCTGTCTGTTACAGCGTGATGAATGTGCTTACTCCATTACGAACGCTAGTTTTACCAGAACGAGCGCTCCCGTCTCATAACTTGCTTCTGAGCATGCACGTTTTTTTCACATTGTTAAAGCCCACACACGACCATTTTTTACAACCTTAAAAACTACAACGTTAAAAAACGGTGTGAAAAAATAGAGCATGTTCGAAATTTTTAATGACCATTTTTTAGATCGTGAAAAAATGCTCTGGAGTCCACACACGATCGTTTTTAACCACTTAAGGACCACCTTCTGCACATATACGTCGGAAGAATGGCGCGGCTGGGCACAAAAACGTACAGGTATGGCCTCTTTAAGTGCCCAGCAGTGGGTCCGAAGCTCTGTGACTGCGGCCGCGGGACCCGTGGACCCGATCGCCGCCGGGGTCCCGCGATCGGTCCCCAGAGCTGAAGAACGGGGAGAGCTTCCCCGTTCTTCACCGTGGCGCTGTCATTGATCGTCTGTTCCCTGATATAGGGAAAGGCGATCAATGACGTCACACGTCCAGCCCCTCCCTCCTACAGTTAGAAACACATATGAGGTCTCACTTAACTCCTTCAGCGCCCCCTAGTGATCAACTCCCAAACTGCAATTGTCATTTTCACAGTAAACAATGCATTTTTATAGCATTTTTTGCTGTGAAAATGATAATGGTCCCAAAAATGTGTCAAAATTGTCCGATGTGTCCGCCATAATGTCGCAGTCACGATAAAAATCTATGATCGCCGCCATTAGTAGTAAAAAATAAAAAATTAATAAAAATGCAATAAAACTATCCCCTATTTTGTGAACGCTATAAATTTTGCGCAAACCAACTGATAAACGCTTATTGCGATTTTTTTTACCAAAAATAGGTAGAAGAATACGTATCGGCCTAAACTGAGGTTTTTTTATATATTTTTGGGGGATATTTATTATAGAAAAAAGGAAAAAATATTGTATTTTTTTACAACATTTTTGCTCTATTTTTGTTTATAGCGCAAAAAATAAAAACCGCAGAGGCGATCAAATACCACCAAAAGAAAGCTCTATTTGTGGGAAAAAAAGGACGCCAATTTTGTTTGGGAGCCACGTCGCACGACCGCGCAATTGTCAGTTAAAGCGACGCAGTGCCGAATCGCAAAAACTGGCCATGTCCTTTACCTGCATTTTGGTCCGGGTCTTAAGTGGTTAATGACATAAAAAAAACGTAATTTTTTAGAACCCTAAAAACGGTCGTGTGTACGCGGCATCAGGTTTACAACCACCTTAAAGTTCTAGATTCCAATAACTGCCAATCACACGTGACTCGCATTCACTCCTTAAAGCGGTAGTTCACCCCCCCCCCCGACACATTTTACCATCGAGACAGGCATTGTAGCGCGAGCTACAGTATGCCTGTCCCGATTTATTTAACCCCGGACTCACCTTGTAATCGGACATCGTAGATTTCGGCTCCCGCGGGGAATGGGCGTTCCTTTCAAGAGGGAGGATGATTGACGGCCGGCCCTGGCACGTCACTCTCCTCGAAGACAGCCGGAGTAGGTCTCGGCTCTTCACGGCGCCTGCGCACAGGCTATGCGCACGCGTCGTGAAGACCAAGCCTATTTCGGCTATTTCCGGAGAAGCGTGACGCGCCAGAGCCGGCCGTCAATCATGCTCCGTCTCCATAGGCACGCCCATTCCCCGGTATCTTCGATGGACGACTACAAGGTGAGTACGGGGGTAAAAAATTCGGGACAGGCATACTGTAGCTCGCGCTACAAGGCCTGATTTTAAGGTAAAAGAAAAAAAAAATGTTTTTTTTTCGTCGATAGGGTGAACCCCCGCTTTAACACCACGCATTTGTTTTAAGAGATTCGGAAAGCTTTTTGCCGTGTGCAAAATCTCCCGTACAATGGGATAAATAATGCGAGAAGTAGAAGTAGAAGAGTGAAATATGGCTTTGCTTTCAATGAGCGTTCTGCTGACCTAAACAACATACAAAGATAAATCATTGTACTTACAGTATTATAAAAGCAGTGTAAATCATAAGAGTGTCATATAAATAATTAAGAATGCTGTGTGTGACCTCAAATCAACGATCGCTTTTCATTCATTTTCTGCATGAAGATGCGTTTTCTCATCACATCCTTTCCGACCTCCACCCACCTGGCTCTGAGGCTCCGGTAGCGTGGTAAAATCTTCATTTTTTTTTTATATATGTGCTAATCGCATTTTTTAAACAATGTTTAAGGTGGGGGGCTTACAAAGATATCCGTAGTTTACTAATGTTCCTAGAATAAGTTCTCATTGGTGAGGGAAGTCTTCGTAGGATCAGACACAGAGGTGCCAGTTTGAAGGAGAACTTGAACTTGAACTTTGAAGGAGAATTTCCGATGGAGAGGTGTAAAAATGACTGATGGTGGTCTGATCAGCAGAGTTTGCTGATTGTCATATGTCTAAGGATAGGTCGTAGTCATTCTGTTGTTGCTGGGGTGTTGTTTCACCCCCGGGGCGGCAGATGGCAGCAGTGGAGTCCAGGCTGGGGTGCCTCTTGCCAGCAGCCAGCCAATCAGGAGGGGTTTTCCCTCACGGGGCATGCTGGGGGAAGGTATCTCTGGAGCAGACGCGATTAGGCGGGGTCTTGTTCCTGGTGTGGCACCCACCTTCAGGGTGACCACACATCACGGCTCCCCGGCGAGATGGCATACCAGGCCGGGGTGCGCGTGCCACGCGGTGTTCCTGGTTCCGGGACCATGTTGGCCCGGAACATTTAAAGCTGTGGCGGGGCTCCAGTAATTGACTGGGCCCTGTAACGGTCACCACCGTTTACGACCTTCCATCCCAGTCACGACAGCTTATCGACACTCCAACCAACAGGACCCGATCCATATCAATTTCCCAGAATCAAGACGAGACACAGCTCTGTACTTGTTCCAAATGTAATGATACTTTAATGGTTTCTTCTCAGCTTTATATAGAGTACAAGGCATTAAAGCAACAATGAGATCTCCACCCCCCTAATCACACACTAAGGCTAATTACTTAAACATTCTAGACAGGTCGGCACCAGCCTATAATTATCATGTCTAATCACTGCACATTCCTTAATTAACAGCATAACAAACAAACCCATCACACACTGAGTTTCCTAGGCAGACGTTTCGTCTCCGCATGCAGCTTGACACCTATTCACACCTCTGAGCATCAATAGGTTTTAGACAGTGTTATCACACAATTAAAGACCTTTCAAAAGCTAGCCTTATTTAACATATTAACAGTCTTCACAGAGAGATGAGTCACTATTGACTGGTTGGGGTCACAATTAACCAACATCTTGCAGTGTCTCAAAATCCTGCAATACGAACTATCAGTGATGTCCCATCTAATGTAATACATGAACTATGATTCACTTGCCACCCCATGCCCAAAGGGCACAGAGTGGACTTAGACCCAAGAGTTATCAGTGACGCTGACACAGGAGTATCCTCCATCCTCACAAAGTCTTTGGGTGTCACGGGTCATTCCGTTACAGGCCCCAACTCTGAGGAGATCCCAAGCAAGGTAGCTGTTCGGTGGGGAGTCCATCTGAGGAGCGCCAATGAGAGGCTGGCGGTCCAACAGGGCCTCGACAATCCACCGGGGATCGAGGTAACCGGACACTGAGGGGTGGAAGTTAGCCACCTGTCAGTCGTTAACCCAATTGAAACTACCCAATTCTCCTTCCTTCCCACCTCTACTATCTACCTCAAGTTTACTGTTTACCGTGTTGGGTAAAATAAAGCACAAGAAAAGACACCTGCTGTTTGGACATTCCATCATTGCTGCTCTCGTCATCTACCCCTAGTCGCTCACAGAGGTAACATGCCATCCCATTCTATAACCAGTGGCTCCTTCGGGGGTGAGCGCTAAACAGGTATTACCAGTGCTCCTTTGGGGGGGCCCTATAAAAAAAAAACATTGAAAAAAAAATCATCTCTAACCTGTCCTGTTCAAATGTATTGCATGGTGGGAAAAAAAGACAACCATATACCAAAAAAAAAACAATCAGGAGATCCAAAGATAGAAGCATGGCTGAAGTTGGATGCAAATTTCAACTTCTCCTATAAAGGTAGAGGCTTGTCTTTAGATTTTGACCTCTCCATAACCCCCAAATACATTTTTAGGAGTGTGCTGGGTGGGAAACCAAACTAACAAGCAATCGGGGCTGAACTTGGATGACTAGGTTACACTCATACATCCGTTATGCAGAATTGCACCAACAACAAGAGGCATGCAGATTTCATTTACTGCCCCATCAGCTCGTGTTGTAAGACTGTACAATGAAATTAAAAAGCTCCAGACCCGACTCGCTAAAATGCCTCTCTCAATTGTTTATGCTCCGGCGTTCCCTCTGGTCCAGAATCAAAAGTGTGGCAATAAGAATGCCTTCCAGCTATAGGCAGCTCTAACATAGGCTACGGTGTAGTTCAAAGAAGATGAGGGCTACAGCCATCCAGACACGTCCTGCCCTCTTCCAGGGCATAATGAACATGTACTGTACAAGGGTAGAATGGTCTTCTACCCCATTGTGCAATTTTACATTCTCAGAATAATCTCAGAATACATGTTTATTGGTTTAATTAATTTAATACCCACAGAGGAATCTAATGCTCATTAATTATGATGTTCAGCTATGTGGAGTTGTTTTTGGATATAGGACACATGGCACTCTCTAGCTCGTGTGCTAGTTGTAAATAGGTTTGTTAGTGTAGGAAAATTGGTTTGGCTGAGAGCCAGGCCTGGGTTGAATCTGGGTCAGGGTTGAGTGACTCAGGGAGGCTGGATGATTCAGCAAGCAGCTCCTCTGGTGCCTCCCTCCTGTTTCTGGAACCTTGGAGAAGCTTCCAGATGTAGTGGGTGGATCCCAGCAGGAGCAGTCGGGTGGAAGATGGAGATAGAGTGCTGAGGAGTCTGTCGGTGGCCCTTGAGAGTGCCCCCTGGTCGGGGGGGGGGTGACCTCAGGCCTGGGTCTAGTGTGCTGGAAGGATCACCCACAACACACAGAGGAACTCCTTACTGGAGGCACGGGAGCAAGGAGAGGACAGAGGAAGCAGGTCAGCACGTCTGGGAGATCTCCTGAGAAGTCAGCTGGGTGCAACCCTCTTTTTCTGGAACCTTGGAGAAGCTTGCAGATGTAGTGGGTGGAGTCCAGGAGGAGTTGTTTGGCATATTTATGAGGTCCCCAGCGAAAAGTGTCTGGAAGGGGTTAGGCACCTCATAAATAGGCATGAGTCATGCCAGCAGGAGCAGTCGGGTGGAAGATGGAGATAGAGAGCTGAGAAGGCTGTCGGTGGCCAAGGAGGGTGCCCCCTGGTCTGGGGGTGGTGTGACCTCAGGCCTGGGGGTCGGGTGCTGGAAGGATCACCCACAACACATGGAGAAAACCCTTCCTGGGGGCACAGAAGCAAGAAAAGGACATCGGGAGTAGGTCAGCACGTCTGGGAGATCTCCTGAGAAGTCATCTGGGTGCCTCTCTCTGTTTCTGGAACCTTGGAGAAGCTTCCCGATGTAGTGGGTGGAGTCCAGGAGGAGTTGTTTGGCATATTTATGAGGTCCTCAACCAATCCCCAGCAAAAAGGGTCTGGAAGGGGTTAGGCACCTTGGAGAAGCTTCCAGATGTATTGGACAGAGTCCAGGAGGAGTTGTTTGGCATATTTATGAGGTCCTCAACCAATTAACATTTGAATAGGAACGCCCAGTCTCGCAGATTACATACCCATTACAAAAAGCTCATAAAATAGTTTTTTTTTTTAACAGTTTTCGAGCTCTGTTGTAGAAAATCATTTACGCTTAAAAAGTTAAATCTACTTAGTGTGATATATTGGAGTGGCAATGCAGTAAAAAGCGCTCAGCCACATAATCCCCTCGTAGCCATTTGAAACATTTATCTCCTAGAAGTGTAAATTCAAAAAGTACTCGAAAAATTTAAGTTGAAAGGCAAATGACAAAAGATAACTTGTACTCATTGAAGTGGGGGCCAGAAGATTTCTCAGGGAATGGGAGCTTAGACATGCAAGCGCCTACAAAACAACATCTCTTTATGTTATGCAACAGAGAAGTCGCCTGAACATGGTCAGAGATATTCCATGATCATCGTCCAGCTCATCGGTACCTTCAGACTTATTATTATGCTCCCTGGGGTAGATTCACAACGGAGATACGACGGCGTATCTCCAGATACCCTGTCGTATCTCTGAGTCCGGCCGGTCGTATCTATGCCCCTGATTCTTAGAATCAGGTTACGCTTAGATTTCCCGTAGATCCAACTGGCGTAACTGTGTTACACCGTCGGATCGTAACTGCAAATTTACGCTGGCCGCTATGTCAAGTATGCAAATTAGCTAAATACGCAAATTCCCGAACATACGCCCCGCCGACGCAGTACATTTACGCCGTTTACTTTAGGCTTTTCCTGGCGTAAAGTTACCCCTGCTATATGAGGCGTATATGCGACGCACCAATGTTAAGTATGGGCGTCGTTCCCGCCACGAAATTTGAAAATTTTACGTCGTTTGCGTAAGTAGTTCGCGAATAGGGCTGAACGTAATTTACGTCCACGTCGAAACCAATGACGTCCTTGCAGCATACTTTGGAGCAATGCACACTGGGAAATTCCACGGACGGCGCATGCGCCGTTCTGGAAAAAAGGCAATCACGTCGGGTCACAGTAGTTTTGCATAAAACACGCCCCCCTGATCCAAATTTTAATTAGGCGGGCTTACGCCGGCCGATTTACTCTACGCCGCCGCAACTTGCGGAGCAAGTGCTTTGAGAATACAGCACTTGCCCGTGTAAGTTACGGAGACGTAACGTAAATCAGATACTGTACGTTACGCCCGCACAATTTTACGCGGATGTACAAGAATCTGGCCCATAAGGTTTAGAGCCGGTTCACACACAGGCGTCACGACTTTGGGGGCAACCCGGCAAGGTAATCTCAAGGCGACTTGAGAGGCAACTTGCAAAATTAATTCTGTATTGAAGTCAATGCAAGTCGTCACGAGTCGCCCCCAAAGTCGGAGGGAGTTGCGTCGCTCCTATTAGAACGGTTCTATTGACTACTGCAGACACGTGACTTGTCAGGCAGCTGAGTCGCCTGACAGGTCGCCCCTGTGTGAACCGGCTCTTAACAATTTGAAAACACACAATCCTATTGTAAACCTGAACAGAAAATGATGTCCCAGTAGAAATAACAGCTGCCAAATATCCAAGACATAAGAACTCTACAAACACCTGAATATGTCAAGTCCTGTGTCAACAGACTTTTGTTTGCTTGACGCAAGGTTTACATTCCAATACAAGTCTATGGGAATGCAATATCCGCTTGAAGCATGTCAACTGCAGGTCAAATGAAGATCAGAAGGAGGTCAAATGAAGGACAGAAAGGGGTCAACTGCAGGACAGAAGAAGACCAACTATAGGACAGAAGGAGGTCAAATGTAGTTAAGGAGATGGTCAGCTGCAGGACAGGAGGAGGTCAACTGCATGTCAAATGTAGATCAAAAGGAGGTCAACTGCAGGACAGAAGAAGGTCAACTGCAGGACAGAAGGAGGTCAAATGTAGTTAAGAAGATGGTCAACTGTAGGACAGGAGGAGGTCAACTGCAGGTCAAATGTAGATCAAAAGGAGGTCAACTGAATAATAAAAGGAAGACAACTGCAGGACAGAAGGAGGTCAACTGCAGGTCAAATTTAGATCAGAAGGAGGTCAACTGCACTACAGAAGGAGGTCAACTGCAGGACCGGAGGAAGTCAACTGCATGACAGGAGAAAGTTAACTGCAGGATAGAAGGATGTAAACTGCAGGACAGAAGAAGGTAAACTGCAGGTCAACTGAGGGACAGAAGGAAATCAACTGCTGGACAGAAGGAGGTAAACTGCAGGTCAACTGCAGGACAGAAGGAGATCATCTGCAGGACAGAAGGAAGTCAACTGCAGGACAGAAGGAGATCATCTGCAGGACAGAAGGAAGTCAACTGCAGGACAGAAGGAGGCCAACTGCAGGACAGAAAGAGGTCAACTGCAGGACAGAAAGAGGTCAACTGCAGGACAGAAAGAGATCAACTGCAGGACAGAAGGAAGTCTACTGCAGGACAGAAGGAAGTCAACTGCAGGATAGAAGGAAGTCAACTGCAGGTCAAATGTAGATCAGACGGAGAACAACTGCAGGACAGAATGAGGTCAACCAAAGGATAGAAGGAAGTCAACTGCAGGCCAAAAGGAGGTCAACTGCAGGACAGAAGGAGGCCAACTGCAGATCAAATGTAGAGCTGAAGGAGGCCAACTGAAGGGCAGAAGGAAGTCAACTGCAAGACAGAGTGGATAGAGTGTTGCTGTGTGCCTCTGCACTATTTTGGGAAAGAACCTGTAAATCTCGGTGGCTCCTGCGGGGGTAGTGCTACACACGGAAGCAGAACTGGCCCTCCTATCCACTACTAATGTATAATAAAGAAGTGTACCATCTTGTGCCAATTCTTTGCTCCCCTTGCCCCTAATGCTCATGGTTGGCATGCATTGTGCACTGGATTGTGCACTTGGTTTCCAGCAGCGAGAATGTAGTTGCTTATGCATGGTGTGTTTTTTGTGTCTGCTGTGGGCAGAAGGGGTGGAGAGTGGGCAACCCCCTCGTATAATGAGACACAGGCACCAATGAATCAATGGATCGGGAGCATTCGGTGCAGCAGCCTGGATAATGCTCATGTCCAGGAATTAAAGGTGAACCCCAGACATACAGATAGGCACACAGGTAGGAGCACACGGGTGAGTTGTTTTATCTGCCAGAGGATTTGTCATTCTGTCCATCCACCCAGGGCCGTGACAAGGGGTGGGCAGGAGGGATGACTGCCCCCTTGCCACATGTGTTTTTTGTATGAGTTGTGGGCAGATGGGGTGGACAGTGGGCAAGTTGGAACACAGAAGCTGTGACAGTAGTAGCTTGCAGAGCAGACATAAAAACCACCACCTGCTGGTTGCCAGCCATTGATTTGGGGCATGTGGTAAGGGGGGCAGCTTCCCCTCCTGTCACCCCCTTGTCCCAGCCCCGGGTGTATAACTCAGAAAATTGTCTAAACAGAAAGACAAATCCTTTGGCAGATAAAACAACTCACCTCATGTGCTCCTACCTGTGTACCTATCTGTAGGTCTAGGGTTCACCTTTAAATTCCCGTACATGCATATTATCCAGGCTGCTGCACCGACTGCTCCTGATCCGTTGATTCATGGTGCCCGTGTCTCATTATACGAGGGGGTTCTGGCCTGAGATAATGCATTTTCTATCCTCCAAATACATTATTCGGCTTTGGGATCTCCTGAGGCCATTAAAACGGACAGAGCCGCATTCCTTCTGACGATGTATTACGCTTATAAATCCATTGCATTTTGGTGGAAATCCCAGCGCTCCCCGCGCCTCACTCACGGATATTTCGAGATAAGACTTTTCACCTAAGAATCAATCGTGTTCCGGCTCTTAATATTCCAACTAGATCCCAGAAAATGTGTCCTCTGTGTGCCGGTGTATTCATCATGCGTGCTGTATATACCCGACATCCTTCTTTGTAATATATATGGAGATTAACCCTTCCTCTGCCAGGGATTTTTTTTTTTTTTTTGCTCTTTTTGTTTTATTATGTTTTTTGCACAAACTTTAAAATACATGTTTTAGACCTGAACATTTCTTAACCGACTTCCTGTCCAGTTCAATTTTCAGCTGTCAGCGCTGTTACATTTTGAATGACAATTGCGCGGTTATGCAACACTGTACCCATATGAAATATTTAATGTTTTTTCACACAAATAGAGCTTTCTTTTGGTGATATTTATTCACCTCTGGGGTTTTATTTTTTATTTTTTGCTAAACAAACGAAAAAAGACTGAGGCTCGGTTCACACTTTTGCGATGCGGGAACCCTGCGAATCCACTGCAGGTTCCCACATGGCTCCCGAATCACACTGCCACTGTCGCGCCCGCGACCCGGTCCGAAGCTCCGTCACCGTGACCGGGGGACCCGCGGACCTGATCGCCGCTGGAGTCCCGCGATCGGTCCCCGGAGCTAAAGAACGGGGAGAGCTGTGTGTAAACACAGCTTTCCCGTTCTTCACTGTGGCACCGTGATCGATCGTGTGTTCCCTTTTATAGGGAAACACAATCGATGACGTCACACCTACAGCCACACCCCCTACAGTTAGAAACAGACATGAGGTCACACATAACCCCTTCAGCGCCCCCTTGTGGTTAACTCCCAAGCTTCAATTGTCATTTTCAGAGTAAACAATACATTTTTTGCTGTGAAAATGCCAATGGTCCCAAAAATGTGTCAAAATTGTCCGAAGTGTCCGCCATAATGTCGCGGTCACGAAAAAAAACGCTGATCACCGCCATTAGTAGTAAAAAAAATAATAAAAATGCAATAAAACTATCCTCTATTTTGTAAATGCTATAAATTTTGCGCAAACCAACCGATAAACGCTTATTGCGATTTTTTTTTTAACCAAAAATAGGTAGAAGAATACGTATCGGCCTAAACTGAGGAAATTTTTTTTATATATAGGTTTTTGGGGATATTTATTATAGCAAAAAGTAAAAAATATTGAATTTTTTTCAAAATTGTCCCTCTAGTTTTGTTTATAGCGCAAAAAATAAAAACCGCAGAGGTGATCAAATACCACCAAAAGAAAGCTCTATTTGTGGGGAAAAAAATGACGCCAATTTTGTTTGGGAGCCACGTCGCACGACCGCGCAATTGTCTGTTAAAGCGACGCAGTGCCGAATCGCAAAACCTGGCCTGGGCATTTAGCTGCCTAAAGGTCCGGGTCTTAAGTGGCTAGATTGGTGTCGTTCGTCATTTGTTCTTTATTGATAAGTCGGGGAGGTATATGTGGGAACAATGTATATCGTTTGTAGACATCTGTGGTACCCTAGTCA
The DNA here is from genome assembly GCF_905171775.1 of Rana temporaria. Taxonomy (NCBI): domain Eukaryota; kingdom Metazoa; phylum Chordata; class Amphibia; order Anura; family Ranidae; genus Rana; species Rana temporaria. The sequence continues at coordinate 8,918,058 of NC_053496.1, forward strand.
TGGAAGTGATGGGCTCTAACCATTCCCCACACCAAGGTTCTGGCTGGAGAGACACGATGAGAATTAGCCGCACATTTGCTTCTAATTAGGGAATCACTTCTTCCTTTCCCAACGACGAACCTCCAGAGCTGTCACATCCACATTTGATGCGCTTGTCAGGTCATTACGGAAACACAGGAGAGTGTCAGAGGCGTGAGATGGAGGAAGCCGCCAGCAGATAACACCTGTGCCTCCTCCGGTCCCGCCATTGTTCCACAGCAGCAGATGTGAATCTGATTTCCCGATAATTTGTTCCATAACAAACTGCAGGAGACGGCGGAGGGAAGGAGATGAGGTGACAGACAGCGAGAATCACACCGACAAGAAAATCCATTTGTCAAACCAACGTCCCAAAAATACCTAGTTATTAAGTTGAGCTCCTTTGTTCCGATGTTCTGCGGGTTCAACGTGCTGTCTGTGATGATGAAGAGAATCGGTGAAAACGAAGACGCATTTCCTAATCCGCGCGGCAGGTAAGTCAGTCACTCCCTCCGTCATTACTGCTAAAGTAGGAGGATGAGGGGTACAGGCTCCTAATTGAGTCAGAGCTTGACTTCTCATTGATCTACTTGTACGATGTTCTTCAAGTTCCAAGATAATAGGCAGAAAAAGTAAGACACTTCCAGCGCCAAAGGTAAAGTATCATTCTTGAAGGCTGATTACAGCTTGACGTGGGTTGAGCACAGTGTACTCCATACTTACTGCAACCAAATGTAGAGTCGTGCTTCTACTGGGGAGATATGGTCTACAATTTGGTTGTACAAGACCACAAACATTGCAGCAGATGAGTACTACCTATTAGGACAGGGGTACCCAACCTTTTGAAGAGCGAGGGCCACTTAAGCAACTTGGTAACCAGTCGTGGGCCACAATGAGGGGAGCGGGCGGATGACAGGTCACGGCTACTCTATGGGCCCTCCGATCTGCCCAGATGGAAGGGGACGAAGTCCCTTCTGTTTTTTGGATTGGAGGTAGGCGAGCGTAAATGGATATCTGTCGCTCTGTAGAGGTGAATTGAGGGTCCCATTTGGTCGGGCTGATCATGTGAAATGGGCCTAAGACTGCTTTCAACTAATGTGCTGTGGTTTTCCCACACTGCGGGTGCAACATAGTGCACCTGTGTCTATCCTGTGGGTTAGCTGAACTTTGCCATAGACTCCTGTGGCTAAGCCAGCGCTGTAGAGGATACATCAGCTTAAGGGGCTCTGGTCCGCACACGCTCTCTTCCTCTACCACCAGCTTCATTCACAACACTGATGCTGTGGGATTGCAGATCGGCAACCTGTGATCTGGGCTTGCCAACCATTATTCCAGAGCAGGAGGTCGCGGGCCACATCAGAGGGCTCCGCGGGCCACATGTAGCGCCCGGGCCACTGGTTGGCCACCCCTGTATTAGGATGTTCATCAGATACGGTAGTTTGGAGCTTGGCCCTGTCCCCTTCACCATCCCAAGCCTTTGTATTGGGAAGGAATTCTGACCTCCACATTAAACCAGGGTTTGACAAATTTGCTTGGAATCTAGGAGCCAACTAAAAAAGTTAGGAGCCAAAAAACGCACCCCGTCCCGCCAAGCTCGCGGGACGGGGTGCATTTTTTGGCTCCTAACTTTTTTAGTTGGCTCCAAAAATTTGGGCTAACTTTACTGTTTTCTTATTTTTTAATAAAAAAAAAAGTGTATTTTTTCCCCCCAAAAAAAGTGCGCTTGTAAAACCTCTGCGCAAATACGGTGTGAAAGTTTTGCAACGACCGCCATTTTATTCTCTAGGGCATGGGTGACCCATGCTCTAGGGTGTTAGAATAAAATATATATAATTAGGGATGCACCGATATATCGGTGGCCGATACATATCGGCCGAAAACAGCTGTTTTGGCGACATGCCCGTAAAAAAAATGGTCGCTGGGCTGTCATGGCTCCGTCCTCTGCACGAGCCAACGAGTGTCACTGCCTCCTGAGTCCCCCTGACTCGATCGGCTATTCAAAAATGGTGCCGGGCGGCGCCATTACGTATCTGCTTATGCGCCGCCCGGCCGAGCGGATACAAGCTTTCTCGAGCCCAGCCGGCCTTGGGCTCGGGAAAGCTTGTATCCGCTTGGCCGGGCGGCTCATAAGCAGATACGTAATGGCGCCACCCGGCGCCATTTTTGAATAGCCGATCGAGTCAGGAGGACTCAGGGGGGACACTTTGGCAGTGACACTCGTTGGCTCGTGCAGTGCACTCACCATAGGCAGAGGACGGAGCAGTGACAGTCCGGTCCAGCAGAGCACAGCACAGAGCACAGCACAGAGCCCAGCAGCACAGAGCCCAGCCATGTCCAGCACAGCCCAGCCATGTCCAGCACAGCACAGCCATGTCCAGCACAGCCCAGCCATGTGCAGCACAGCACAGCCATGTCCAGCACAGCCCAGCTTTAAGGTAATAAAGAAGCTGGTGGTGGCAGTAGGTGATGGTGGCAGGAGGTGGTGGGGGCATGAGGTGATGGTGGAAGAAGGTAATGGTGGCACCGTGGCAGGATGTGGGTGAGGTAATGCTGACAGGAGGTGGTGGGGCAGGAGGTGATGGTGGCAAGAGCCGATTGTGGCAGGAGATGGGGGTGGTGGGTGCAGGAGGTGGTGGCGAGAGCAGGAGGTGATGGCGGCAAGAGCTGGCAGGAGGTGATGGTGGCAGGGGGTGGTGGGGAAAGGAGGTGATGGTGGCAGGAGGTGGGGGTGGTGTTTTAACATACAATTATAAAACAAAAAAAAAGAAAAGTCATTTTCGGTTTCGGCCTGACATTTTTTTTTATTTCGGTTTTGTTTCGGTTCTGAAATTTCCATTTCGGTTCACCTCTATATATAATATAAAATATATATAATGTTTGGGGGTTCTAATTAGAGGGAAGGAGATGGCAGTGGAAAACACATTAGAACTGCTGTTTTGCTACTTGTAATGTAACCTGTAATGCCAACGGCCACCACAAGATGGCGTCAGATCACAGAAGGAAGCTGAGGCCTGCAGAAGGCCGCAAAGTCGCGGCCTCAATTACCCGTGGGCGCAGGCCCGCCGCGATCGCTCCCCGCCAGGTCACAATTTCTTGTGGCAATTGCGATCGGGCGCCCGGATTTAGTGGAGGCCTGCATTAAACAGCACACAGGTTAATGGTGTTGCACTGTGCTGCTGGGCATGCACCAGCAGCTGTCTCTTCCCCTCTAGGAGCAGAAAGGGCCCTCCAGTGGAGCTTAGTCTTCTCCCCTAATAATTCTGCCTTTCACACTAAACAGCTGACAGGTTTATGGTGTCATAGGCTGCTGTGCAAGCACATGTAGTTCCCCATTACTCTCTCGAACAGGGGTAGGCAACCTTTCAGAGGTTGAGGTCTACCTGGACAACATGGGGGAAATCAAAGATCCTCGGGGGTGGGGCGGGGGGGTTAATTGTGCATCGTTAATAGGGATGAGCCTGATGTTCGAGTTGAACGTAAGTTCAACTCAAACATCAGGTGTTCGCCTGAAGGGCCTGGTATGAATTTATGGGGGGACCCCCACACATTTTTTTTTAGTTCGGGACTGGGGGGAGGAAACCCACTGCCGTTTTTTTTTAATGACTTATCTGTATTGCCAAGACCCGACAATTCATTATAGCCGCGAGTGGTTTTAAATTACTATTTTTCCTTTAGAAATTTCATTTTGTGAAGGAAATATTATCCTGTTCTAAACGCAGGGAAAATGCTCCGCTTTACAGGCTTCACTTTACAGACATACTATAGACACCCCCCCAGGTATGAAATTTAAAGGAATATTTCACCACCCGCAACCACGCACCTGTTGGTGAGGGGCGCCCCATTCATTGTGGGTGCACGGCCCCTTTTAGGATGCCGGGGCTCATGGATTCCTATGGCGGGGGTGGGCGGTTGTGTGTTTTTTGATGCACCTGATTAGAGTCAGAGGCTCGAATAGGCTTCAAAATAGGGTGGGCTCAGATCATTACTCCAAGAGCCCACCTAGGTGTGTTGCAACAGCGAATGAATATTTGCTGTTGCAACACTACTGATCCTCCTCCTGGCCAATCAGGAAGCGGGTCTGATACCCGTCATCCGATTGGCTGAAAGGGCAGGCGATAACATTAGACACCTAGGAGAAGGGGAGGAGATGCGTGGTAGAAGCGAGTAGAAGACACAGGAGCCGCTGCCCGATGTCTGTCACAGCCAGATGTCTGCCGATGCCCCAATCCCTGCCACTGCCCGATCCCCACCGATGCCCGACGTGCCCTCAGAAATGCCTGATCCCTGCCGCTGCCCGATATCCCCGACGTCAAGATGGGGTAAGTCTCGGTGGAGCGCCAGACAGCGAGGGGGGGCTGGGGGCGGTTTGAGGTGCCGGGGGGTGGCCACTGCTGCTGGTTAACTTACAAGGTAAACGAAAGCAGCTGCCGTGCCCCTGTTCGCCATCCAGCAGGGTTTGGGGTGGAGGAACTTGACTGGCTTGTACAGAGACCTGACCTCAACCTGATTGAACACCTTGAGCGGAGACTGCAAGCCAGGCCTTCTTGTCCAGGATCAGTGCTTGACCTCACATGCGCTTCTGAAAGAATAGTCAAACATTCCCATAGACACCCTCCTAAACCTTGTGGACGGCCTTCCCAGAAGAGTTGAAGCTGTTATAGCTGTAAAGGGCGGGGCCAACTCAATATTGAACCCTACAGACTAAGACTGAAACGCCATTAAAGTTCATGGCCCAGATTCACAAAGCACTTACGCCCGCGTATAACAAGTTACGCCGACGTAAGTGCAAATGTGCGCCGTCGTATCTGTGCGCCAGACCCACAAACAGATATGCGCTTAAAACCAGGCTACACCCCGCCGACGTATCTTGCTTACGCCGGCGTAGAGTGGACGCGCATTTAGGCTGGGAGCATGGTGCCGCTCCCATTGATTAGTCATTCAAATATGCAAATGAGGGAAATACGGCGATTCACGAACCTGCGTGCGCCCGACGTAGGCTACGCGAGGTGCGCGTAAGTTGTACGTCCAGCGTAAAAGTAATTCCCCATAAAGGAGGCGCAACCCAGCAGCAGACATGCAAAGGTCTGCACAAGGGAACACAAGCCGGCGTATTTTACATTGGACGTGTGTTCACGCCGTACGGAGTGCTCCGTACGAAGTGATCCGGCGTAGTTTAGGCAGTTGTTCCGACGTGGTTGTGAGCATGCTCAGCGGGATGCGTCCACGTCACGGCGCATGCGCAGTTCGTAATATGTATCTGTCTGGCGTTCGGCCCATTATTTGCATGGGGTCACGCCTCATTTGCATGGGTCACGCCCACTTCCACCTACGCCTGCCTACGCCTTCGAATCCTACGCCACGCTGGCGCAGCGTTGGGAGCACCGGCTTGCAGAATTCAATGCTTGCCTCTCTGTGCTACGCCGGCGTGGCAAACGACGTTTGCGCTACGGCGGCGTAATGTGCGCCCACACTCTGTGAATCCGGGCCTAATACTGGGATGCCATTAAAGTTCATGTGCGTGTAAAGGAAGGTGTCCCAATACTTTTGGCAATTTCGGAGAGCTTTTAAAATATTCACCTCTAAATGGAGTTGCACATTTACACCCCCCCGCCCGTGCCTCCCCGCGGTCTGTACAAACGCAACGTACATAGGAGCTGACAGTAACACGGAAAGTAAAGAGTATTTTTGCCATGGTGACTTTTTTTTCCGCCTACGCCAGAGGTTCCATCAGGGATCCATTTAAGGATATGGATAGGCTGACAGACCTTCTGCTAAATTAAATAAGACAAGTACGCGGCGGGAAAAAGCTGCAAAATATAAGTCACGGACAATGGAATCCGCCGCGCACGCGGAGAGTGCACCCGGGCAGATGGATCTCGGTGTTTAATCTAAGAGATTGCAATTTTGAAGCACATTATGGTTGTTATTTATTGACACACGGCGGCACAAATTGAGTCGCTTTATTATTTCCGGCGAGCGTCGGACCGGTGTTTAGAGCCCCCTGAAGAATGTCTTTTAAATGCTTTTGTAAATTGGTTGTTTTATAGAGTCATGTATTTTATTAAACCCCCGTAGGACTGGAAGAGTCCTCTAATTATTTCTGGATGCTTTGGCAGATATTTTACGGAAGAGCTTTTTTTTTTGGGGGGTTTTGGGCAAATTGTTACCGCAGAGAACGCCGTAAAGGACATTCCGCCAAAATTCTGTCTCTGGGTCAACTGCCTCCTGATGAAGAGTATTGATAAAAAAAAAAAACGGAGAAAAACATGGAGGAGAAACCTTGAGGTTTTTTCAGCATTTTCCAACCTGCTGGGAAATATGGCGGATATAAACGGAAGAACGCACTTTCTGTTTATAGTTATGCTGTGAAACTTTAGCACACGCTCGGAGAACTATCTATATCTGTGTTTGTTCCTGAAGAACTCTCGGCAATGTTATGATCGAGTAGATATGAGGCTCTGGATTCCGATCTTACATCTGTTGTGGAACGTCTAGTGGTGAGATGAGGTGGAAGGACCTCAGCAGCTCTACCAACGAGCCCCCGATTTGAGAAATCAACATGGAAAACAGAGCGTTCATCTTCAATTCTCTCTGCAAGAATTTTTTTACCATTCTCCCAGTAAAAGTCTGCTGAAACCCCCCTCCCGGCACAATTGTTTGCCCCCCCCCAATCCTCACCCCAAATCTCCCCTCCTAGACCAACACCACCCCCCAATCCACGCCCCAAATCTCCCCTCCTAGACCAACACCACCCCCTAATCCACGCCCCAAATCTCCCCTTGTGGGGATGTGTAATGTAAAGTGGTCCAGAGGTGCAGGGCTGTGTAATGTAAAGTGGTCCAGAGGTGTGGGGGGCTGTGTAATGTAAAGAGGTTCAGAGGTGCAGGGGCTGTGTAATGTAAAGGGGTACAGAGGTGCAGGGGCTGTGTAATGTAAAGGGGTCCAGAGGTGCAGGGATGTGTAATGTAAAGTGGTCCAGAGGTGTGGGGGGCTATGTAATGTAAGGGGTCCAGAGGTGCAGGGGGATGTGTAATGTAAAGGGGTCCAGAGGTGCAGGGCTGTGTAATGTAAAGTGGTCCAGAGGTGTGGGGGGGTGTGTAATGTAAGGGGTCCAGAGGTGCAAGGGGATATGTAATGTAAAGGGGTCCAGAGGTGCAGGGCTGTGTAATGTAAAGTGGTCCAGAGGTGTGGGGGGCTGTGTAATGTAAAGGGGTCCAGAGGTGCAGGAGGCTGTGTAATGTAAAGGTAACTAGAGGTGCAGGGCTGTGTAATGTAAAGTGGTCCAGAGGTGTGGGGGGGTGTGTAATGTAAGGGGTCCAGAGGTGCAAGGGGATGTGTAATGTAAAGGGGTCCAGAGGTTCAGGGCTGTGTAATGTAAAGTGGTCCAGAGGTGTGGGGGGCTGTGTAATGTAAAGGGGTCCAGAGGTGCAGGGCTGTGTAATGTAAAGGGGTCCAGAGGTGCAGGGGCTGTGTAATGTAAAGGGGTCCAGAGGTGCAGGGGCTTTGTAATGTAAAGAGGTCCAGAGGTGCAGGGGCTGTGTAATGTAAAGTGGTCCAGAGGTGTGGGGGGCTGTGTAATGTAAAGGGGTCCAGAGGTGCAGGAGGCTGTGTAATGTAAAGGGGTCCAGAGGTGCAGGGGCTGTGTAATGTAAAGGGGTCCAGAGGTGCAGGAACTGTGTAATGTAAAGGGAACTAGCGGTGCGGGGCTGTGTAATGTAAAGGGAACTAGAGGTGCGGGGCTGTGTAATGTAAAGGGAACTAGAGGTGCAGGGCTGTGTAATGTAAAGGGAACTAGAGGTGCGGGGCTGTGTAATGTAAAGGGAACTAGAGGTGCGGGGCTGTGTAATGTAAAGAGGTCCAGAGGTACGGGGTTGTGTCTTCATTTGTTAGCAGCTGAATGCGGCCCACTTCAAAGCAAAATTGTCAAGCCCTGGCCTAAGCCATATAGGTGTTTTTTTTGCTGCAAAGTTCTTGTATTTATCTTTTGAATATGAGAAAATTCCCGTAATTATAACCTTGATACCCTACAATATGAACAAAGCGAGTCACTAGAATTATTTATCATTTTCGAATGTATAAACGGCGCCCACGAGGGGTTTAAACTTTTTCCTCTCGTATTTTTCTTTCTTCTACATAAATTTACAGGTGAAAAAAAAGCAAGAGCCGCGGCTAATTTGTCAAAGCTTGGTATTAGCCTTGGCACGGTACCTCGGGGGAGCGGAGGAGCACTTACCCAACCCTGCCGCCGTTTACATGACGAGGACACCTAACGCAGCCGATCCCCCCAGACGCCTCCAATTCCGGCTCCCAAAGTGCTCCTCTGAGATACAAAGACGATTGTTTCTGTAAGAAGTTAGAATCACAATGGAGCCTGGGAACAATATAACTGTGACCGCCATCCGTTCTCCGCCTTGTACCGAAAATTGTATACATGAATACGTAATGCGCGGATCCATCAGGCCCATGCCTTGCAGGAAAAGCGCACACACACACACTCACGCGTTTCAGGTCAAACGTACTGTTCCAACAAGCCCGGTAATATGATTCGTTTCACTCCAGAATGGAGCTGAAATGATGCCGTCTGACAGATTTAATAAAGCCAGAATCTGTTTTTCTTAAACGCTCCCTCGACGCCGTTTGACTGAGGGTTTTGCCTGCTAAACAGGCGGATTATCGCTTTTGTCAAGGTTAGGTCGCAAAACGCTTTCCATATTGTTTCGGCTCCCATGGTATATATATCAAGGTCTGCTATTGTTGGAGACTAATCACCGGCCCACCCCCTTTGTCCTATTGTTCCCGGGATTCAAAAAGAATAAAAGGCGGAAGCGGTAAGTTGGAAGGGGCTTTTTTTTTATCTGGGCCGGTGATTTATAGCATTTGGGACGGTGCAAATGAGAACCACAAAAAAAAAAAAAAAAAAGCAGACGGCATACTGGAGTCACGGGAACGCATTCGCATAATTATGAACGATCCAAAGAGCAGCAGCTGTCATAACGTCGTATCATGTCGAGAGGGCACTGTCATATCATCGTGTGCGACCATGGGGAAGAACGTGAGTCACGACGACGCCTACACAACCACTTCACCGAAATCCCACCGACAACTGCTGACAGTCAGGCCTCGTACACACGGGCAAGGATCTCGTCAGGAAAAAAACTTAGGGCTAGATTCAGCAACAAGATACGGCGGCGTATCTCCAGATTTCAAATCTGCGCCGTCGTATCTTTACGCCGATTCTCAAAGGCAGATACGTTTAACCACTTAAGGACCGGACCAATATGCTGCTAAATGACCCAGGGGGCTTTTACAATTCGGCACTGCGTCGCTTTAACAGACAATTGCGCGGTCGTGCGATGTGGCTCCCAAACAAAATTGGCGTCCTTTTTCCCCCACAAATAGAGCTTTCTTTTGGTGGTATTTGATCACCTCTGCGGTTTTTATTTTTTGCGCTATAAACAAAAATAGAGCGACAATTTTGTAAAAAATTCAATATTTTTTACTTTTTGCTATAATAAATATCCCCCAAATATATATATCAAAAAAAATTTCCTCAGTTTAGGCCGATACGTATTCTTCTACATATTTTTGGTAAAAAAAAATCGCAATAAGCGTTTATCGATTGGTTTGCACAAAAGTTATAGCGTTTACAAAATAGGGGATAGTTTTATTTTTTTTATTTTTTTTACTACTAATGGCGGCGATCAGCGATTTTTTTCGTGACTGCGACATTATGGCGGACACTTCGGACAATTTTGACACATTTTTGGGACCATTGTCATTTTCACAGCAAAAATGCATTTAAATTGCATTGTTTATTGTGAAAATGACAGTTGCAGTTTGGGAGTTAACCACAGGGGGCGCTGTAGGAGTTGGGGTTCACCTAGTGTGTGTTTACAACTGTAGGGGGTGTGGCTGTAGGTCTGACATCATCAATCGAGTCTCCCTATAAAAGGGATCACTCGATCGATGCGCCGCCACAGTGAAGCACGGGGAAGCCGTGTTTACATACGGCTCTCCCCGTTCTTCAGCTCCGGGGAGCGATCGCGAGGGGGCGGCTAGAAATGAATAGCCACGCCCTCGTCCCGGATCGCTCCTGAAGCCACGGGAACCGCCGCATGTACGGGGGGGGGTCCCGATCGGACCCCCGACCCACGTCTAGGCTAGGGGCGCTTCCGTTGTTTTCGGCATAGAATATGCAAATGACCTGGATACGCCGATTCACAAACGTACGTACGCCCGGCGCAATTTAGTTACGTTGTTTACGTTAGGCTTTTTCGGCGTAAGGTTACTCCTGGTTACTCCGTGCCAATGTTAAAGGGTCACTAAAGGAAAACATTTTTTTAGCTAAATAGCTTCCTTTATCTTACTGCAGTACTGGTTTCATGTCCTCATTGTTCGTTTTTGTTTTGAAGTAGCTGTAATTCTGCTGTGATCTCCACACTTCCTGGTTGCCTGTTTCAGATTCATTTTAAAAACAAAACACTGCCCTGGATTTGTTGTTTTTGTTCTGTGAGTCTTCCCGACTCACCTCTCACCCGGAAATTCATGTATGTACCATTAAAACCGAACGTGAAACTAGAGGCACATTATATGATAGATTAAATTCAATTTTTAATCATTTTTAAAAGGAATCAGTTAACTTTTATGTCTCTATACCCTGTAAACAGTCATTTCAGCAAAACATTTTTTTCCTTTAGTGACCCTTTAAGTATGGACGTCGTTCCCGCTTCGAATTTAGAATTTTTTACGTCGTTGTTTTTATGAATGAATTCTCTCTGAATTGCCGGGAGCCGACAATTCATTATTCATTAGAGCCGCAAGTGATTTTTAAATGACTTTTTTTCCTTCAGAAATTACACTTTGTGCAGTGACAGTTCTAAGTACGGGAAACATGCGCTATTTCACATGCGTACTTTACACCCCCCTAGGTTTTTTTTTTTAAGATTCCGTCGAATCTTTTTAGAACATTCGACAGACACCATAAGCCTTCAATGACAGATTCGGACGAATGCATTTTTTTTACGAAAAGTTTATAAATTTTCCGGACGAAAATGAAACTCCGAAACACAATATTTCAGTGTGCACATGTCTATTGTTTTAGATCTTTTAATCTAAATCAGGGGGTCTCTAAATGTTCCAAACAATAGGGCCAATTTACTCTCCTTCACACTTCAGAAAGGCAATATTGTGGGCAATGGCAATAGAAAATGCCCCAGCATCAGTGGGATTGAGCAATGCATTAGGCTTGTTAGCCAATGGGAGTAAAGAATAAATAGAATAGAAAGCGCCTGTGGCCAGTAGGAGGAGGAATAATGCCTTAATCATTGGTATCAGTGGGAGGAATAGTGTCCCATTATTGGTGTCAGTGGAAGAAATAATGCCTCATCATTTTTATTATTGGGAGGAATAGTGCCCTATCACTGGTATCAGTAGGGGGAATCATGCCCATTGTTAATGTCAGTGGGAAGAATAGTCCCCATCATTGATGTCAGTGGGAAGAATAGTGCCTCCACCCAAAAATGGAACTTCTGCTTATCCAGTTCCTCTCCCCCCCCCCCCGTGTCACATTTGGCACCTTTCAGGGGGAGGGGGAGCAGATACCTGTATAATCCAGGTATTTGCTCCCACTTCCGGCGAAAGATCACCAGAGTATCTGCTGTGATCTATGCCATGTAGATCGTGGCAGATACTCTCTGAGCACCATCCCTTGGTTTCACCCCCTACCCACCTCTGAGCACCAACCCTTGGTTTCAACCCCTACCCACCTCTGAGCACCATCCCTTGGTTAAACCCCCTACGCACCTCTGAGCACTGTCCCTTGGTTCCACCTCCCACCCACCTCTGAGCACCGTCCCTTGGTTCCACCACCTACCCACGTCTGAGCACCGTCACTTGGTTCCACCCACTACCCACCTCTGAGCACCGTCCCTTGGTTCCACCGCCTACCCACCTCTGAGCACTGTCCCTTGGTTCCACCCTCTACCCACCTCTGAGCACCGTCCCTTGGTTAAACCCCCTACCCACCTCTGAGCACTGTCCCTTGGTTCCACCACCTACCCACCTCTGAGCACCATCCCTTTGTTCCACCCACTACCCACCTCTGAGCACCGTCACTTGGTTCCACCCACTACCCGCCTCTGAGCACCGTCCCTTGGTTCCACCTCCCACCCACCTTTGAGCACCGTCCCTTGGTTCCACCGCCTACCCACCTCTGAGAACCGTCCTCTGGTTCCACCCACTACCCACCTCTGAGCACTGTCCCTTGGTTCCTCCAGCACCTCTCAGCCATTACATACACATACCTCCCAACCGTCCCTGATTTC